>NC_068439.1:36456311-36799644 GCF_023373465.1 Oncorhynchus keta
TTCCTCCTCACTGGCTCCATCTGAAGACCTTTCCTTCTGGCTGCCTTTACCTGAAATAGTGTCAGAGGGAAACAGTCTTTCTAATGTCTCAAAATCATTTGTAAACAAATAGAATCTATGTTTTTGATTGATATTATGTATGCACACGACTGTATGTCGCTTTGGATAAAAGCACCTGTCTGCTAAATGTATTTATATTTGTTATTTATTATTATGGGTCAAGGGAATATTAGATTACCAGAGTCTGATGAGTTGATGCTTCCACCGTCTTTGCCTAATAAAAAGGCAAAAACACAAGTCAATAATTTCACTCTAAACATTACATAATCATAAAAAAGAAAAAGAAAAGCTAACAAAGACAACCATAAACAAGATATGCCATTCTTCCATATTGTTGTTCATAGTGCCGCATACAACATACTGTATGTGTGCCTTACATAGCATGTGATGTGTCTTTGTACTGTCTTATTTATTTATCTTCTCTGGCATACTGAAACGAACAGATCTGTTGCCCTGCATGTTAATTTTCACAATGCATCAGACACACAGCTCATAAAAGAGACTGCAATCACACTAAAAGGGCCTGTGTCTGAGAGTAAAGAAATAAATCTTTAGACCTTTGTGTTTGGCCCATGGTCTGATGTCTTTCTATCCGATTCTCCCTGAGAATCTTGTCGCTTGAACATTTATCGCACCGTTCTAATTTGTGTGCCGGCCGCGTGGGGGAAAATGTGAAGGTATCACGAGCTGGGACAAAAGTAACTTTCACATAACTGTGGATATATGTTGCCCTTACCGAGTTGTACAAAGTGATAGAATCTTATTTAAAATGATTCACATCTGTAATGGCTGCCAAGTATTAAATCAGGGGTGTGAAGACATATGCAATCAAGACATCTTCGTTTTAAATGTTTAATTAATTAAGACCAATCTAGAAGAAAAAGAAACGCACAGCTATTTAGGCAAGGTGCTGGCTAGCGGAGTAGAAAACTCGAAAATAAAAGAGAGCCGCACACTCTAGGAGCTCAGATGCAAAAATATAATTACCAACGTTTCGACAGCCAAGCTGTCTTCATCAGGGTAATTAATTAAGACCCCCAAAAATGTTAATTGAAAATGTGGAGTACCGCTAGTTTGCGTAGGAAATAAATCCAGTTTAATCCCTTTTTAGATTCAATTTAAGGCAGAAAAATGTGAAAACTGTGCAACGGGTATGTAAAGTTTCACTAGACACTGTATATGGTATGTACTGTCAATGGGCAGGCACCAGTAGCCTAGTTGGATGCAGGATGTTATGGCTGCTGGCACCAAATCTGTTAAGTGCTCAGATGCATAATAATACACTCAACAACAATTAACACCAGAAAAAAAATGTACTTTGAAGAATGAGACTGGGAGGACATGGAGTTTGCCAAAAGGCACCTAAAGGACTCTCAGACCATGAGAAACAAGATTCTCTGGTCTGATGAAACCAAGATTGAATTCTTTGGCCTGAATGCCAAGCGTCATGTCTGGAGCAAACCTGGCACCATCTCTACGGTGAAGCATGGTGGTGGCAGCATCATGCTGTTGGGATGTTTTTCAGCGGCAGGGACTGGGAGACTAGTCCGAATCGAGGGAAAGATGAACGGAGCAAAATACAGAGAGATCGTTGATGAAAACCTGCTCCATTAGCGCTCAGGACCTCAAGCCAAGACAGCGCAGCAGTGGCTTCGGGACAAAACTCTGAATGTCCTTGAGTGGCCCAGCCAGAGCCGGAACTTGAACCCAATCTAACATCTCTGGAGAGACTTGAAAATAGCTGTGTAGCAACGCTCCCCATCCAACCTGACAGAGCTTGAGAAGATCTGCAGAGAAGAATGGGAGAAACTCCCCAAATACAGGTAAAGGATCTGAATAATGATGTAAATGTGATATTTCTGGGGGTGTGGGAGGGTTTTTATACATTTGCAAAAAGTTTTTAAAAACCTGTTTATGCTCTGTCATTATGGGGTTTTGTGATTATATTGATGACGGGAAAAAAACAATTTAATCCATTTTAAAATAAGGCTTTAACGTAACAAAATGTGGAAAAAGTCAAGGGGTCTGAATACTTTCCGAATGCACTGTGTAAGATAAAATAACTGGCAATACTTTTTAATAACATTACCTGAGTCAGAGGAAGTGCCTCTAGCGCCATTCATTGTCACTGGAAAAAGATAATCAATCTTTAGTTAGATACAGCTATATAGTGATGATCATTGGTCCTCTATATGAATGCATATTCCCAATTGAAATTCAATTCATGAACTGAAAAATCCTCATAGCAAACAATGGCCAGTTTCCAGATTATTCATTTAATTCACTTTCTGAATTGAAAAGTAAATATGTTACATTTACTTTTTTCCCCTTTTTACATTTGACTTCAGTGTTATAATAATCAGACTCAGTACTGATAATTTATTTAAAATTAATTTGTCATGTTGTTCTCCACTAGCTTTTGACACTAGAACTGCCTGGCCTTTCAGCATATAAGTAACCAATAGAGAACATTGCCAGGAGTCCCGTTGAACATATGCATAAGATGCATTTCAACCTGCAAGGTGCGCAAAAACATGCTCGATAAATAAATGCTTGATAAATAGTGCATTAACTTTTGTAAAGGATTAATTGCATGAAGAAGTATTCATGGAAAAATATATATTTAAAAAAGAACAATAGTTTTGTTTGGGTAGAGTCAAGGATAGATTTTGTATAATTCTATAAAGTCATAGAAAAACAACATAGGCCTATCGTCTATTTTTGTTTCCCTTACAATAAAACATTACAGTGTAATCCATTTGATCACCTTTATTTGTAGATTTGATTAGTAATAAAGGCCAGTTACAGCTTCTTTTGACAAAGTAGAAACTACACATATAATAATAATAATATAACCAGCCAGGTGTGCAGGTGAATTATTTGCTGTATTCCTAAAACAAAAGCACCAGGGAATGAACAATAGTAAAGGATTAATTGCATAAATAAATATTAGTGGAAATATATTCATGACAAGATATAAAAACAGTAATTGGTTGATTGTAAGCAGACACTTTATTGTGCCCTTATATCTGTGCCTTTATACACAAATCAATCGTGTCTTCTCTTTATGCATTGGGTCCACAGTCAGCACACAGCTTCGGGGCTTTGTGTGAGCTAGCCCCACAAACAAATCGGTTGCACTGCACAGTTTTCATAGGCCTTGTTTCGTGTGCACCTGACGACTTGACATTGTGTCTTATTCTTCCCGAGTGGGAACTGTGGTGCTGGGGGAAAACAGAGAGCAGGACTTGTTGCCTTGGCGGCCTGCTTGGCTGCTGTAGCTTCTATCTTGCCGTTTATATGGTTCTCACAAAACTCACATGCCAGATCCAGTGGGATGCATGGTGCTGAGGACGCAAACACTCTTATTACATTGTGAGTGTTGCTTTACCACTCTCCATCACAGAGGTGGACTACAGCTCTGCTGGTAGGTTGTTTTGCGCAGAGGGGGGGGCAGCTCCCACCTTTGTTTGTTCACTGTTCCGAGCAGGCTAGTCTTCTTTGCAATCAACTTGTCTGCCAGGGAAATTCATGTGAACATGGTCACATTTCTGCCTTTGCCCATGTTAAGGCTCCATGAGTCTCAAAACCATAGTCTCAGACAGTCGCTCACCTGCTAGCCTGGTTTCATATTTCCTCAGATATGAAAAGCCATTGAGCAAGGACTTGGTTTTGACATTGGTGGCTAACCAGAACTTAACTGAAGTCAAATGAACCATTATCACTTTCTATCACCCATTGATGACAGAATAGCATATTTTAATTTTATGTTAATTATGTTATTAGTTTTTGCTTCGTAGCCAGGGGAATGCTGCCAGACAAGTGGTCATGTGCTGAATGCATGGACACCACAGATATTCTTGTAAAAAGTGACATTTGGAAAAAGAGCTGCACCTCTTGAATTTTGAGTTATTTGAAAAAGGTAAGTGTCATAGAAACTACAGAATATGCTCTTTCAGATACTATATAAAAAAATCTAAATGTTTACCTGCATGTGACTCTGAAGGACAATTTGATAAAGCGATGCTCCGTTCCCTGCATATCTCAATTACAAGATGCGCCCATCTCTTCGTGTACAATTTGACAGGCCTAATATTCTCTCTCCTCAAGTTATTGTCAACTGAATCTTGTCTGTAGGCTAACTCTTATTATGTATGAAATTCGTTTTGGTATAGTTTAGGTGTAGTTTCGATCGGCTGACTGGTATTGTTTGTTTCCCGCTCATCAAGGATATGTTTTACATTATTCTAAAGGCTGCAACATGTAGCATGTTTTACTTTCCCTTACAATAAATTTGATTAGTAATAGAGTTATAGTAAATAAAACAGTCCCATAAGAGCCTATTTAAAACTAAAATGTAAACGAGAATGGGATCAATTTAGGCCAAATTTGAATTCGATTGTGAAGTGACAATTATCGCCAATTCATCCATTTGTCATTCATTCAGTGAGAAGAGAGCATTAGCACCTGGCTGGCTACAGCACATTGTCTTGGCAGATTAAGTCAGGAATAGTTGTGAAAAAACAGGTAAAACGGCTCTAAATACTTTTCTGTTTGTAATTTCCAAATTCTGACAAATGAGCAGTGTGAAGTACAAACATTTAGGTAGAGTCAGGAAGGAGCAGGCCTTTTTGGGGGGCAGAATTTTTAAACTTACAAAATCAAACGTCAGTGGCCGTTGGCCTATGGCAGTTCTAGTGTTAACTCCTAGTTCTTGATTATGACTTATAGTCCTTCCATATTAGGTACACACTCTTAGAAAAAAAACTCTAGAATCTAAAAGGGTTCTTTGCCTGTCCCCAGGAGAAGCCTTTGAAGAACCATTTTTGGTTCCATGTAGAACTATTTCCGCAGAGGGTTCTACATGGAACTGATGAGTTCTGACCTATAAACTTCAAACATCCTTAATCATGTCACAGAGGGAGAGAGAGGAAGGCAGGATGTGTAAATACTGTCTGAACATGTTATTGTTAGACATCAGGGATCTGATGGGAAGGAGGGGGGCCACAGACTGGTACAAGTCAACAGGACAGCTATGAGTGAGTAGAATTGAGGAATGCGGGCTGAGGCAGGTCCGATGAAGTGAGAAAGAACAGCCATCACTGCTGTTCTGCCTAGCAACAAAGATGCATTGGCTGACCATACGTGTGAGGAGACTCTGCGTAGGAAGGGTTAAATACCAGTGCTTGTGTGAATATGTTTTTTGTTTTATGCATCTGTGACCCAGTGGGTGAATGCACTTGGTTGGAGCTTCACTAATCGTCCGTGAGTTTTACTCAGTTAATTTAGAACCTAACAAACTCAAAAGGGTTCTATCTGGAACCAAAAAGGATTCTACATGGAACCAAAAAGGGTTCTCCTATGGGGATTGTTGAATAACCTATTTTTCTAAGAGTGTAACACATGATTTGTGATAAAGGTGATAAAAGCAAATATGACAGGTCTTATTGTATGGTTCCTTAACCTGCCTTTGGAAAACACCTTGAAGCCGTATTTGCTTAAATGCCAGGAATTCATGTTAGAAGTCAATCATTCTTATTTGTAATTATAATCTTCTCAGAAAATAAAAAAAATGGAACCTTTTCTGCTTTTAGCAACTATTATAACAGTAAAACATAATATGTCCTCTACAAGTTTTGAAATAATGTCTTACTTGGTGTGGTGGTCAAGTTCGAATTGGTCGCTCCAATCCCACTGCCTGAAAGTAACAGAGTCATATGAGCAGAATAACTTTGTAAGTACATGGTTAAGTCTGATTCATTGATGATGTGCTATATATATACTGATCGGTATTGTCAAGAAAAGCATGTAGACAATATGGGGCTATTAATCAGTATGGGAACATGATTGATGTGTAAAAACACGGATTGGATGGGCTGTCATTAATTAATTTAATCCTCTCAAGACGTTATTAAATCAATGCAAATGACAATCATGAGATGGACCATTATTAAACACATCCCAACCAGATCATTGGTATGGCTGTGCTACTGCTATACATGTCAGACTGCTAGGGGTAAAACACATGATATTGTATCAACAGTACCATTTAGAGGGGCCTGGATCCCAGTAGGTGGTAGAGCTCCTGTATTACCAGCACCTAAAACAATGGAGTAAGGTGTTAAAACCAATTATGAGAGTGGACAAAAACAGTGGAAACACACGGGTAGGAAAAATAATTATTCAATACTTCAGTTTGTTTAACCTCCTGACTTGAGATGTACTAAAGTCATGCACTAATGCCAAAAATGGCACTGACAACCCTACTCTGTACAGAAATGACCATAATCGCTCCAATTTCTCTCATACACAATATAAGAAACGTACATATTTTGCCCTTCTTCCAAAGAAACAGCACGATAATTATGCCAATGGCAGCAGCGCCACCAATGATGATGATAGCAATGATAGCATCTGTGGATTGGCTACAATCACAGCATGTTCCATCTGTATGGAAGACAAGAGGACATATTAAGCATTCACTAAGTACAGAACACACCTTCAACATAGTAGTTTGAAATTTTAAATTTCATTGTAATGGAATGGGGGGTAGTTGAGGTAGTGAAGAGGGAGCGTGACGCTCGAGGTAGGTAGAGGTTTGTCTGTCCGTAGAAACAATAACAAAGTGGTCACACCGCCTGTATTTTGGTAAAAAGCTGTGCGATGGGCTTGGAGAAATGTAACCACTCCCAAGTTCATAGACAGAGCTATGGATGCAAGGACCGACCATCCACGTTATACAAATGATAGTTTTAACCATGTTCTGAGGCCATATAGTGTTTGTTTACATTTACATTGTTTACAAAACACTGGAATAAAACAAGCCTGTATCTTGGGATTTGATGGAGAAGGACACTAGAACTAAGCTCATGAGGCATTCATAAGTTATATTCTTCAAGATGCAATGGGTATATATCATTAATTTATGTCCAAAAATGGATGTAGCAACTAAGGATTCCAGCTTTAAGAAAGAAATCCTAGACATTGAGCTTGAAACAACTGTTGATTCACATTTAAATAATCTTAATTTGTGACTCAAACATTTTACTAATTGATTTTTATCATAATTGCTAAACATGATAATAACTGGTTTGTTGAAAATATATAAAGTATATTAAATACTAAGACAACCTTACCCCATTTTTCCACAATTGACTCGTTCAACGTTATATGGTTGACAAAGCATTCATACATTTGCTTGTCTGCCTCTGGGATCTGCACATTAATCCTGATCTGGTAGGTGTCATCATTATTGGGTCGGGCTCCTGTAGATAGCACTCCATCGTTTTTGTTCAGTTGGATACCATTCTTCTTAAAATTAATTATCACATCTTTGGGATAGAAACCTGTCGCCATGCAGGTCAGGCGGACATTTCCTGCAGTTTTGGCCTTATTAGAAAAAACATAGATATTTGGAGGGGCTAGAGGGGGAATAAACAGAGAACATGAGTGCTTTATTTCTTATCTCATAGGTCCTTTACTGTTAACCAATCGTTACACTACACTATAAGGAGATGAATAATCATAAGTACTCACGGTCAGCTTTGCTGAATTCTTTGTCCCCATATGCCATGAATTTGGACAGCCAGTCCACACACTCCTTCTCCAGGTAGCCCTTGGTGTACTGGTTGAGGATCTGCACCTCGTCCCACTTCCTCTTAGTCTGCTGAGCTTGATCAACTGGTGCCACCCACTGCATAGTGGCATCGTCAAAGGCCAGGAAGTCATCACCATCGTAGCTGTATTGGTCAGTGCCCTTTATGAATTTCAATGTGCCGTCTGGCTGTTTGTCAATCTCACAGCCATGCCTCCACTGAAGGATATGGACATCTGAAACAAAAAACGAATAATGACAAAGAAGGTAGACAACTAATTACCCACAATTTAAGAAAAATATCAATGTTGAGCGGAGGACAAAATGCAGGTGTGGTTTCTCACCAGTGTTGTTGTGCCTCATGCGGTTCATCAGGATGTCGACGTTGACTTTGAACCACTGCTCCTTGCTCTTGCGTGACTGAGTGCCTTTTTCCCAGTAGTCTGCTGGCAGATTCTCCCTCATCCAGTCCTGTTTGGGAATCTTCTTTTTGTCCACACTGTCATAGTAATCGATTTGTCTGTTATTCATCAAACCCATGGCAGTGAACTCATGGATACCAGGCAATTCAACTGGCTTTGAGAGGGCAGTGTATATGTAATTCAACGAGTAGATCTCTGTCGGGGAATAAAATTCAGATTGAGATAATTTGTCTCAATTTGCCTTCTCTCCATGTTAATCAGCAGTGCTGTAAAACATTCAAATTGCAGTAAGCATAAATAGCTTTGCATTTCCTGGTTGTTAAAACTCTAATAGTTAACCTAATTTCAGTTTGTGCAAAAATAAACCAGTATAGTGTGTAGAGAATCATTGTACCATCTAAACGGCTGTTAAATATATTTTCCATAACCAAAAATAATAATAATAATGTATTTTCAGCTGCTTGCCTTGTGTACAAAAACAAAAATATCTAAATATCTAAATGTCTAAATGGTAGTTTAGGTTACATTGATGTAGCCCTTATAACGTTAGGCCTATTAAAATTCAAATCAAATGTCATTTGTCACATATAACAAGTGTAGACCATACCGTGAAATGCTTACATACAAGTTAGGTCTACACCTGTTGTATTTGGCGCATGTGACAAATACAATTTGATTAGATTTTTAATAGGCCTATAAGGACTACATCAATGTAACCTAAACTACCATTTTGAAGTCATGATGCAAGGCCATAGTATGACTTCCCTCTGCTATTACATTCATTGCCTATTGAAGTAGAACACATTCTGAAATGTATCAAAAACAAATGTATTAACCGAATTATTAATGAATTAACACTATTGATTAAGTTAAACTATTGTCGGAACTTCTTCATTAGGCATGAGTCGTCAAACTATTAAGAAAACAATGCATTTCCTGTGTGAGCGTTTCATATTTTTGTTAAACAGCAGAAGTAATTTAGCTACAATGTAAAATGTCAAACATATCAGCTAACAACAGGCAGCATATGTGTTTTACAAAAGGTTGATCATGGGGGATTTCATAAACCTAAACAAAGTAGCTGTATCATCTTGCCTTATGGCTGGCATGTAAGTGCGCATTAGCGAGTAACGGTAATCAATAAAATGGAATAACGCAGGTTGACTACATAGCCTATAAAACGCAATAAATCAAATATATTGTATACCATGCTACAACAACAGACCGCTCAGATCAGTTGGAAAACCATTTTTATTATGCGTTTTATTTTTATCCAGCAGTCAACTTTTTACTTTCACTTTTGACAACTTACCGCTTTGGCTCTGAAAAATACATTCTGTCGAGAAATAAAAAACAAATAATATAAACGTATACATTTTGTGAACTACGTTTTTACAGTTTCCTTGAGAGGTGCAGCATGTGTTCGAGGTACAGCAACGGAATACACCCAACCTCCACAAAATCCGGTCTGTTACAACCGATTACCCTTCGCGTTCAAGTACTAGTCGAAATGGGACATTTCTTCCTTGCTAACTGGTTGTAGTTATAAACGTGCCGTGTACAACGTTAGCAAATTGGACATTTCAGTTTCCTAGTTACCAACTAGCGGTTGAACGCGGCATAAATCGTTGCCTAAAGTGCTTTTATTCATCCAATGATTTTTGAGGACTGAAAAACGTAAATTGTTATCAAGTGAAATAGACGAATATACGTTTCAGTGGCTGTGAAGCCTATTTGTTTCCCTTATTGGTATCAAATCAAACTTTGTCACATGCGCCGAATACAAGTGTATACCATACCTTTACATTTTTTATATATATGTTTAATTTCACCTTTATTTAACCGGGTAGGCAAGTTGAGAACAAGTTCTCATTTACAATTGCGACCTGGCCAAGATAAAGCAAAGCAGTTCAACAGATATAACGACACAGAGTTACACATGGAGTAAAACAAACATACAGTCAATAATACGGTATAAACAAGTCTATATACAATGTGAGCAAATGAGGTGAGAAGGGAGGTAAAGGCAAAAAAGGCCATGGTGGCAAAGTAAATACAATATAGCAAGTAAAACACTGGAATGGTAGTTTTGCAATGGAATAATGTGCAAAGTAGAAATAAAAATAATGGGGTGCAAAGGAGCAAAATAAATTAAATACAGTTGGGAAAGAGGTAGTTGTTTGGGCTAAATTATAGGTGGGCTATGTACAGGTGCAGTAATCTGTGAGCTGCTCTGACAATTGGTGCTTAAAGCTAGTGAGGGAGATAAGTGTTTCCAGTTTCAGAGATTTTTTTAGTTCGTTCCAGTCATTGGCAGCAGAGAACTGGAAGGAGATGCGGCCAAAGAAAGAATTGGTTTTGGGGGTGACGAGAGAGATATACCTGCTGGAGCGTGTGCTACAGGTGGGAGATGCTATGGTGACCAGCGAGCTGAGATAAGGGGGGACTTTACCTAGCAGGGTCTTGTAGATGACATGGAGCCAGTGGGTTTGGCGACGAGTATGAAGCGAGGGCCAGCCAACGAGAGCGTACAGGTCGCAATGGTGGGTAGTATATGGGGCTTTGGTGACAAAACGGATTGCACTATGATAGACTGCATCCAATTTGTTGAGTAGGGTATTGGAGGCTATTTTGTAAATGACATCGCCAAAGTCGAGGATTGGTAGGATGGTCAGTTTTACAAGGGTATGTTTGGCAGCATGAGTGAAGGATGCTTTGTTGCGAAATAGGAAGCCAATTCTAGATTTAACTTTGGATTGGAGATGTTTGATATGGGTCTGGAAGGAGAGTTTACAGTCTAACCAGACACCTAAGTATTTGTAGTTGTCCACGTATTCTAAGTCAGAGCCGTCCAGAGTAGTGATGTTGGACAGGCGGGTAGGTGCAGGTAGCGATCGGTTGAAGAGCATGCATTTAGTTTTACTTGTATTTAAGAGCAATTGGAGGCCACGGAAGGAGAGTTGTATGGCATTGAAGCTTGCCTGGAGGGTTGTTAACACAGTGTCCAAAGAAGGGCCGGAAGTATACAGAATGGTGTCGTATGGTGGTGGTGTCTGGCAGAGACTGCCAGAGGTCCGGAAAGCAGACCCTCCGATTTGACACACTGAACTCTATCAGAGAAGTAGTTGGTGAACCAGGCGAGGCAATCAATTGAGAAACCAAGGCTGTCGAGTCTGCCGATGAGGATGTGGTGATTGACAGAGTCGAAAGCCTTGGCCAGATCAATGAATACGGCTGCACAGTAATGTTTCTTATCGATGGCGGTTAAGATATCGTTTAGGACCTTGAGCGTGGCTGAGGTGCACCCATGACCAGCTCTGAAACCAGATTGCATAGCAGAGAAGGTATGGTGAGATTCGAAATGGTCGGTAATCTGTTTATTGAATTGGCTTTCGAAGACCTTAGAAAGGCATGGTAGGATATAGGTCTGTAGCAGTTTGGAGAGGGGAATGACCACAGCTGCTTTCCAATCTTTGGGAATCTCAGACGACACGAAAGAGAGGTTGAACAGGCTAGTAATAGGGGTGGCAACAATTTCGGCAGATAATTTTAGAAAGAAAGGGTCCAGATTGTCTAGCCCGGCTGATTTGTAGGGGTCCAGATTTTGCAGCTCTTTCAGAACATCAGCTGAATGGATTTGGGAGAAGGAGAAATGGGGAAGGCTTGGACGAGTTGCTGTTGTGGGTGCAGTGCTGTTGACCGGGGTAGGAGTAGCCAGGTGGAAAGCATGGCCAGCCGTAGAAAAATGCTTATTGAAATTCTCAATTATGGTGGATTTATCAGTGGTGACAGTGTTTCCTATCTTCAGTGCAGTGGGCAGCTTTGGAGGAGGTGTTCTTATTCTCCATTCTCCATAAATGCTTACTTACAAGCTCGTAACCCACAGTTCAGTTCAAGAAAGAGTTTAGTTTATTTGGAAAATATTAAAAATAATAAAAAGTAACAATAAAATAACAATAATGAGGTAATATACAGGGGGTACCAGTACCGACTCAATGTGCGCCGAGGGTACAGGTTAGTTGACGTAATTTGTACATGTAGATATGAGTGAAGTGACTATGCATAGATAATAAACAGCAAGTAGCAGCAGTGTACAAAACCAACGGGGGTCAATGTAAATAGGTAGAAGCTGTTAAGGAGCCTTTTGGTCCAAGACTTGGTGCTCTGGTACCGCTTGCCATGTGGTAGCAGAGAAATCAGTCTATGACTTGAGTGACTGGAGTCTCTGACAATCTTTTGGACTTTCCTCTGACACGCCTAGTATATAGGTCCTGGATGGCAGGAAGCTTGGCCCCAAGTGATGTACTGAGCCCTACGCACTACCCTCTGTAGTGCTATATGTTCTATTCCTATTCATTAATTGTGCAGACCTGGAGAAAATAGAAACACTATGACAATACTGTTTTCACCGTAGGATTGCATTGATAACTTCAATCATATTCATTCACATACCCTCAATTTTATTATGTGACAATTATCATAGACTGGATTTGACATTCTGTTTAACGGTTTGGAAGTCTCTATTTCATGATACATATCTAATCATAATCTCACAATTGATTGCTCTGACATCTCATCCCTCTGCCTCACCCATTTCCTAGTTCCCCACACTCACAACTCACAATTCTAAGCTCCTCCTCCTTTTTTACTTCCTTCCAAAACTTCCCTTCACTCTGCTGAAAGCCTGAAGCCCAACGGTGATGTAGGAGCCTTATTCCCGTTTCCTCCTCCCTCTTGGTAGTGCAGAGTGTCCATGGGGTGGCCGGGGAAGGGACCCAGATCCCCCCTCTGGCCCCTCCTCATGCCCTTCTGTCTCCAGCTGCTCTCAGCCACCAGCTCCCTGAGCAGGCCCGGGCGTGGGTCCTCTGGCCTAAACTCCCGGAGTGGACCCCTGGGGCGGAGGCCCGCCGCAGCTACAGCCCTCGGGGACATCCAGGAGTCCTGGAGCTGGAGTAAGGCCACCTCCCACTCAGGGTTATCCAACGTGGGCAGGATGGCAAGGGGGAAGTGGGATGGCCCGTGTGCCCCCGGGATGGGAACCAGACAGTGGTGGGCCGTCAGGGCCAGCAAGGCCTTCTCTGCTGGCCTAAACATCATCAGAATATAAAAAATGTTTTAAATATATTTTCCCACAACTATGTATTAAATTATTCCCCAGAGTAAGAGTTATACTCTTCATTTCATAGCTTTCCTCTTGGTTACACTGCTTCCAGCCCCAAGTTGAGATTTGGAGGGCTGGTCTTTATGTTAGATCTTTTATCAAATCGTATTCAGCCATCATGTGTTGCCAGGGGTCTAAAATCTGCCCTCAGGCTTTCAGAATCAACAGTGCGGGCGCTTGTAGCTTAAAGTGAATGGAAATGAAAATTTAGTGTCAACCAATCAGCTTTAGAGTTGGCTATTGTACGCCTGCTGGCTGGCTCCAGTGTTACACAGGAGCCAGCTAGCAGGCGTTGTGCGTGCACGTCTTTTGATTGGATTACCAATATTGAGAGGCAGGTCCTATATGGGCAGGTATATGCAAACCTCAGAACTAGGAAACTGAATTGGATAAACTAATTAATTTGCGTACTACTAAGCTGTTTTTTTTAACCCACAATGGCAGAAGGAGGAAAAGATATCGATTTGGTCGAGGATATAATTATAACCCCATTCTCAAGACAAACTTTTCAAGAAAAGTTAGACATTGTCAGGAGAGGTCGCCCGACGCCGACGCTACAAAGCCTGTCACAGGCGGGAAAGGGGTTCGTTCGCCACTTTCAAAGTTCCAACTACGAGCGCTATCAATGGCTCACAGGTTCCGAGAAGCACTGCAAACTGTACTGCTGGGAATGCCTATTATTTGCAAGTGCTAGATTTGGTGTTTGTAGCCACACTGGCTTTGCAAACTTGAGTTGTCTAACCAAGGCAGCAATGAGACACGGCTGGGCACTTACAAGCAATGGTGCTTTTGAAAACTTTTGGGGACACCGGAGTGGATCTACAGCTCAACGAACAAGCGCGCAGGGCAACGGGAGCTGCACAATGAAAAGGTATTGTACTCTTCCCCTGCAATTCTATGAATAAAAATGTCAATTTCAAGGTGACGCAACGCCTGGTTTTATACTGCGTTTCTGTCTAAATGTATAGTGTCTAGCCATGGCATCATAATGATGGTAATAAGAGGTGGATTAATTCAGGTGGGACTGTGTAGGACCTCACTGAAGGCCCAGCCCCCAGGCACGCCACTGGAACCAGAGGAGCCAGGGAGAAAAGAGAGAGCATCGGCTGAGAGGCACAGAGAAGGAACGAGGATAATCTCATCTATAGGTTGTTGGAAATAAAAAGTAGTTGTGAAATAAATCACAAAATGGAAAAATAGACTGTCAATGCATCATAGATTGCAAATATATCCAGATATTCACAAAGCCTACATTCTTAGGGCCCCATTCAAGAAAAAGGCTGAATTAACTGTGTGGAGCAAGAAACAAGCATTCCTCTTTCCCACAACTACCCTGAATAGCACCAAGTGGATTAAAATAGGTGTGCTGCTGTAACAGTATATCTTTCATCCGTTCCCTCGTCTGAATCAGGGACCCTCTGCACACATAGACAACTGACACCCACGAAGCATTGTTACCCATCGCTCCACAAAAGCCGCGGCACTTCAACAACTTCAGATCTCAGAGCGAATGATGTCACCCGATTGTAACGCTATTAGCGCTCACCACTTCGCCGAACTTCGCCTCTCCTGAGTCCGTACAGGAGCTGCAGCGATGGGACAAGACTAACTACCAATTGGATATCACGAAATTGAGGAGATAATGGGGTTAAAAATAATCTAGTAAAGTATGAATTATCAGATTTGACCGACTGATTGCTGAAGAACTGTATTACCGTATTTGTTGAAAAATGCTTTTAGACAATGAGTAAACAGACAACCTATACTTCCATCAGTTAATACAGCCCATTTATTAAAGTACAAAGAGCTCGTAGTCATATTTGTGGTGGGATTCAGATACATGATCTTACACACATTCCCTGACACTCAGTGTGTACAATATCATAACAAACACAAGCATCTATACATCTCTAAACTACTTGCACATATTGATATCATAACAGCCATGACAAACCGTGGAACAAAACAAGGAGTGTGGAATAATCATAAAATGCTTAATTTACCATAGCATTATTATAACTAAAATTCTATCAGTTCACGGAGCTGTACCGTCAAAATGCCTAACATTGACCACGTTTTCATGCACACCAATATCCACTTATTATTCGGGATACTCAAGTATTGTTTTTGAGTTGCTCCATATAAACATCCTATCCCGATTACAATAACCCGAAAAGGTTTGTATCCCGGGTTATGAGACACCCGGATAAGAAGGCTGGGACATGCTGATCTTTGACGGGATACTGTAGCATGTAAACATCAAATTCAGTTTACTGTTGTTTTTCCACGGTCTGCGCAGGCTCAGTTTCACATAGCATGGGTGATGTTTTTATCTGATTGTCAAACTCACTTGAAAAAAATAGGCTACATGTGCAGTTCGATCCATCATAATTCCATAGTAATTTGTTTTGCTGATACTCTGTACCGGAATGCATAGCCTACTGGCTTAGGCTACTTTCCCCCATAATTTAGATACATTTCTGCAGGCCATATTACAATTTTTGACATTTGGTAGGCCATTTGTTTGTCAATTATAGTTACACTTGTAGCTTCTCTTCTGTCATAACTTGTTGTCCTGGAAGATTAAATAACGTAGTGCTCACCAGAATAATGTAAACATGGTCAATAATATGGTTGAAGTACCGTGTCAGAATTGCCTTCTCTCCCCAATCCAGACTCCCCAAAATCATAGGTCATCAAAGGGGAGAGCCTTGGTGCACCCTGGGGATTGTAGTCCAGGAAGAACGAGTCTTTAAAGCCTGCTGATTGGTCGGCGGGGCTTTGGGGCGGGTCATTGAGAGGGGCGGTGAGCAGAGAGAGCTCCAGTTGGTCAATGGTGCTGGTCTGGAAGGACTGGTGGGAGGTCACTAGGGACGGGGAGGCTGTAGCCATGGTGTCGAACCTCTGGGGGGCGGGTGAGTTGCTCTGCGACTCGTCGGCTGAGAGGGAACGCCTCAGCTTGGCCCTTGCATTCTGGAACCACACCTGAGAGCGTGTGTGTGAATGAATAAGAGAGAGATGAGAAATCACAATTTTAAGCATGACCTCAATGTCCATTGGCGACAGTTTGTCCGCATAATCCTGTACTGATTTTTTGGGGGATCTACTCCGGTCAAAATTTGTTCACAGTTAAAATCCTATGTTCTATGTCTCAAACCTGAAGCACTCTCTTGGGCAGACCGGTCCTGTGAGACAGACAGCTCCAATCCTTGCCATCAGGGTTGTGTTTCAGGGCAAAATAGGACTCCATGGCTCTCAACTGTTCGCTGCGGAAACATGTTCTTATTCGCTTAGTCCGCCTGCGGGCCCGGCCACCTGTAACACCATCCTCCAGTCGTGGCTCAGGGCTGCTGACAGACTCCTCCCCTTCTCCTGTATCAAGGTACGTTGATATAGCAGACTGTCCATTTGTAAACTTGAATATCATCTGTCATCTTTGAATAACTCACCTTCTCTCTGCTTGAGGTGGAGCTTGTGAGAGGGTGGCGCACTGCTGTCATCATGGTAATGTGATTGACAGTACAGGCTCTGCCCGTGTTGACTGTATAGGTTTCCAGGCATCAAAGTGACATCACACTCCTATGAAATATAGAATTACCACCATTGATGTAATTAAAACTGGTGCCTGGAGAGAGACTTCAATAGCCTCCTGTTTATGTTCCTATTAAAGTGTATTCAAGCTTACGTTTGGGCCTCTTGCCTTCGTCAGAGCTTTTAAAAGTGAAAGTGTACCCAGATTGACTAATACAGAATTATTTGATTTTATGCATTTCACGTCACCATTACCACAGGTTTCAGTAATAAACAAGAATTCTCCCCCCTAGCTTACGGTGGGGATAATTGCTCCACCTTATACTCGGGAAAAGGCTAGGGCAGGGTTTCTTTATTTTCTTTACCCCTTTTTCTCCCCAATTTCGTGGTATCCAATTGGTAGTTAGTCTTGTCTCATCGCTGCAACTCCCGTACGGACTCGGGAGAGGCGAAGGTCAAGAGCCATGCGTCCTTTGAAAACACAACCCAGCCAAGCCACACTGCTTCTTGACAATGCCCGCTTAACTCGGAAGCCAGCCGCACCAATGCGTCAGAGGAAACGCCGTACACCTGGCAACCGTGTCAGCGTGCATTGCGCCTGGCCCACCATAGGAGTCCCTAGTGCGCGATGGGGCAAGAACATCCCTGCCGGCCAAACCCTCCCCTAACCCGGACGACGCTGGTTCAATTGTGCGCCGTCCCATGGGTCTCCCGGTCGCAGCCGAGCTGTGACAGAGCCTGGACTCGAACCGGGATCTCTAGTGGCGCAGCTAGCCCTGCGATGCTGTGCCGTATAGACCACTGCACCACAGAGAGGTGGATCGCGAGTTATGAAAAGACATCAAATCTCACACCATTTCTTCTTAATTTGAGTCATTGGAGGATGCAAATTTCTCATTTGGGCCTCGAGCTGAAAAAGTTATACAGAAGTGTCTAGGAGGTAGGGTAGGGGCTAGTGGTCGAAGTAGAATTGGACAGGTACTGCAAGTGCTAATTATAGATCCAAAATAGCTAACCTGGCAGGAAAAGCATTCAGGGTGAAACGTCAGATCACCAGACCTCATGACCATAGCTGACGACGGGATTGGCTGGGAGCAGCGGGCACATCGTCCCACACTGAATAACCTGGCCAGTTAGAGAAATAAGATCTCGGTTAGTACTCATCATTCTTGAACAATATGAGGACTGAGCATGTCTTTTACAACATTAACATGCTCCACTAAAGGAAATCCTCTTAAACAGAAGAGAAAAGTGTACAAATAGAAGACTTGTCGTCAGTAGCCTACAGAGTATTACCGTACAAGAAAATTAAGACGGGACCAAAACAACCAAATGAGTAGTCTGGTGCAGATAAGTAGGTAGAATCAAAGCAACCAGGATACAAGTGTCTAAAATGGGTGAAGACTGGAGTCACCTGCAGTAGTCCTGCTGACAGTAGATGCTGCCGTCACGGCAGTAGAGTGTGAGGTGCGTCTGGAGCTCACACTGGCATTGGCTACAGCGGAGACACGCCTCGTGCCATGCCCGCCCTGCAGCCAATAGGACAAAGCGGTCGCAAACACGTCCCTCGCAGCCGGCACACACCAACGGCTCCTCTACTAAGCCTGTAGCTGGAGACTGCAAAGCAAGAATAGAAAAAGGTTGTTCCAGGTCACAAGGGCTCTGTTGTAATACTTTACAAATGCATCCCTCCTTCTGCCGTTACTTGAGGTAATCACTGATTTGACATGACTGGAGAGGTGTAAACAGACTCATGTCAGATCAATGATTGACGCTAGATAATTTAACAGGGTCATGAAGACACATTTTAGGGTTTCGTGGAGGCCACTGTATATAAAAATAGAGCCACATTTCCTGGTTTCCCTGCAATCACCATTACTTCCATCAAACAAGACAACTCAGAATGTAGGTCATGGATTTCCTGCTTACTTTATGTACATAGTGGCTGTGTGGTCTATCAAACAAACTGAAGCCTGTTAGCCGAAGCGTGCACATGTACGTTCATTATGTTGAACCCAGTTTATACCGGGAACAGTTTTCAGACATGCGCTACTGGAGCGGTGCAAAAAAGGAGCAAAGCTTCTCTTTTTGGGAAGTCATGAACTATTCATAAAAACCCATAGAAGACAAATGGAGTGTAGGGCCCTTGGACATGCATTGAGACTGTTCTCACATGACTACATTGTAAAAATACTGTCAAAATGTTAATATATATATGCCATTTAGCTGACGCTTTTATCCAAAGCGACTTACAGTCATGTGTGCATACATTCTACGTATGGGTGGTCCCGGGAAACGAACCCACTACCCTGGCGTTACAAGCGCCATGCTCTACCAACTGAGCCACAGAAGGACCCCTAATATATTTAGTCAAGAATTTATCCAATTCCATATTATTAGTATTTGTTTTACAGATACAATGTTAACATTCCTTAACAGGCAAAAAAAAATGGGGCATATGCTATTATATAGTCCACATATACAGTACTGTATGGGTTTTTAGCCAACTCCTCTATTGTTGTCATAACATGCATGTATGGACGTCAGAATAGTCTGGGACCAGGCTACAGACATGCATAATTCTTATCATTGGTTCAGGCTAGCTAGGGCTTACACTGGCTTTTGAATGATCCTCTCCTAATTGTCTGCTCCCCTGGTTCACTGACTCCTCCCCCTCATCACCATGGAGGCTGCCATACAATAAGCCCTCCAGGGTGCTGCTGTCCTCTGGTGACATCATGATTGCCCTTGTGACAGAGGGGAAAAGGATGGATATGGATCACATCAAATAACAGACATTTAAAAGAGTGCTTGCTTATTCATTACACGACTTCATTATGTTTATTTCTAACACCATCCTTGCAGTTGATACTTCCATCTCCAATCCTAAAATGCACCTTTTACAAACATTTACAATAGATGCAAGTAGACAATGTGGAATTAGAACGGATTTAGATCTTGGCAAACAAATACATTGCTCTTAACTATTCAATGAATTGGCTTGACCCATGAGCATAAAATGATCTTACCTGACGTGTTGATGTCCTGAAAGAATGCACTTCTTTTGGTTCCCTGAACAATATCCCCTTTAAAATTACAACTTAATGTGGATTATGGCACGTGAATAAACAGTACTATTCTGTGTCCAACCCTTTCCCTTTGACTCCAAAAATCCTCATGTCCACACCATTATTGTGATAATACGCTAAAACAGTGTTCCCGCTCCTCTGTAGTCGTTCAACTGGTGTGCCGTTAACTTTAAACATCGAACTCCCTAATGTTGCCCGGTGTGATTCTCGGTCCCAAGCGAAGCCTCAGCACACCTGTAAACAGGACCATCAGGAGCTGTTTCAGGCAGGTGTGAGAAGATTGGATTGGCTGTGCTGCCTGCTGGGAAAGTGGGTAGATCAGGGGCCAGGAGGCAGCAGAAAGCTGTCCCAAGAGACCAATTAAAAAAAATAAAAAAAGAGCCAAAAGGGGCATCTTGGAACACCACACCATAGGCTGAAAATACAATGCGACAAAGGCAGTGGATAAAACCACATGCACACAAACACCACAGATGCATGTTAAATTTGGGCATGAAATATAACACGAATAAAATGAATTTCCAGGTTCTAAGTATAGATCCGTAATCCTACAATAGCTGTATGGGAACAGGTATACAAATGTGAGGCATTTCTAATAGTTTATCCTACTGAATAAAAACATTTATTCAAATCCAACATTACAACATTATTTACAATAAATCTCATATTTGACCACTATACTAACTTGTCTTTGGTGGCATGAGGGCCCAAAACACAGATGAACTAAAGCAGTATACCCAAAAGTTTTTCCTTCAACGTACAAAAACACCTTTTTCTAAAATCAAAATATTGGTCAACAGTCCTTGCCTGGGTGAGCATTTTGTTATAGAATATACTGAGTTTATAACTGGCATGAACATAATGCATGTGTATTTGGGGCAAATTAGATCCACTGATGCTTTGCATCAAAACATAGCATTGTTAGAGGTCCTCAGCACCCTATGGTCAGTAGTTTAAAACAATATATATTAAAAAGAGGCTATAACAGGCCCACTCCAAGCCACACGGCTCGCTCCTCAATGGCTCATCTGAGTGTTCTCAGAGATGATCCACTCCTCGAATTCGCCGGGCAAGCTGAATGTCACGGGGGAATAGCGTTACACGCTTGGCGTGGATGGTACACAGGTAGGCATCGGAAAACAGTAAAACGAGGAAAGCCTCTGCAGCCTGGAAGAGAAAGAATGGTGTCAAGAGTATGACCAGGAAATGTTCATATTGACAATAGTTAATAAGGATACCATTTTTTTTATATTGCAGATATGTAAATAAAAACTTTCTAAAAATAAGTGTACTATGTTATTATTAAACATTTTAAAACTGTAAGAGAAGGGTTTAGAGTATTGATATAACACTTCTTCAAATAAGCACAGGAGTGGGAACCAACCTACCTCCTGCAATGCCAGAAGAGCATACACCTGCCATCTCATGAAGTCCCTGCTATACGTCTGGCACACCTCCCGAACCTGAGTAGACAACCTGAGTAAACAACCTTGAAATTTGCTTAAGATAAACAATCACTAATAGGAAATATTAACTCGGGGTAGCAACTTTAATTGTAAAAACAAGCATTTTAGTTAATCTTTCTTTTATTATTTATTCCAAACTAAGACACCACCGTACCAGCTTACCAGTCCCTCCAGGATTTTTGCAACACACACACACACATACATATGGAAAAATGTTTGATTTTGCTGCAGCAATTCTGACGTCAAAATGCGCTGATGTGTGTCTTCATTGGTCTAAATAGCAAGCCCCCTTTTTGAAGTGGGTGAATGGTCATTTTTATGTGATAATATTGAGATGATTTGACTATTGCATGCAGTAATAGTGACGTGATAGGTCAAATATGCAAGCTCTCGCATAATATGTGGGGAATTGTCGATTTTGCAAAGAAATATGGAATCCTGGAGAGACTTGTTTACCCACATACACAGCAGAGTTCACAGGGCTTTACAGGATTAACTATGCATCATCAACAACAGGTAATGTATTGTTAGAGAGTGGCAGCATCCATCTAAGAATGTAAGGTGGTTGTAAATCGGGTCCACAGGAGCCATGTGCTAATCAACCTCTACTATGCAAGACAGTGATCCGACAAAGCCAGTGGTATTGTACCAGGCGCGCAAACGGTCCCTTGCGCAAAAGCAAGTCCGTGCTCTTCTGGTACTTGCGAATTTCCATCAGAGCTCGGGTGCCAGGGCGAAACCTCCTCCTCTTTTGCAGGGAGGGAGCTACACCTGCAGGGGCTAGAGAGATCCAAATCATCTTTAAAACAATGAGCACCTTATAATAATAACATATTTATTCATTCCAACACTTTCAACTAGTGGTCACATACAGAGCTAAACAAAAAGTTTGCTTCAGTGTCAGGATTGAGAAGGCATGAGTCAACCCACATTTCCCCTCCTCCCCATCTTCCTCACCTGATGGTCCGCTCAGCCGTGCTGCCGGTGATGTTGAAGCAGGCGCGGTTGGGGCTGGAGGCCGACGCTTGGGTGTTGCACCCTTGCGCCGGCTTGCAGAAGAGCTGTCAGGATCGCGACGAGGCATGCTCCAATACTAGTTCACAACACTGAGTTAAAGT
Organism: Oncorhynchus keta; assembly: GCF_023373465.1. Taxonomy (NCBI): domain Eukaryota; kingdom Metazoa; phylum Chordata; class Actinopteri; order Salmoniformes; family Salmonidae; genus Oncorhynchus; species Oncorhynchus keta. The sequence continues at coordinate 36,478,753 of NC_068439.1, forward strand.
CACACCTTTGCCTGATGGCAAAGAGAATATGGAGAAAAGATGCATTTAGTGACTTGATCCAGTATTGACCATATAAGTTCTTGGACTTCATCATTAATCTTGCATGTCATCATCACACACCTGACCTGTAAGCCAATAAGTAAAAAGGGTTGGACTCAGACTGGATAAAAAATAAAAAGCATAATTTATGTCTTTATGACAAGGGTAATCAAACTCATTCCATGGAGGGCCTGAGTGTCTGCTGGTTTTTGTTACTTCCTTTCAAAATTGTATCAAATTAAGACCTAGACAACCAGGTGAAGGGAGTTCCTAACTAATTCATGATATTAAATTGCTTAATCGGGTTCAAGGAAGGAGTGAAAACCTGCAGACACTCGGCCCTCCATGGAATGAGTGAGGGGTTTCGATTAATCTCGGGTGAGTGCAAGTGTAGGTGTGTTTTGCACTGGCTGAAAGTTGATTGCATTCGATCTGAAGTGAGCCAGGTGCCCCACTCAGGGCGAAGTCAGCACAAAATTAAAAGTTACATAAGTAAGCATTTGTAGTAATGAGTAGGATTTCACATGATTTCAAGTGATTGATTTGATAAAGGTTTTGGGATGGAAAAACGGTTTCAGTGTAAACTTAAAACTAAAACCAAATATAAAGTACTTGGAACAAAAATATAAATGCAAAAATTTCAAAGATTTTATCGACTTAACAGAAATCAATTAATTTTAATTATTTAATTAGCCAGGCCCACCCAATTAGAATGGCGGCAGATTATGGTTGAGAAATTAACATTAAAATGATATTGTAACAGCTCTGGTGGACATTCCTGCAGTCAGCATGACAATTGTACACCAAACTTGAAACGTCTGACATTGTGTTAGAAAACTGCACTGTGGCCTTTAAATTTGAGAAAAATACGTTTTTTTGTGCTTATGGAAAGTTTGAGATATTTTATATTTTAGGTCATGAAACTTGGGCCCAACACTTTACATGTTTATATTTTTGTTCAATGTATGTAGAAAAGATACAAAGAAATACATTTTTCTTATACTATAATCGTTGAGAACTAACAATCACCGAAATAAAAGCCAAACCGTCACGGGAAATAAATTCCAATGGATTGAACAGTATTGATTTTATTTGTTAAATTCGGAGCAAAAGAACAGCCTTAGCCATGTAAAAAGGCAGCATAAAATTGCAGGAAATTCTTGGCAACTGCTAAATGTTGTCTCAGTTACATGGCAGAATCCCTGGAAATGAGCTCAATTGTGAAATTCTGAGAATTGCAGGAAACCATGCCGCCTTGACAAAGAGGCGCAGATTACTGTTCTATTTGAGACCGCAAGCCTCTCCCCCCCCAATTTTCGCTCGATAACGTGACCGCCATAGTCCGGCGTACCCACAGGCCAGATTCATCGAACCCCCTCAGTGACACATGCTATCTTCGAGTGAATGTTCTTATGCTGGGGGAAACCTGGAAACAATGCAAAACAACATTCACTCAAAGATAGCAGATAGCTAGCGAACTGGCCACACAACAAGCTAACTAGTAAACGGGCATCGGTATGAAAGCAAAGAACTTGTCAAATCAAGAATAACAAAAGTTAGCTAACTGACAAATTAATTTAAGGGAGGAAAGAAAGCTAGCGATAGTTCTTCAGAGAGCGTTGGGCAGCTAACGTTATATTGAGCAAGCATGCCATATCTAACATTGCAAAAATGCAGGGCTAGCATAACTTTATAACGTGCAAAAATTACACACTTACCAGCCGACACTCATATTTTCCGTGACCAAAAGACCAGCTCAAAATTCAAACGACGCACGATGGTGTCCTTTTCTTTGCAGAGCCAATGAGATTCATGATTGGCTTGTAAAAACGCCCTGTTTATCGATACTCCAATGGGTGGTGTTGGAGAAAGTGAAGCTGTTCTTTTGTGGACAAGTAATCACCCGTCATATCGAGCATCTGCTTTTCCATGAGGTAAAGGCATGTATGGTCACTCAGCTGTCTGTTTTGGCCATACAGCATTTACTGCGATCCGGGCCTCTGCAGAAGTCAGGGCATTCATACTTCTTGAGCTTCGCTCAGCAGCGCAGAGCCATCAACCAATTATGTCAATGCGGAGCTATACAGAGCCCTCTGCAACGTTTTTTGGGGGGAAGCAATGACGATGTGGTATGGAGCTTGATTTGGCCTATGCAAGCCTTCTGAGCCTCCGACACTGCGTGTCACACCCTCCATACGGGGCTTCCGGTACACATTGCCAGATCAAGCATACATCGCTTTCAAAGAACAGTAGTAACGGCATATATAGCAGTAATATGTAATAACTCTAGTAATACAAATGATAGAGACAGAAATATTCAACATGATCAGATTCAGATGTGTGTATGGTTTGGGGTGGGGGTTATCACAGTGAGTGCGGTTACGTGCTAATATAATAGTTTGATGAAAACGTTTACATGCTTTGCAAGAAGAACGATTTCCCTAATAAACCTGTTTACATGGACACACCTGAAATCAGGTTACCTGATGGAACTCTGATAAATGCAGAAAATCGCCAATCAAAAATAAACATTCTACCACTTTATTTTTCGGAGGAATATTTGATTCGGGGGTTTGGACATATATAGGATATAATGTGAAAATTCTAAGCAGGGGTGAAGGCATGGGTGGGCCCACTGGGGAGCCAGGCACTGCAAGGCCCGCCCAATCAGATTGAGCAAAAACAAAAAACAATTTTTTATTTTTTATTCTCCTCTGCATAAATCGGCATTTAGAAGTAGTTTTCACATTAAAACTTTATATGTCCGAACTCAGAATCAAATATTTTTCCCAAAAATAACCTGCCTGATTTCAAATGTGTCCAAATCGTTGTTCTTGCAAACGTGAACTTGAACGTTTTAATCAAACTATTACATTATTCTGACTAGCCACAATAGTCGCATTATTGTGTGCATGGAACCGTACTCAGTGATGTACTATTGCATGCATGTTCTTGTAGAACCTGCTAATACATGTAGGTCTAATAAAAATGTCTAAATGCATTCATTGTATTTTGGTATTAAGTACCAGTAAGGCGATCGCAATGCAAATGACCAATGCTTGTTAATGATACTTAATGCCATTATCGCATGTAAGAAATATTTGATTGCCTTTTAATGTTTCATACACTGCAATACTGTTTTGAAAGTAAATGATTGAATTAAAAAAGCTGCCAAGTATGTATAATAAGCTATGCAAAACCCAATGCCATTATCAATTCACAAGTTCATCTTGGCTATTTAGAATTAATGTAGATACTTTTGCTAATGAGTGTTGGAATTCACAAGTGTGTTTGATGATTCCTGCAACAGCATACATTTCACTGAGTGTCCATGAGCTGAATTGATTCATCAACAACATCCAGAGGCAGGGGTGTGACAGTCTTTGTCAAAACTGCAGTGGTGCCAGGCTTGTACTTGTACTGCCCTTCTCTGGAAACAGACAGAGAAAGGAAAGAGAGAGAGAGTATATTGTAAATTCCCGTGATGAATAATAAAGTAATATTCACAAAATGTTGTTGGTTGTAGCCCAGTAGAAACTTGTATAGCTCACCTTTTCCCCTTCTGGGCAGGCTGGTCATAGCCCCTAAGGTACTGAACCCCTGCCTGGGTGATGACACACAGGTCCACGTTGCTGCCAGAGCCCAGGTCACAGAAAATCCCAGCAGTAATGGCATCCCGCACCAGCTTTTTAGCCTCTTCCAGCTGAGCAAGATAGACAATTAAGATAGGTGAGCAATACATTTTATGAAATGAACAACTGTTCAATGAGAATAACTGCATCTCACCTCCATGTTTGGTCTGTATCGGTCCTCAAATATTGAAATAGCTGCCCCTGCTCCTGATCCTGCAAAAACAACGGCAGTAATGTTACCTTATCTAATGTTTCAGTATTCAATACAACTTCATACCATTAGAAGCTCTTCACACGGCCCAGATTAATTATTTGATGGCAAAAGACAATGACCAAAGACAAACAATACAGACAACACTATCTGTGATTACGATGAACTGAAACGCATGGACAGATGGTGCAAAAAAAAAATCTCCAATGACAGAGAGTCAAGAATTGATGAGATAAACTAATGGGAGAGCATACCCATGGTAAGGAATGGTAGTTTGTCGTAGGAGCCGTGTGGGTAGACGCTATAGAGGTGAGCGCCAGTCACATCCACACCTCCAACAATCAGAGAGGAGCCAATATGTCCCTGGTACCTGGAGTGGAAGTCACAATTCAGGAGTAGAGCGCTACAATGTAACAGCATCATTAAAATGTTCTTGATAAAAACTGTTTTTTTTGTAATCAAATGAGGGATGTGCTATCATTGACGAAGGCACTGCTGTGTCTGTTATTTTATATTATGGTCTGGAAAGTAACTGGATTGTCAGCATTCAAACTGTGTTATGAGAGTGGCCACTGTAGTGGTCTTATTTTCCCATCGTCACAGACTCATTCATGCTCTCGCTCACCTGAAGAGCATCTGTTTCAGTTGTCGGGTAACCGTGACAACAAGGGGAGGGCGTCCTGTGCTGAGTGAGTGCAGCTCCACATTGGATGACATCATCTGAGTGGTGACTTCTGCATCTGCAGCCACACCTGCTCCACAACAGCTACAATAAAAACTGAGATTAGTGGGTGAAGCATGGTGACTCAAATAGACTTCAACAAAAGCCCCAGTCTTTGCCTACCATTGTGCAGGGGCTGATGCTGATCTACATAGGGGTTACACAAGCTACACTATTATACTGTACGAGGTGTATTCTTTGTGGCACTTACTAAATGTTAGGTGCAATGTAGTGGATCTTCATGCAATTCTTGTCAGCTACCACCATGTCATCAGTGGCTCTTGTGTCAGCTCCAAGTATCACCCCATCCTGTGGAGGGAGGAAACCCAAAGTATAATCATACTTAGGGTATTGATTGTGCTGAGCTCAACCCTGAAACAGCTACATCACAGGAAGCGGAAAATGTGTCATGACTGATTCTCACCTTGAAGACTATGCCAGCGATGGTGGTTCCAGTCTTCCTTGCCTTAGGAGAACTGTAACCAAGCTCAGACAAATTCCCTTCCAACACAGCATTCCTGCAAAGTGAGCACTTTTTATGCAATGTTGGGTATATTTAGAGGAACTGGCATTGTGTTAGCCTATGTAGAGCCAGGCCGATATATATCGATTCACTGATATTATCTGCCGATATTGGCCTTTTAACGCTATATCGGTCTATAACCCCACTGATAACCGATATTCAATCAATTGAAAGAAAAAAGGGAATTTCATGCTCATCTGAACACTTGCGGCCATTCTTATGATGTGTCATTATTGTCACAAAGTATGAAATCAACATTTGAAGCAGTTATTGGATAATTGCTCGTTTGGATAGCAATTTATGAAACTTTGAAACTTTTTAATTTCCCTGCTGTAAAATAGTATGCCAGGAGATATATTGGTATCATGTTTGCTAATCACAGGGCAGGGTTAAAAGTAAAAAAGTGAATTTTCAAAACCTGAAATGAGTTTCTAGCCCAAGGGAGGGTATTCTTGCTCCACACGTCACCGTGAATCTCTGTTTTATCTTTTGATGTCATTGGGTAGAACTTTAACGTTATTTTTTTCAGACAAAACGTATAAATGTGCTGTTTTCACATATGTTGACAATCCAGAGGCGGCTGGTGGGAGAAGCTATAGGAGGACAGGTTCATTGTAATGTCTGGAACAGACTAAATGGAACTGGGTCAAACATGTGGTTGAGATATGTTTGATACAGTTCTATTCATGCCATTCCAGCCATTACAATGAGCCAATAGTCACCTCCCACTAGCCTCCTCTGGTTGACACTTGTATTGTGCTGGAGAGAATGAAAATTTGGTTGAAAAGTGGTGGAGTTGCCCTTTAATTGTGCATGAATTGGGTCTTGACTCGAGCCCCTCACATCCACCTCAAGACCTCGAGATCTTTCACAACACTGTGGTACAAACATAACATCTTATTAAACAGAGCTGCCAACTCTCAAGCATTGGCCGTGAGACACATTTGATCCTCTCATGCTCAGACGCCGCACCTCACATCTCACGCATTGAAAAGTACTGCTTTTATTTTTATAGTCACGTCCTGACTAGTTAGTGCCTAGTCAGTGCGTTGACTTTTCAACTGTGCTCCGAATCGTTTTTAAATCGGAGCATCTGCGCCTGCAATTTAACATCACGAGCGGAACCTCTATCATTGTCCTATCACAGCACTGTGAGCCACGGCACCTTGAAGCAGATGATTGGTCTAGTTATGTAAGGGACCAAGAGGATTAATCAAGATCAGAGTGGAGCTGGATGGAGAGAGCAGCACAGTAGCACTGTTTTATGTACAATGCCAACAAAATTAGGTTGCTGTTACGCCTCGATCACACCGACAGAATCATTGCACTAAATGGTACGCAGCATCATCTGGATATGTGTGCAACAAAAGTTTAACATTCACCTTTTACTACCTTTTCTGTCAAGCCGTCTATGCATACAGTTGTATGTATATGTTCAATATATCCAATGTATGCACCACACAGAATGCACCGCAACTGCCTCTGCAACACGATGTTGCAAGGCAAACACAGCATTCCATTGGAAATAAAGGTACTTCTGGTGTACCAAAATGCAATAACGCTATCGGTGTAATCGAGGCGTTACTCCCATGCCTATTGCAGAATGCATCTGTTTGACAGTGTTTACTAAAGTCGATTTAATCCACACTTGCATTTGTCCCCTCGTTTGGTGATTGGCATTAAGACTGTGCTTCTACACCTGCATTGCTTGCTGTTTGGGGTTTTAGGCTGGGTTTCTGTACCGCACTTTGTGATATCAGCTGATGTACGAAGGGCTATATAAATACATTTGATTTGACTGTGACAATGACCTACAGTATGTTTTAGCAGGGAAGGTTTGGTAGCGGGACCTGATGTGTAACTATGCCAGTGTAATCACATATTTGAAATCTGATATGCCTACTTGACTTGAGTGTTTGAAAATGAAGTATATGAGGCTATGTATTTTGCAGCCATTCGTGGACAGTTTTGAATAAGTCCTACAAATAAGCATTGGATATAAAATGCTCCAGGCCTCAAATATAATTTGACATTTTAATATTGTGCGAATGCTAAGCAGAGATGGTAGGGGGACTCACAACACAAACACATCATATTATGTCTATGTAGAGTACGATGATGGCAAGGATCTTAAACTAGTGTGCATAAACCACCTGAATAGTGATATTCATTAGATCTTTCTTGAAGGTTTGTGATTGATAATTTAGTTGTTGTTATAATAACACTATATATACGTTATAACGTTATAATAACATATAACGTTATAATAACATTTTTAAAAAACAGCACTTGGGAAACATAGATTGAGGTGGCGAACCCTCCTGGAGACCAAGCAGGATTTTCTTCCAGACCTGTTTTAAAGAAAGTTCACCCAAATTACAAAATGTATGTCCTTAGCTTGAAAGCAGTCAATTGACAAGGAGACTGAAATCTATGATTTGGTTACCCACTGCCATCAACCATTAATATTTCCTGTGCAGAGCCTTGGTGTAGTGCAGGAATAACCAACTAGATGCAGCCGCAGTCCGACTTTTTGTCAGGAGCGGATGGTCGGGGGGCCAGAAAATAATTACAAATCATTTGTAGACTGCGAATTGGCAGCAAGAAGCCCAAACAGATATGTTTGACTAAAACATAATAATTTCAAACCTTGCTTACATTTATATACGATCACGTGTCTCTCTATTGTGCGTGGGAATACTCGGGAACAGACTTCTTAAATTAAGATCACTTGGAGATGATTTCCTGATGATTTTAATCTTTTATGTCCTACAATGGAAATTCCACACAAATAAAACCACCCGCGGGCCAAATTTAGCCCATGGCACATGTCACGTACTTTCCACCTGAGAGCGAACAGTCCCTGCTTCCAACCTTCCCACGGTTTCTCCCATTTGCCTGTTTCCTCATCTCATTACTGTCTGAATAATGTGTCAAACCACCTCAAAAAAATACATTAGCATACTTTAAATGTATTCCCAAAGATCTCAAAGTTGTACAATTGAGTGTTTATTTAATGTTCAAAGCATCTTGAATACACCTGACCTGTGGTTTTATTTTATTTTACAGCCTGGTCATACAGTAGGCCTAAGCCCTGTCAAAATACGTAGAATTGCAGGACATTAGCTTTAAATCTGTAAAACCTGTCTAGGGGTTGTGCCAGAGGGCAATGAAAGTCACTCCAAGCTTTCTTACAAAGCTGACGGCCCTGCTTATTTTAAAGATTTGTTCGTCGTTGCAGTAAATGTTTCTCAAATTACCATGTGGGCCTCAGAGAAATTAACTCACCTGCGAGTGTTTTCGAAGGAAAAACCAGCGCTTTGAGGTTGGCAAGGTCGAGAATTACTGAGCATCTTCAATCAAGATGGGCGAACGAATCCACAAACCGAGACCCCTTGTGAAAGGTGAGACAGCTTACTGCACTTTACTTTTCTACCCCTATTAATTTCTTAAACGCTGTCAAGGTAAACTGTCTTAGCTAAATGTGTCAGCGTTTAGTGGGGAGAACTCTTTCACTTTCAATTTTAACACATAGCCTCAGACGAATCAAAATACCATACAGGCCAGGGAGAACAAAAGGGCCATGGCAAGAAGGGATACAGCTTTTGTTAAGTTAACGTCAAAGGTAGTTTTTTTTGTTGCATTTTTGCAACCCATTTCATAATATTAACCTAATTCCCCTAACCTGCTGCGTAAACTCTAACCTGCTACGAAAAGTCAAATCTGACAAACTGTTTACCATCTTGTCAAAACCGAACAAAATGGATTCTCAATGGCTGGTTGGCTGATAGGAACGGGATCCTTGGGCCGTCCCAACTCGGATGTTTTAAAATGGTTAAGGTTAACTAAGGGTTAAGGTTAGGTAAGGGTTACGACTAGGGTACGGCTGAAGTTTAGAGATGTCCGAAGGATAACACTAACGTTGTAGGATCACAACCAGCACTAACGTTGTAGGATCACAACCAGCTGTTTGGAAAATGAACAGCTGTATAATTGGTGCAAAAGGTATTGAATTATAGAAAATAAAACGAAAGAAGCAATGAAGACGGGTGAAGTGTGAATAGGCCTACTTTTATATGCATGTCTATGGCGTGTAAAAAAAGTCATGTCCTCTATGGTCATACTATCAGTAGACTGACTATCAATGGCATATCCTAGGCCATTTGCACCATTATCAGTTTGTGGAGTGTGGAACATGTTATGGAAATGACAAGGCCAGTGTAAATATGCTGTATGTTTAGTATTAGTTTAAAATACAAAACAGTTTCTTAACATAATTATATGTAGGGTAAAGGGAACTTTCATTCTATTTTCTTGCACTTGGTCTTTGTTGCTCAGGGGAGAATGGACATCAGTTCTCCTGCTTGGTAGCAGAAACACACATGGGAAACAACATCCTGCGCAGGTCCAAGGAGAAAGCCCCATATTTCAGGAGACTTTGATTCATAGCAGGTATACAGTCCCTTCAGAAAATATTCACACCCCTTGACTTTTTCCACATTTTGTTGTGTTACAGCCTGATTTAAAATGGATTACATTGAGATTTTTTTCCTCACTTGCCTCACTCTGCAATAAGAGTTTAACATGATTTTTGAATGATTACCTCTTCTCTGTACCCCATTCATACAAAAATCTGTAAGGTCCCTCAGTCAAGGAGTGAATTTCAAACAGATTTCAAACAGAGGTTTTCCATTGCCTTGTGTAACAGTATAACTTTAGACCGTCCCCTCACCCATACCCGGGCGTGAACCAAGGGACCCTCTGCACACATCAACAACAGTCACCCACGAAGCATCGTTACCCATCGCTCCACAAAAGACGCGGCCCTTGCAGAGCAAGGGGAACTACTACTTCAAGGTCTCAGAGCAAGTGACGTCACCGATTGAAACGCTATTTAGCGCGAACACCGCTAACTAGCTAGCCATTTCACATCCGTTACACTCGCAAAGAGTATGTATTGCTAGATGGGTTCAAAAATTACAAAAGTAAACATTGAATAACCCTTTCAGCATGGTGAAGTTATTAATTATACTTTGGATGGTGTATCAATACACCCAGTCACTACAAATATACAGGTGTCCTTCTGAACTCAGTTCCCAGAGAGGAAGGAAACCGCTCAGGCTACCTTGGTTAGCGCGCACTGCGACTGACCCGTCACAGGAGTCGCTAGTGCGCGATGAGACAAGGATATCCCTACCGACCAAACCCTCCCTAACCCGGACGACGCTAGGCCAACTGTGCATCGCCCCATGGACCTCTCGGTCATGGCCGGCTGCGACAGAGCCTGGGCTCGAACCCAGAGTCTCTGGTGGCACAGCGACCACTGCGCCACCCGGGAGGCCCCACATACAGAGTTTAATGGCTGTGGTGAGACAAAACTGAGGATGGATCAACCACATTGTAGTTATCCTACAATACTAACTTAATTAACAGAGTGAAAAGGAGGAAGGCTGTACAGAATAAAACATATTCCAAAACATGCATCCTGTTTGCAACAAGGCACTAAAGTAATACTGCATAAAAAATGTCATGTTTTGGCCGCGACCGGGAGGTCCGTGGGGCAACGCACAATTGGCCTAGCGTCGTCCGGGTTAGGGAGGGCTTGGCCGGTAGGGATATCCTTGTCTCATTGCGCACCAGCGACTCCTGTGGCGGGCCGGGCGCAGTGCATGCTAACCAAGGTTGCCAGGTGCACGGTGTTTCCTCGGACACATTGGTGCGGCTGGCTTCCGGGTTGGATGCGCGCTGTGTTAAGAAGCAGTGCGGCTTGGTTGGGTTGTGTATCGGAGGACGCATGACTTTCAACCTTCGTCTCTCCTGAGCCCGTACCGGAGTTGTAGCGATGAGACAAGATAGTAGCTACTAAAACAATTGGATACCTTGAAATTGGGGAGAAAAAGGGGTCAAATTTCAAACAAAAAACAAACAAAAATGGGATGTTTGGAGAAAATTCAATACAACACATTAGAGTACCATTCTCCGTCTTTTCATGCATAGTGGTGGCTTCATCATGGGAAAGGGTGATACCTAGTCAGTTGTACAACTGAATGCACTCAAGTGAAATGTGTGTTCCGCATTTAACCCAACCCCTCTGAATCTGTTATGGGTGAGCTTGTAATCATTAAGGACTAGAGAGTTCTTCAAGCTAAAAAAAAGAAACAGAATGGAGCTAATCACAAAATCCTAGAGGACAATCTGGTTCAGTCTGCTTTCCACCAGACACTGGGAGAAAAATTCACCCGTCAGCAGGACAAGAACCTCAAACACAACGCCAAATCTACACTGGATTTGCTTACCAAGAAGACAGTGAATGTCCCGGAGTGGCCGTGTTACAGTTTTGACTTAAATCTATGGCAAGACTTGAGAATGGTTGTCTAGCAATGATCAACCAATTTGACAGCACTTTAAGAATTTTGAAAAGAATGGGAAAATATTGTACAATCCAAGTGTGCAAAGCTCTTAGAGACTTCCCCAGAAAGACTCTGCCAAAGGTGATTCTAACATGTATTGACTCAGGGGTGTGAATACTTATGTAAATTAGATATCTGTATTTCATTTTCAATACATTTACAAACATATGGGGTATTGTGTGTAGATGGTTGAGAAAAAAATCTATTTAATCCATTTTGAATTCTGTCTGTAACACGTGTAGTAAGTCAAGGGCTATGAACACTTTCTGAAAGCACTGTATGTGTAGCTAGGGTGTGGTTTATTTGGGACAATACCCCACTACTGGTCAAATTGGAAATTGTGTCCCCCTCTGGCTGCGTAACCAAATGCTGATATTTTTCCACAAATTGATCTTTTGACCAATCACATCAGATCTTATTCAGAGCTGATCTGATTGGTCAAAAGACCAATTGGTGAAAAAAATATCAGAATTGTCTGGCTGTGCTTTGAGAGGCTAGTCAAAGACTAAATCACCTTTTCCATCCCTGACACACTAGACCTTCTCCAATTCGCCTACCACACCGACAGATCCACGGTATCGCCATTGTACTGCACACTACCGTCACCCACCTGGAAAAAAAGGAATGCATGTGAGGATGCTGTTCATAAACTACGTCTTGGCCTTCAATATGCCTTCTAAGCTCACCACAAAGCTTGCGGGTCTGAACGTCTACCTATGCAACTGGGTCCTAGACTTCATGACGGGCCGTCCCAATGTGGTGAAGGTAGGCAACATTACCTCCTCGACACTGATCCTCAAAACGGGGGCCCCACAGGGGTGCATCCTCAGTCCCCCCCTGTATATCCATGACTCCATGGCCTCACACAGTTCCAACTCCATCATCAAGTTCGCTGATGACACAACAGTAGTATGCCTGATTACCAACGAGATGGCCTACAGAGAGGAGGTAGGCACTGATGGTGTGGTGCCAGGTAAACAACCCTTCCCTCAACGACTGCAAATCAAAGGAGCTGATTGTGGACTTCAGGAGGAACCAGGCTGGGCGCGCCCCATTCTCATCAATGGGGCCACCGTGGAGACTGTCAAAAACGTAAAGTTCCTCAGCGTACACATCAGCTGGGAGCTGAAATGTGAAGGCACGACAGCGACTCTTCAACCTCAGGAAGCTGAAGAATTTCAGCCTGTCCCCTAAGGGTCCACAGGACGTCCATCGAGCATGCTGTACCACGGTGCCGATAAAGGCCGATATCCATCCAGACATTTGCCACCTAGGAAATGTGTATCACTGAACCTTCTCAAATAGTAGTTGAGTACCCCTGCTCTAGTGGCTTGATAGGGAACGTGAAGCAGAAGACACCACACTGATGTATGTCTGTCTCTATGTTAATTTCCTTCCCCTGCTCCAGCATTACAATTCGTAGCTCATTAATGTTGAAGCAGGCCTACATTTTGAGTTTGGCAATTCAGCACTTAGAGCTGTCCATGTGCAACAGTGTCAACAGTATTCATAGGCTACTGTTTAGTTGAAAAACATGCGAAAGAGGGATTCCACTAGGCCATTATGCAACTACATTGAGGGCAACCGTTTCCAATCAACACAAAATACCACATTTTTCTAATGTAGTAATATAACAGTAGCATGACAAAAAAGACTGCAAATCTTAACACCCATACTGTTACGGGACTAATTGGTAATGGAACCATAAACCTGTGATCTCTTTCTGTCCCTGCTGCAGTTTGGGGCATCTCTGTGTGCTACTGGCTACCTGACTGTGGCTCTTGGAGACTAAGGGCCCCAAGGAATCCTCTAAACCTCTTTGTGGATGTGAGAGCACTCTCAGGCGACGGCATTGGTCGTCGATGGTGCTTTGGCCAACAGGCAGTGGTCCCGGAGTGCGACTGACCTCCTGCCCGTTTACTACGGTCATGCTAACTACAAAATTCGCCCATCCACAAAGAAAATTGCAAACGTCCATGTTGACACCCAGGTCTGTCAGACACTCGTTCTTACTGATGTCCCCCTGCACTCCTTCATGAAATTATTCATGAGGTTATTGAGGACGAGCCCAGTCAGACAGCCAACAATCAAGGTAAACTCATCCGTTGTGTTGTCCTCCCACTGCTTAAAGCCTCTCTGATCGCCAGCATCTTGAATTGAAGCGAAATGAGAGAGATCTACAGGGATCCTTTTAGACTTGTAATCCTGCATACATCATTGATGAATCTCTCTGCCACATTGAGCCAGAAGGGTGTTATGCTGGTTACTTGTTCAAATTTGTCCACGTTGTAGCCTTGTCGCCGAGCAGCTTCAAATGGTTTGGCAACGGCTTGCTGAAATTAATTAAATAACTGACAGGGATTTTGAAAGTAATTTTGTCATTTGCTCTACGAATGAATATCCTTTGTCACTCTGTTAACATATTATTCTTATGTAACACATTAGACTCTTAAATGACCTAGTACGATACGTTACAGACTTATTCTAAAATTGATTAAATAGTTTGTTTTTCACTCCTCAATCTACACACAATGCCCCATAATTACAATGAAAAAACGGGTATATAAAAAAACAGAAATCACATTTACATAAGTATTCAGACCCTTTACTCAATACTTTGTTGAAGCACCTTTGGCAGCGATTACATCCTAGAGTCTTCTTGGACAGGACGCTACAAACTTGGCACACCTGTATTTGGGAAGTTTCTCCCATTCTTCTCTGCAGATCCTCTCAAGGTCTGTCAGGTTGGATGGGGAGCATCACTGCACAGCTATTTTCAGGTCTCTCCAGAGTTGTTCGCTCGGGTTCAAGTCCGGGCTCTGGCTGGGCCATCCAAACTATTTAATCTTATCTGAAACGTGATCAGAAACCTGGTTTGATACAGGAACCTCCACCTGGTGTGTTACAGCATCCCTGTGAAGAGTTGACCATATAACCATGTAAGATGGACTCTGTCTGTGTGTGTGTTAGGTAGAAATAGAGGTCATTACCTGGGAGTCTCAGTAGATTTAGCCGGGATTCTTGTTCTCTTCTGCGTATTGTGAGAAATGTGTACACGTAAACACAGTTTATCGTATTTACATTAGCAGTACATAAATAAACGATGAAAGTTTAAGAATAATCTGTAATGTCAATGTTTTCTACAATTTTCTTATTTGATAATTCTACAACCTAAAAATCATATCTTTCTTCCCCTCCTCAGCATGATGGATCTGAAGGAAATGTGTACCTGTTTGAGGAAATGTGTACCTGTTTGAGGAAATGTGTACCTGTTTGAGGAAATGTGTACCTGTTTGAGGAAATGGGTACCTGTTTGAGGAAATGTGTACCTGTTTGAGGAAATGTGTACCTGTTTGAGGAAATGTGTACCTGTTTGAGGAAATGTGTGTGCTTGGAACTTTGCATGTAGTGATACATGAAGTGAACAATGGAAGGTCTAATGGTATCAATCCGATAGAATGAAATATTAAAACTCAGTCTACAGAATTAAATGGAACACAGTACATACAGTTGAAGTCGGATTTTACATACACTTAGGTTGGAGTCATTAAAGCTCGTTTTTCAACTACTCCACAAATGATTGGTTAACAAACTACAGTTTTGGCAAGTCGGTTAGGACATCTACTTTGTGCATGACACAAGTAATTTTAACAACAATTGTTTACAGACAGATTATTTCTGTCACGACTCCCACTGAAGGTGGCTCCACTGCCTGTTCGGGCGGTGCTCGGCGTTTGTCGGCGCCGGTCTACTAGCTGCCACCGATCCCCTTTTCTGTTTGTTTTGTCTTATTGGTTGCACCTGTCTCTTATTTTGTTTTTTGATTCAGTACTATTTAAGCCTGTTAGGCCCGCCTGTTTTTGTGCGGGCTTGTTTCCTGTTAGTCAGGTTGTGCGTGTAGTGTTCCTGTCCGTTTGTGCCCTGTGTTGGGTTGGACATTTTGTGATAATTTTCGCCTGTTGTTTTGGGCGTTCGCATTGGAAACCGAAATAAAGTCTGGTTTTCCCAGTATCCTCTGCTCTCTGCTTTTGACTCCACACCCACCACTCCAGGCGTTGTGACAATTTCACTTATAATCCACTGTATCACAATTCCAGTGGGTCAGAAGTTTACATTCCAGAAAATTATGTCATGGCTTTAGAGGCTTCTAATAGGCTAATTGACAACATTTGAGTCAATTGGAGGTGTACCTGTGGATGTATTTCAAGGCCTACCTTCACACTCAGTGCTCTTTGCTTGACATCATGGGAAATTCGAAAGAAATCAGCCAAGACCTAAAAAAAATTGTAGACCTCCACAAGTCTTGTTCATCCTTGGGAGCAATTTCCAAACGCCTGAAGGTACCACGTTCATCTGTGCAAACAATAGTACGCAAGTATAAACACCATGGGACCACGCAGCCGTCATACCGCTCAGGAAGGAGATGCGTTCTGTCTCCTAGAGATTAATGTACTTCGGTGAAAAAAGTGCAAATCAATCCCAGAACAACAGCAATGGACCTTGTGAAGATGCTGGAGGAAACAGGTACAAAAGTATCTATATCCATAGTAAAACGAGTCCTATATCGACATAACCTGAAAGGCCAATCAGCAAGGGAGCCAGACTATGGTTTGCAACTGCACATGGGGACAAAGATCGTACTCTTTGGAGGAAAAAGGGGGAGGCTTGCAACCTGAAGAACACCATCCCAACCGTGAAGCACGGGGGTCAGTCAGGAAGTTAAAGCTGGGTCGCAAATGGGTCTTCCAAATGGACAATGACCCCAAGCATACTTCCAAAGTTGTGGCAAAATGGCTTAAGGACAACAAAGTCAAGGTATTGGAGTGGCCATCACAAAGCCCTGACCTCAAACCTATAGAAAATGTGTGGGCAGAACTGAAAAAACGTGTGCGAGCAAGGAGGCCAGCTTTGTCAGGAGGAATGGGCCAAAATTCACCCAACTTATTGTGGGAAGCTTGTGGAAGGCTACCCGAAACGTTTGAACCAAGTTAAACAATTTAAAGGCAATGCTACCAAATACTAATTGAGTGTATATAAACTTCTGACCTGCTGGGAATGTGATGAAAGAAATACAATCTGAAATAAATAATTCTCTCTACTATTATTCTGACATTTCACATTCTTAAAATAAAGTGGTGATCCTACAGTGGGGAGAACAAGTATTTGATACACTGCCGATTTTGCAGGTTTTCCTACATACATTCTTACTGGTTGGTAGGTGATCAAATACTTATGTCATGCAATAAAATGCAAATGTATTACTTAAAAATCATACAATGTGATTTTCTGGATTTTTGTTTAAGATTCCGTCTCTCACAGTTGAAGTGTACCTATGATAAAAAATACAGACCTCTGCATGCTTTGTAAGTCGGAAAACCTGCAAAATCGGCAGTGTATCAAATACTTGTTCTCCCCACTGTAACTTACCTAAGACAGGGAACTTTTACGAGGATAAAATGTCAGGAATTGTGAAAAACTGAGTTTAAATGTATTTGGCTAAGGTGTATGTAAAATACTTCAACTGTACAGTGGGGCAAAAAAGTATTTAGTCAGCCACCAATTGTGCAAGTTCTCCCACTTAAAAAGATGAGAGAGGCCTGTAATTTTCATCATAGGTACACTTCAACTATGACAGACAAAATGAGAAAAGAAATTCCAGAAAATCACATTGTAGGATTTTTAATTAATTAATTTGCAAATTATGGTGGAAAATAAGTATTTGGCCAATAACAATAGTTTATCTCAATACTTTGTTATATACCCTTTGTTGGCAATGACAGAGGTCAAACGTTTTCTGTAAGTCTTCACAAGGTTTTCACACACTGTTGCTGGTATTTTGGCCCATTCCTCCATGCATATCTCCTCTAGAGCAGTGATGTTTTGGGGCTGTTGCTGGGCAACACGGACTTTCAACTCCCTCCAAAGATTTTCTATAGGGTTGAGATCTGGAGACTGGCTAGGCCACTCCAGGACCTTGAAATGCTTCTTACGAAGCCACTCCTTCGTTGCCCGGGCGGTGTGTTTGGGATCATTGTCATGCTGAAAGACCCAGCCACGTTTCATCTTCAATGCCCTTGCTGATGGAAGGAGGTTTTCACTCAAAATCTCACGATACATGGCCCCATTCATTCTTTCCTTTACACGGATCATGGTCCCTTTGCAGAAAAACACCCCCAAAGCATGATGTTTCCACCCCCATGCTTCACAGTAGGTATGGTGTTATTTGGATGCAACTCAGCATTCTTTGTCCTCCAAACACGACGAATTGAAGCACATGACATTCTTCCAATCTTCTTCTGGATCATCCAAATGCTCTCTAGCAAACTTCAGGTGGGCCTGGACATGTACTGGCTTAAGCAGGGGGACACGTCTGGCACTGCAGGATTTGAGTCCCTGGCGGCGTAGTGTTACTGATGGTAGGCTTTGTTACTTTGGTCCCAGCTCTCTGCAGGTCATTCACTAGGTCCCCCCGTGTGGTTCTGGGATTTTTGCTCACCGTTCTTGTGATCATTTTGACCCCACAGGGTGAGATCTTGCGTGGAGCCCCAGATCGAGGGAGATTATCAGTGGTCTTGTATATCTTCCGTTTCCTAATAATTGCTCCCACAGTTGATTTCTTCAAACCAAGCTGCTTACCTATTGCAGATTCAGTCTTCACAGCCTGGTGCAGGTCTACAATTTTGTTTCTGGTGTCCTTTGACAGCTCTTTGGTCTTGGCCATAGTGAAGTTTGGAGTGTGACTGTTTGAGGTTGTGGACAGGTGTCTTTTATACTGATAACAAGTTCAAACAGGTGCCATTAATATAGGTAACGAGTAGAGGACAGAGGAGCTTCTTAAAGAAGAAGTTACAGGTCTGTGAGAGCCAGAAATCTATTTGGGGAGTTTGGTAGAGTGTTGGGTATTCAACATCAAAAATAACTCTCTATTGTCACTCCTTGTCACTGCACAGTTTATCTTCAAGGCCTCCAAATCTATCACCTAGCTTATATCAGTGAAAACCTCACTCACGTACATGTACTTGCTCATACAACGGAACACTCAGTGCTTCTGCCGCCCATGTTCCACCATTATTTTATTATTGTAGCAACTACAATTTGAGAATTGGGGCAACCGAAAATACAGGACATATAACCACAAATAAGACAAACAAAGGACAAACACCAAAACTCGATAATTGCCAGTCAAGTACAAACAGAAATCTCCGTTATTCACCGCTCATTTCCACGCTTGTACCTCATAGCCAGGGGACAGTGCATACATTTTTACAGCTTACGCAAGGGGTGCCACAACACTTGGAGTAAAAAAAGAAAAGGGAAATCTCAAAGATAATCTAGGAACTGTACAATATAACATACAGATAACTGTCCTCTATACATTTGAAAAAATCGAATGGCTTTAGTCTGGAGAGCAAGGCATTGGGACATTTTCAAACTGTAGCTAATAGGTGCATGTACTGTGTATGCATGCATGACTGGGCGTGGGTTTGCATGTGTGCTTATGTACAGGTAACTACCAAAATAAAGCAAACACTTGAGTAAATGAGGGATACAAAGTATATTGAAAGTAAGTACTTCCACACAGGTATGGTTCCTGAGTTAATTAAGCAATTAACATCCCATCATGCTTAGGGACATGTATAAAAATAGCCAGTTGCCCATTATTTTGGCGACCATTGCTAGAAGAAGAGATCTCAGTGACTTTGAAAGAGGGGTCTCAAAGGAGAATAGTGGGTTTAAAGGGTGTGTGTGTGTGTGTGTCTGTCACCAGATCTCAACCCAATTGAACACTTGGGGAGATGGGAGATTCCACCACCATCAACAAAACACCAAATTATGGAATTTATCATGGAAGAATGGTGTCGCCTCCCTCCAATAGAGTTTCAGACACTGGTAGAATCTACGCGAAGGTGCATTGAAGCTGTTCTGGTTCGTGGTGACCCAACGCCCTATCGAGACACTTTATGTTGGTGTTTCCTTTATTTCAGCAGTTACCTGGATGTGTGTGTGTTCATAAACTGTGCCTCTCCCCCTTTCTCATTTTCCGTCCACCACTTTGTCATTATCCCTGAGTTGGAGGGGTGAAAGATGTTGGTCGGAGCTTCATCTCGGTGAAAGGGATGGACAAGTCCTTGCCTTTCCAGGCAGTCCAGATCACACCCTGAGACACAGAGACGATTCAGTTAGCAAACCACCCCGAACATGTAATTGATTGTTCTGGAATTAGTTGCCTTGGATTACTTTGGTGATATAGACTCTGAAATAGTGAAATGAGGTATGAAGTCGGCTGGTACTACCTGGTGATTGACACTGGTGTCGTAGAGGCCATTAAGGTTGGCCTCGTGGCAGTTCTTGTACCACCAACCCCCCCTATAGGACATGGCGCAGCGGGTGATGAAAGGTGTGGGGTCTCTGTCTCTGGTAGAGAACATGCGCGCGTTGTGGTAACTCATAGAGTCACCTACCGGGACGAAAAAGTCAAGAGGGAAGGGGAAAAGGGAAGTAGAGTGGAAAGGCAGATGGCAGGCGTGAGGAGGGAAACAGTAGGTGTGGAATAGAGGGATAATGAGAACACAATAAGCGACGGGTTTAATGATTATGTGGAAGTATGCACAATAAGAGGTCCATCATTTTACGTGGACAGAATCTGTCCATACCTGCTGTACCGCTGTACCCAGACACTTTGAGAGCATAGTTCCTTCTAACAGTGTCCACTGTGAATGCAGAGTACTTGGCAAACACTGATTCGTCCCCTGCACGGAGGTCCACACGTAGGGTCATTGGTGCCATGCTGGTTAGATTGTGTAGGTTCTCATTACCTATATATGGACAGAGATGAGTGGGAAACAAGGTGTTATAGCACACAAAAAACTGCTTACTGCCCGAGCTCCTGAAGTAAACTATATGTACTGGCTCTAGGGGGCGCTGAAGACTTATTTTCACCAGATCTACACAGTAGAAATGAGCATGATGCGCCTCAATGTTAGAATGAATAGTGGATAGTGCGCTACTGGCGTTAATGCTCAGCCAATCGCTCCAAAAAAGTTAAAGGGTTTTGAAGAGTGATAGGCCCTCTGCTACTGCTCTTGGTTGTCCTTCTGTTTGTGCACCAATAGTGCCAGGAGTCACTTTTTCTACCGTCTTGCCATAAATTTCCACATTAAATTGATCCTTCTCATCTGGCGTTATACTGTTTAATTTATCTGCCCAGCAACGGGTCTATTTACAGAGTTGATCTGTCACGAGGGCTTGCACTGTTTACGTAAAAGTGAGATAGTTTAGCTTTTGCGTCGTCAATATAGCAGTTCTGTTTGATGTAATGCTGATGCACTGCTGCTGAAGTGGTTGAAAACAAACAGCGTGACGAATGACTCTCACCCAGCCAAAATTCCCCACTCAGTTCTCCAAAACCTTTGCTGTAGTTTTTCCAGCCTCTGAAGAAATCCGTTTTCCCATCCATCCTTCTCTGGAAAACCTGTAAAGCACACACGCTCATACCGCGGACATATACCATCCTTAATCAACTGTTAACTCCCTCTCATGTCAGTTAAAGGAAAATACCACTCCAAAACTATTTTGGTATTTGGTATTTGATTAGTCCAATGTTGATCCAGTCCCAAAATGTTTTGCATGTCAGCAATCATGTCTTCAAGATAAACTTATGTTGAAAGTTCCATATCTTGAAAACTTGATTGCTGACATGCAAAACATTTTGGGTCTGTATCAACTGTTGACTAATGAAATACCAAATAACAAAAGATAGTTTTTGAGTGGTATTTTCCTTTAAGGGACATAGTTATTATGCAGTCAAATGTATTACATTTGCCACTACTTATGCTAAATCTATTGTCTACATCTGAATACATTTTAAATGACAATCTCTCTCTTCACCAACAGTATAGACACATGGTCCCTCACACAGTCATCTTCTCTTACCGTCCAGCCGCCTCCATCAGTCACCTGGTCGCAGTAGACCAACACTGGTTTCCCCTGCCTTCCCCTGGGGAAGATCTCCACCTCTCCAGACTCGTGTATCCCGTTTAGCAGCTCCTGGGAACAGTCACTTGGGAAGGGGTATCGGAGATTCCCTGACAGACAAAATCAAAGAGAGAGCCTAACTTTATGAAACTGTGCTTTCGATGTATATATTTTGTTTGGTTAAGTTTCTTTATAAAGTCAAATATATTTGACCACTTACCTGTGGTGAACTCAGTGGAAATTGTAGCAGTATAGCTCCCTCCCCTCTCCCCCTGTAGATGCACGGTGTACTTGGACATGGGATGCAGCCTAGTCAATTTGAACTCTGTCACTGTGGAGTCAATGGTAACCTCCTGTTGAGAAGAAATAGGTCATTTTTCTAGACCAGAGTTTGTTGCATTTTGTCCGAATTTACTGTCCTGAATAAAATAGTATGTGTGTCTGTCTCCACCTTTTAATCAGTGTTCCTCACCTGCAACTCCTGTCCCTCCGTTTGATAGGTCAGCTTGTAGCTTCCCACGGCGGCAGAGGGTGCTTTCCACGTCAACAGCGCTGAGCGAGGAGTCACCTGACTGGCCTTCAGGTCACGCGGAACTTCCCCGTCTCCCCTGGATCCTGCCAGATGGACATGGACACAATCACAAGAAGCTCAGTTGTAAAATTAAATGAAAACATCAGCCTTCCTTTTCTGCTCGGTCTCGGGTGAGTTGATTGGTTTAAGCATTCAGGTAGTTTGAGAAGGTGTCTGTGCGGACTGACCACCGGTGGTGGTGAAGACGGTGATGGCGGCAGAGCTGTCCAGGTTGCCCAGCTGACTGGTGACTGTGACGGTGTACCTAGTGGAGCCCTGTAGGCCTTTCAGCTGCTGCTCCGCCGCATTGCCCGATACAGTGATCTTGGCATCATCTGACCCTTGGTTGACACAGAAACAAGTAAGCAGCGGAAAGAGAGAGCAGGTGATTGGCAGTGGAGAGAGGTAGGCAGCAGGATTTAATTTATTTCTCAGTGTTTATATTGTAATGCTGTTGGGGTGGTCATAAACTGACTGTCCAATACAAATACTATGATCTCATCTTGCCTGTGGCCTGTGTGAAAGCTCCAACTGGAAAGGAAAAGCTCTAATACGGCTCGGGCTTTTAAAAGCCCCACGGGGTATTGTTGTAATGGATATCCAACTTCTGATACCCCTTTACCTTTTTCAGAGCCATAAACTATGACGTAACGGTCGACTGTTGCCAGTGCTGGTCGCCATAGCAGCAAGGCCTTGGTGTCTGTGACATTAATGGCCCGGAGATCCCTCGGCGGGTCAGGGACTGAGATCGGTTTGGGTTTGAAAAAAATGAAGGCAAGAGAAAGGGAGCATTAGTTATCACAACGTGAAATCAAATCCTTTCGATACATCATTAGATTTGAATCTCATTCTTGCTAAAAAAAATTGAAGTTGAAACAGCTCCAGAATAGACCCTTTGAGAAAATTTGAAAATGCACAGATCTTTCCCAGATCCTGCACCTGCTAGAACAATTATGAACACCGAACCCATATAAATGCAGAGAAAACACTATACACACGACAGTAAGAAACAAAACAAAAAATACATGTGGTTTTGAATGCTTAACTTAATTTCGTTGACTAAGACACCACCAAGGACCGAAAAAAAGGGTCTGTTGATAGTCTAACTTCCTATCATTTACAATCTGACAACTTCCTGTAAATTAGTATTCATCCTAAAACTGAAAGTCAACAGTATGACTGAAGTAAACGTACGTGTCATAACCAGGTCTTTGATTGCATCGCTCTCGTCCAGTCCAAGGACGGATATCACACTGACCTCATAGGAGGACCCTGGAGAGAGCTTTGACAGTGCCAGAGTGGAATCCCCAGAGTCCACTGTTGCGGAGAGAGGCTCCCCTGGAATAGAACGGGCAACTTGCGATGTGAATGCACAATGAACTGACGTGACTCAACAGCCAGGATTTTGACCCCCAGAACCTTAGTGTAAGCACCTACCTTCCTGTGTGTTAGTGTAGGTGACCTTGAAGCCACTCACGGGACCTTTTGGCTTGGTCCAGGACACAGAGAAAGACGTCTCAGTCACTTCACTGAAGACAAGACCTGAGGGAGGCTCTGGACCTGGGTATGACACGGGAATATTAAGTGTGATTGAGAGCGAAAAAGAGAAACAAAAGATGGAAAGACGAACATAGACTGAAAGACGCATTAAAACAAATAAAAACTGTAAGAAAGAAAGAAAAAAGTATCAAGAGAGAAAAATGATGGACATGGAAACAGAGCTAGAATATATTTGAGAAAGAGAAAATGGAGACTTGAGGTAAGTCATACTACATGTGAGGAGAAGAAAGATCAATATACCTTAAAATGTAGGTGCACTCATACTTTTCTTGTTTACTCACGCTGTTATTATTAGTGCTCCCATTGAGTTTGGGTATATATGTACAGTGCAACCATATATACAGTATACACAGTACAGCATATACTAAAACAGACAAAGGTGTCACTGTTAAATGCAGATGTTGGACCCTGGAAAGCAGCAAGGGAAAAGGATGAGATATTAATGTTGAGCTGGTCTTTTGATCCTGAAAAAAAAGAAGGTTGGCAGGAAAGAGAAACGTTTAAATGGTTATAACAGAAGACAGGAAAAATCGAAGAGATGTTGATAACAAATACATACCCCAAATAATTTTAATACAAGAATAGGAGAGATAAAGCAAGAGAAATATAATTTCTAAGGAATAAGAAATGTGTTGACCAACAGATTTTCAACCATGAGTGAGCAGAATCCTGCCATAATGATTCCAAATACCATTTGAGACCTCGCCCTCTGTAAAAAAATAAAATAAAAAACTAGCTAATCGTTAAAACCTTGTAGAATTTTGTTCTTTATTATTTTTTTACAAATACATTTAAACAAGACTCATAGGATTAAAATCTGTACATTTCACGCTTAAGATCAGGAAAAACCATAGGGACCAACCGTGGTCTTACCCTGGGATTTGTGAGTGATGAAGGGAGCCAATGAAGGTTGCTGACTTAAAGCTTACCCTAAGTGAGAGAAGATCAGACCAGCAGTGAATGGCGGTTGTAGCTGAATGGTCTCATGAATATCATAGTAAATTTCATGAGTACAGCGCCTTCAGAAAGTTTTCATACCCCTTTACTTTTTCCACATTTTGTTGTGTTACAGTGTGGATTTGTATTGATTTAAATTGAGATTTTGTGTCACTGATCTACACACAATAATGTCAAAGTGGAATTTTGTTTGTAGAAAATCTTTGAAATTGATTAAAAAATAAATAATCTGAAATGTCTTGAGTTAATAAGTATTCAACCCCGTTGTTATGGCAAGCTTAAATAATGTGCTTAACACATCACATAAAAAGTTGCATGGACTCATTCCGTGTTCAATTGCTGTACTCCACACATATAATTATCTATAAGGTCCCTCAATCAAGTAGTGAATTTTAAGCACAGATTCAACCACACAAAGCAGGGCACCGATTGGTAGATGTGTAAAAAAATATATCTATGGAAAGTATTTGACTTTTTCCACATTTTGTTACGTTACAGCCTTATTCTAAAATTGATTAAATAAAAACAAATATTATCAGCAATCTATGACAAAGCAAAAACAGGTTTTTAGAAATGTTTGTAAATGTATAAAAAAAAAAAATAATATATATATATATACAGTGCCTTGCGAAAGTATTCGGCCCCCTTGAACTTTGCGACCTTTTGCCACATTTCAGGCTTCAAACATAAAGATATAAAACTGTATTTTTTTGTGAAGACTCAATAACAAGTGGGACACAATCATGAAGTGGAACGACATTTATTGGATATTTCAAACTTTTTTAACAAATCAAAAACTTAAAAATTGTGCGTGCAAAATTATTCAGCCCCTTTACTTTCAGTGCAGCAAACTCTCTCCAGAAGTTCAGTGAGGATCTCTGAATGATCCAATGTTGACCTAAATGACTAATGATGATAAATACAATCCACCTGTGTGTAATCAAGTCTCCGTATAAATGCACCTGCACTGTGATAGTCTCAGAGGTCCGTTAAAAGCGCAGAGAGCATCATGAAGAACAAGGAACACACCAGGCAGGTCCGAGATACTGTTGTGAAGAAGTTTAAAGCCGGATTTGGATACAAAAAGATTCCCCAAGCTTTAAACATCCCAAGGAGCACTGTGCAAGCGATAATATTGAAATGGAAGGAGTATCAGACCACTGCAAATCTACCAAGACCTGGCCGTCCCTCTAAACTTTCAGCTCATACAAGGAGAAGACTGATCAGAGATGCAAATCAAATCTAATTTTATTTGTCACATACACATGGTTAGCAGATGTTAATGCGAGTGTAGCGAAATGCTTGTGCTTCAAGTTCCGACAATGCAGTCAAGAGCGGAGATGCAGCCAAGAGGCCCATGATCACTCTGGATGAACTGCAGAGATCTACAGCTGAGGTGGGAGACTCTGTCCATAGGACAACAATCAGTCGTATATTGCACAAATATGGCCTTTATGGAAGAGTGGCAAGAAGAAAGCCATTTCTTAAAGATATCCATAAAAAGTGTTGTTTAAAGTTTGCCACGAGACACACCAAAGATGTGGAAGAAGGTGCTCTGGTCAGATGAAACCGAAATTGAACTTTTTGGCAACAATGCAAAACGTTATGTTTGGCATAAAAACAACACAGCTCATCACCCTGAACACACCATCCCCACTGTCAAACATGGTGGTGGCAGCATCATGGTTTGGGCCTGCTTTTCTTCAGCAGGGACAGGGAAGATGGTTAAAATTGATGGGAAGATGGATGGAGCCAAATACAGGACCATTCTGTAAGAAAACCTGATGGAGTCTGCAAAAGACCTGAGACTGGGACGGAGATTTGTCTTCCAACAAGACAATGATCCAAAACATAAAGCAAAATCTACAATGGAATGGTTCAAAAATAAACATATCCAGGTGTTAGAATGGCCAAGTCAAAGTCCAGACCTGAATCCAATTGAGAATCTGTGGAAAGAACTGAAAACTGCTGTTCACAAATGCTCTCCATCCAACCTCACTGAGCTCGAGCTGTTTTGCAAGGAGGAATGGGAAAAAATGTCAGTCTCTCGATGTGCAAAACTGATAGAGACATACCCCAAGCGACTTACAGCTGTAATCGCAGCAAAGGTGGCGCTACAAAGTATTAACTTAAGGGGGCTGAATAATTTTGCACGCCCAATTTTTCAGTTTTTGATTTGTTAAAAAGTTTGAAATATCCAATAAATGTCGTTCCACTTCATGATTGTGTCCCACTTGTTGTTGATTCTTCACAAAAAAATACAGTTTTATATCTTTATGTTTGAAGCCTGAAATGTGGCAAAAGGTCGCAAAGTTCAAGGGGGCCGAATACTTTCGAAAGGCACTGTAGCAAAGTACAGGGAGATCCTTGATGAAAACCTGCTCCAGAGCTCAGACTGGGGTGAAGGTTCACCTTCCAACAGGACAATGACCCTAAGCACACAGCCAAGACAACACAGGAGTGGCTTCGGGACAAGTCTCTGAATGTTCTTGAGTGGCCCAGTCAGAGCCCGGACTTAAAATTGATCGAACATCTCTGGAGAGACCTGAAAATAGCTGTGCAGCAACGCTCTCCATCCAGTCTGACAGAGCTTGAGAGGATCTGCAGAGAAGAATGGGAGAAACTCCCCAAATACAGGTGTGCCAAGCTTGTAGCATCATACCCAAGAAGACCTGGCTGTAATCACTGCCGAAGGTACTTCAACAAAGTACTGAATAGAGGGTCTGAATAGTTGTACATTTTATATTTCAGTTTTTATTTTTAATAAATTAGAAAAAAAAATCTAAAAACCTGTTTTTGCTTTGTCTTTATGGGGTATTGTGTGTTGATTGACGAGGGACAAAAATGATTTCATCCATTTTAGAATAAGGCTGTAACCTAACAAAATGTGGAAAAGGTCAAGCGGTCTGAATTACATTCCAAAGGCACTGTATATATCCCTTTGTGCATGGTGGCATTATTAATTAGGCTTTGGATGGAGTATCAATACACCCAGTCACCACAAAGATACAGGCGTCCTTCCTAACTCAGTTGCCGGAGAGGAAGGGATTTGATCATGAGGCCAATGGTGATTTTAAAACAGTTAGAGGTTAATGGTGAGAAAACTGAGGTTTCTAAAAACAAATATTGAATCCATTTTGAATTCAGGCTGTAACACAACATGTGGAATGAGTCAAGGGGTAGGAATACTTTCTGAAGGCACTGTACGTGCTTAACACATGGATGTGTTTGGGTTGACATGTCCATGTACAAAATGGAAAACAACAGGCTGTATATGACATGTCGTATATAGACCAGGGAGGCTATGTAATCCCGGGTTTATTGTGTAAGATTTAGCACTGTAATGATTATATATTAGAGAGTATCCCTCAGCATAACCTACATTTTGAAGATGATGAACTCATGCTCACATTTCGTTGATGGGATGCGCTTCAGATAGTTTCCCAGTTAGCAACAGCCCATTTTCTCTGGGTGTTTTGGCAATCATACCTGTTTTTCCACATTGCACCCAGTATGAACAACACACATCACAGTTGCACTAATTACTGCACAGCATGGTATAAGCAAGGGGTTAACACGAAATACAAATGATTAGCACAGATCCATGTTTATTTGATCATTGTATATTTAAGCAATAAGGCTTGATGAGGTGTGGTGCATATGGCCAATATACTACAGCTAAGGGCTGTTCTTTGGCACGACGCAACGCAGTGTCTGGATACAGCCATTAGCCGTGGTATATTGGCCATATACCACAAACCCCAGAGGTGCCTTATTGCTATTATAAATGGGTTACCAACATAATTACAACAGTAAAAATCTATATTTTGTCATACCCATGGTATACGGTCTGATATACCGCGGCTTTCAGCCAATCAGCATTCAGGGCTCAAACCACCCAGTTTATAATTTGTAATTAAAGTTATGCTCTGAACCCCCACTGAGTTTAGAGGCTGGCCTGTTTTTCCAGTAGTAGTGGCATCTGATCCGTTTATCTGGTTTGCTCTGTCTGTTGAATCAGCAGTCTTACTCACTTGGCTCCCTTTGTCACGATGACCTGTTTTTGTATCTTGGCTCCTTTGGCTCAAGCTACCGTTATTTCTAATATATGCATGACCTCCTGCTATTTTACTAGCTGTGTTATTTGTTCTCTTGATGAGAGTTTCGGGCTTAAGGTCTGTGTTTGTGTCATTCTGGCTGGTGCTGTAGGTGCCCTGCTCCTCCGGTTGAGTGGTGTGAACGACGATGCCGTTGTCCCTGTTTGTCAGTTTAGGTTGTAAAGGTCTGCGTATGGGACCTCTTGATGGATGCCGAGGGGGTCTCAGGTTGGTTCGTGTCCTGTTTTGGAATGGTCCCATATTTGGGTGTGAGCGGCGTTGTTGGGTGCCCTTTGGAGGTAGACGGCAAAAGGGTGGTGGTGTGCTGCCCACTGTCCGAGTCTTTGACTTGTTTCGTTCAGTTCCAGACGACACCACGTCAGTGGCCCTGTCTGTGTCTGTGCTCATACCGTCCACTGTTACTGCTTTAGTAGAGTCTGATTCCTCTGAAGTGGAGGACGAGGATGAATAGCCTTCTTTGCCACTCTGTTCTGATTCAATGGATGATTTTGGTGCCCTCTCTGGCTGAGCATCTGGATGGAGGGTTGAGGATTGGGAAACAGGCAATGTCTTTGCAAACACCACTTGTTTGTCAGTTATGGGTTGACCCATACCGGTCTTTGATTCATTTCGTTTTGTGGAAGCTGAAGAAGGTGAACGTGTCCTGTTTAGGAATGGTCTCATATTTAGGTATGGGCGGTGTTGGTTTGGGGCCCTTTGGAGTGAGGCGGCAAAAAGGTGGTGAGCCGCCCACTCTCAGTCTTTGTCTCGTTTTGTTTGGTTCCAAACAATCCCACATCAGTTGTTTTCTCTCCATCTCTGTTGATACCCACTTCTGCAACATTATCTTTATCTGAGTATGAGTATGCTGTTTTTGAATGTCCTGTTTCAGACACTTTTAGGGCACTGTCCTCATTTTCAGCAAAACCCTGCCCTGTTGTGGGTTTACTTTGAACTATTGTGCCATTCACCCTCCCCCCAATGACTCTCTCTCTACAGGTCACATTGACTTTCCTGTGTGTCAATTTAATCTTGTCGACACATGTCTTCGCGTTCAGGTGAACAGTAGTATTTGTTTCTGATGTGGTTGTAGGCTCCAAGCCATCAGTCCCTTGCCCTGGCTCATTTGTTTCAGTCTCTGTACCCATGTTTCTATCAGGTAGGTCCTTTAAGCCGGGAATCACTTTTGGTTGTTCAGAACCAGAACTCGGAGTGGCATTTTCAGGAAGGATTCCAACAGAATGTCTTTGTCCAAGTTCTATCTTTTTCTCCAAGAGGACATGTCTTCAGTTTAGTGTTTTTCACAGTTATAACTATAGTCCAGTCCCCAACGATGGGATTTTCTGTTTTAGTGTCAGTTTTTAAGGCATCCGTGACCTTTGGCCCCACCAATGGGTTTCTGCTTGAAGTCTTTTTAAGAAGACTGTGACCCCCTCTGCTCCCACCCTGACTTACACTTGTACCATTACAACGGATAGAGTCTCCAATGTATGGCTTCCTGGGCAAGGTTATTCTATCACCTGGTTTATGTACAACCCTGTATTTTGTGTTGACAAGTGGTCTTGTACTGGTTGTGACAGATGGGTCCTCTTTGGTTCCATTGGAGCCTTTGACTGTTACAGAGCCCGGTCCACTCCTATTCTTTCCACTCTCTGGTTCTTCACCCTTGGTTTTTGAGTAGTAGATGGCCTTCCACAGGCTTTGTATTCCCTGCTGGGTCTTCCTGGCTTGCTACTCCTGGTGCTAGCTGCATGGTCACAGTGTCCATGGTCACCCTGGATATTGTCTTTGTGGCTTTTCCTAAAGGCATGAAGCGATCATTTGGAACCAAAGAAAACAATATGTTTTTTTGATCCGACTACAAGAGGGAAGCACTGTTAGATCCAAATGGGAAAATCAAAAAATATTATCTTTGAACTGAACACTTTGAATTATCCTGTTTTCCAACAACACCTGCATTGACATTAGTGCAATAAATAGTTGCCCTATGTGCTGTCCAAACCTGCAGGGAGAAGTGGAAAGAGTATTACATTTGGTCATCAAAACAACCTTTCCATTCATTGTTCGGGTGCTGAAATATTCAATGTTGTGAGTTAAGTGTGTGCCGCTACTGTCGAGAAAGAGAGAATGAAAAATGAAAATGAAAATATATTTTACAAAGAGAGATCAGGTTAGCTCCAGGAGCAGTTTTAATATGGTACCTCAATTAATTTCAAGTTATTTTAATTTAACTTCCAATGACCTGCTCTATTGAATAATGACGTGTCTAGACATGTTAACTTTAGTGGGATAACAGTTCACAGGAGCAGGGCTGGCCTCTCTTGCATATTCATTCACATTGCCAGGGAATCCAATTTGTGTCAGAGATTTCTCTCTCTTATAAACATAATGATGACTTTCTCTTTCTCCCCTGCTTCTTCTGCTTAGTTCACCATTTATTGGTTGTTTCATGACTGTATAACTCTTATCTTAAAATATTTTACTATTTTTATGGTCTTCATTTCCAAATAAACGAATAAAGAATATGGCCTAATGAATCAAGATTGCTTCTTATACAATCTCATCCCTGGATTTTTTTCATATGCAATGTAGTAACTAAAGTAAGCCATCCAATTAAACTCACCAGGAGTGACTTGGACTGTTGCTGGCTTGCTCTTGATCCCGCCCTTTTCAGCCACTAGTGTGATGTCATACAAATGTCCCGGGTCCAAACCGTCAATCTGGGCAGAGTCCCTCTCAGGGGGCAGGGTCAGGTCTTGTCTTCCCTTGGCTGTCCCGTCTGTCTGATTGGGTGCAACAGTTAAGCGATACCTGTCGACGTGTCCCTGCGATTGTTCCCATTGGACAACTGCAGATGTTGTGGTTGTCTTCACAACTCGAAGGTTTGTGGGTCCAGAGATAACTGGGTGGTGGGTCGGGGAAAAGCAATGGGGGACGACGACTTAGCATTTATATCTATTGATAACCAAAGTAACATATGTTAATAAGGGGATACAAAATGTGGTTTCATGACTCACGGGTTGTGAATTCTACTGTGCTCTCAGTGCCCATTCTCCTGTTTATTTCTCCCTTGATTGTCACCGTGTACTCCTGACCGGCCGCCAGTCCTGTTTGGGTGTAGGTCGTGAGCTTCCCTCCAACTTGAGATGTTATCTGTTGATCGCCCTCTTTCTGTGTGGCACAGAAAACGATAAAGTTAATGTTAGAACGGACATCAGGAGGATTATCAATAATTATGATGAAAATGTCTACTGGTATTTCAGTTAATTTTCTAAAGTAATGGTAGTCAGAACCTGTGTTAAATATTATTTTGAATGGGTGCATGTACCGTATGTTTACCAGCAGGGGGAGAGGTAATTTACATATTCTGTCATGCCGAAGCCTATATTCAGATATTTTGGAAACGTCAACCAAGCCAACTCTAAATTAGCAACTGGACTCAAATTTATTGTCCACAATGGGGCCTCACAATCACATTACTACAGAACTCAACAGCTATGCAGTACAACAACATCAGACAAAATAGAATGATGTCTCTGTTGGGAATTATAACTTGGTTGGGCAGCTTTTCTTCATATTATTATTTTCTTGGCAATGAGATAAACAGCCTCATATTCCAATGATGTAATAGTAGTATTGTGAAACTATTTCATTATTAACATATATGGGAAATCCAGTAGCTCACAAAGCATCTGGCAACCCCACTCAACTATAGTCAACCGTTCCAACTTTCACAATATCCTTTATTGGTGTGTGATCATTTGAAAAACCAACTTATAAAAGATGCTATTAAAACAAAAACAGTATCAGGTTCTTATTCTTCAATCTATGTATTGGAAAACGCCAGTATTTCCATTCATTTAAAAGCAGTAGTTTTAAGGGTTTACCCAATTACTCCAATGTGGGGGTGTTCTCCAAGTTTTTCTCCATTGTGTAATATATTTTCTCATATGGGAAATCGGACCCAGCTGGGTTGCCAGGTTGCCCAGCATTGATCTTCAGTGTCTGTGTGTCATACGCCTCTAATTCTTTCAGCAGTTATTTCAAGAGATGAGTGTGTTGCTGTGCTTTACCTTGCACAATGTTGGGTTTGCTCCCCGTTTTGTGTACTTGTGTTGTTATCTGTAAACATGAGATGAATGTATATCTCCCTTATTCATTCTCTTCTGCTATGTGTCACAGCTGCCGACCAATGAAGTCATTTCTCTGGCCAGGGCCATGTTTTTGACAGTGTTTATGGCTGCCCTAGCAACAAGCATCCCCCATCTGCATCTTTTCTTCTTCCTTGCTGCCCACTCGCTCTTTCTCCCATTATCCTTCCCTTGACTTTCTCCTTTGCTCAATTGTCCTCATCCCTAATTTTCTCTCCTCTGTTCAGTTTTATGCGTTCCCTGTACAAGGATGTTCTCCCTAACGCCATATTTCTTCTGACACCTACCCCTGTCATCGTATGGAAAAATAGGCTGTTTCCCCTGTTGTTGTTTTGAGATGAGTTTAGGGAATGCGTTCTGGTGCTGATGCTGTGGCCAAACGTCACTCTACCAACCGACAATAGTCTCTCTTTACTGTTTTTCTCTCTCTTTTTCATCTGGAACCCTTTTATGAAGAACAATAATCTCATTCACACATTGAAATAATTACATTAAGTGGGAAAAAGCGGGGAGTGGGATTTGCGCTAGGTTGTTTAATCTTGTTACCGTTTCCCTCTGGTCCTTTTGGTTGCAATTAAGCTGTTTCTCTTTGTTACAGGGTTGTAGATTTGTCTTTTAATGACATAGACACTGCTTCTCCAGAGTGCTTGTGTCTGCTCTAATAGCAAGGTCCAACAACATGTGTATGATGAGTACCAATCCAGTTTGTCATTGTGTAAGTCTGACGTCACCTCTCTGTGCAGATTGGGAGCATATGTTTTATTAAAGCTCCAATGCAGCCATTTTCTTTTTTAAATCTCAAATCAAATAATTTCTGGGTATCAATTAAGTACCTTTGTTTCAGTGATTCTTTTCAATTTCCATGGTTAAAAATACAATTTCTCAAGCAAGAATTTTGCTCTGACTGTCTGAGGAGAATTGAGAACTAGCTGTTAATGACAGAGAGGTTTGGACCTCTTTCTTATTGGTATATTAACTAATTTACCGCCAGGTGATATCTCAAACTCCATCCCACATTTGAGTAATTTAGCAGACATTCTTACCCAGAGCGACTTACAGTAAGTAGTGAGCACATACAGTTTTGTACTTTTTCATGCTGGTCCCCCGTGGGAATCAAACCCACGATCTTAGCATTGCAAGCACCATGCTCTACCAACTGAGCCACACAGGAGGACCAAAAACAGGTTGAAATTTAAGGCAGTTTTTTCAAACAGCTCTTACACTAAAAGAGCATTATCATCATTATTATTATACCAACCTCATAGTGTGGAAATAAACAGTCTATAAAACACAGGAATATCACGTTTTTGACTACACTAGGCCTTTAAGGGACAATTACAGTGGGACATTTGCACACATGTCCCGGATATTCTATTAGATCATAAGAATGTACGCTTTTTTTAAATACACAGTGTCCAGGCTCCTGTCTGTTAACTGAACTGGAACTCAATAGGAAGTAAAGCGTTCAGTACTACATTACATCATTCATGTAGTGCAAATCATTGAAACACTACAAACATCCTATACTCAAAATAAAGAGTACAAAGGCAGCTTTGAATGCAATTGGTAGCATATGTCTCTGAATTCACTGGAATTCATTTACTTCATCCATGAGCTACCTTTGATATTGGAAACTGGATTTGATCTCTTCAATCCACTTATTGATACCATGAGCTGCTGAACAAATTGAATGCAACAACACACTTAAAATATGATGTCCTCCATTCTGTGGTTACTATGGCTGTGAATCCAACCATATACAGTTGAACCAATATATAATGATATAAGTTGAACCAGTATATAATTATATAAGTTGAACCAGTATATAATGATATACGTTGATCCAGTATATAATTATATAAGTTGAACCAGTATATAATGATATACGTTGATCCAGTATATAATTATATAAGTTGAACCAGTATATAATGATATACGTTGATCCAGTATATAATTATATAAGTTGAACCAGTATATAATGATATAAGTTGCCAGTATATAATTAAACGTCATTAAGTAGAAACTGCCAAAAATCTCCACTGCTAATTCTTTTGGCAAAGCGTTTGAATATCTGCACATTTACAGCATCTATAAACCATGTTATGTACTCCAGTTGAACCAATATATAATGATATAAGTTGATCCAGTATATAATTATATAAGTTGAACCAGTATATAATGATATAAGTTGATCCAGTATATAATTATATAAGTTGAACCAGTATATAATGATATAAGTTGAACCAGTAGAAGCAAACCAGTATTTACTGAGGTGACCGTTTGTTAACGCCAAACGTCATTAAGTAGAAACTGCCAAAAATCTCCACTGCTAATTCTTTTGGCAAAGCGTTTGAATATCTGCACATTTACAGCATCTATAAACCATGTTATGTACTCCAATAGTCCACTAATGGGTTTTGCTCAGTGAAACTCGTGTTTTGCCATTTGAAAGCCTTCAAAGGCTTAGTGAAATGAATGACTGAATTGAAATTGAAAAACATAATCATCTGTTTCTGACATGGCCTGAGGATCCCCTGCTGGTAAGTGTTGCGTATGGACTCACCTTTCATTTGTGTGATGGACCTCTGCTGCTCAGCTGTCAAACTGTGGTGTGCTACTGTTCTCAGGGTCAAACTTTTTGGATTTATTTATTCTGGCATGATTTCCCACTCTTTGGTATAGAAAATGATTATAATTTCTCTGCAATGTTCCGCCGTTAGCGGAGACTGCAATCACAGTAAACGCAGCACACACTGACAGCTCTTTCCATGACATAGCCTGACTAGGTGAATCCGGGTGAAAGCTATGATCCCTTATTGATGTCACTTGTTAAATCCCATTCAATCAGAGTAGATGAAGGGGAGGAGACAGGTTAAACACATGAGACATGGATTGTGTATGTGTGCCATTCAGAGGGTGGATGGGCAAGACAAAAGAAGTGGCTTTGAGCGGGGTATGGTAGTAGGTACCAGGCGCACTGGTTTGAATCAAGACCTGCAACAGTGCTGAGTTTTTTTCACGCTCAACAGTTTCCCGTGTGTATGAAGAATGGTCCACCATCCAGCCAACTTGACAACTGTGGGAAGCATTGGAGTCAACATGGACCAGCACCAACACTTTCAACATCTTATAGAGTCCATGCCCCACTGAATTGGAAGGTGTATTCGGAAGGTGTTCTTAATGTTTTGTGCATTCGGAAAGTATTCAGACCCTTTGACTTTTTCAAGATTTTATGTTACAGCCTTATTCTAAAATGGATTAAATTGTTTGTTTTTCTCATCAATCTACACACAATACACCATAATGAAATATCACATTTACATAAGCATTCAGACCCTTTACTCTGTACTTTGTTGAAGCACCTTTGGCAGCGATTACAGCCTCAAGTCTTCTTGGGTATGATGCTATAAGCTCTGTCAGCTATTTTTAGGTCTCTCCAGAGATGTTTGATCGGGTTCAAGTCCGGGCTCTGGCTGGGCCACTCAAGGACATTCAGGGATCTGTCCGGGAAGCCACTCCTGCTTTGTCTTAGTTGTGTGCTTAGGGTAATTGTCCTGTTGCACCATTCTGAGCACTCTGGAGCAGGTTTTCATCAAGGATCTCTCTGTACTTTGCTCCGCTCATCTTTCCCTCGATCCTGCCTAGTCTCCCAGTCCCTGCCGCTGAAAAACATCCCCACAGCATGATGTTGCTACCACCATGATTCACTGTAGGGATGGTGCCAGGTTATCTCCAGACTGCTTGGCATTCAGGCCAAATAGTTCAATCTTGGTTTCATCAGACCAGAGAATCTTGTTTCTCATGATCTGAGTCCTTAGGGTGCCTTTTGGCAAAGTCCAAGTGGGCTGTCATGTGCCTTTTACTGAGGAGTGGCTTCCGTCTGTCCATTCTACCATGAAGGCCTGATTGGTGGAGTGCTGCAGAGATGGTTGTCCTTCTGGAAGGTTCTCCCATCTCCAAAGAGGAACTCTGGAGCTCTGTCAGAGTGACCATTGGGTTCTTGCTCACCTCCCTGACCTAAGCCCTTCTCCCCCGATTGCTCAGTTTGGGGGGGCAGCCAGCTCTAGGAAGGGTCTTGGTGGTTCCAAACTTCTTCCATTTTTCAGAATGATGGAAGCCACTGTGTTCTTGGGGACCTTCAATGCTACAGAAATGTTTTGGTTCCCTTCCCCTGATTTGTGCCTTGACACAATCCTGTCTCGGAGCTCTATGAACAATTCATTAGACATCATGGCTTGGCTTTTGCTCTGATATGCTC
Organism: Oncorhynchus keta; assembly: GCF_023373465.1. Lineage (NCBI taxonomy): Eukaryota > Metazoa > Chordata > Actinopteri > Salmoniformes > Salmonidae > Oncorhynchus > Oncorhynchus keta. The sequence goes on from NC_068439.1 coordinate 36,515,858, forward strand.
TTTCAACTGTGGGACCTTATATAGACAGGTGTGTGCCTTTCCAAATAATGTCCAATCAATTGAATTTACAACAGGGGGACTCCAATCAAAATGTAGAAACATCTCAAGGATGATCAATAGAAACAGGATGCACCTGAGCTCAATTTCGAGTCTCATAGCAAAGGGTCTGAATACTTGTGTAAATAAGGTATTTTATAAAAAATTGTACACTCTATATTTTTCGCTTGGTTATTATAGGGTATTGTGTGTAGATTGATGAGGAAAATGTTTTATTTAATATATTTTAGAATAAGGCTGTAATGTAACAAAATGTGGGAAAAGTCAAGGGGTATGAATACTTTCCAAATGCCCTGTATATGTACATATCTACCTCAATTACCTCGTACCCCTGCACATCGACTCGGTACTGTTAGCCCATGTGTGTATATAGCCAAGTTAACATTACTCATTGTGTATTTATTCCTTGTGTTATTTTTTTCTATGATTTCTCTTTTTTTCTCTCTGCGTTGCTGGGAAGGCCGCACAGGTTAGCATTTCACTGTTAGTCGACACCTGTTGTTCATGAAGCATGCAACAAATACATTTGATTTGTTTTGAACGCAAAGGAGTCCATGTTTTTTTTACATGGCATGTTTTAATCTACTGTATGTCATCATTGAATTGCCTTGGTCTCTCAGGGAAATGTTAGGCAAACATTTTGGGGATTTGTAATGGAAATAACGCAGCACCATGACTTTTCAACATGACCTTAAATTTGCCCCCAAAACAAGTCTTAAAAAACCTGGAATGAGAACTGGGCTTCATGCCATGAGACCATTCTCAGCTAATATAGTGAGCTCCAAAAGTATTGGAACAATGACACATTTGTTTTTGTTTTGACTCTGTACTCCAGCACTTTTGAGGGTATTTTCATCCGTATCGGATGAACCGTTTAGAAAGGACATAACTTTTTGTGCACAGTCCCCCCATTTTGGGGGAGTTGGGGTGGCAGGTAGCCTAATGGTTAGAGCGTTGGACCAGTAACTGTTGCTAGATCGATTTTCCTGAGCTGACAAGGTAAAATTCTGTAATTCTGCCCCTGAACAAGGCAGTTAACCCACTGTTCCTAGGCCGTTGTAAATAAGATTTTCAGATTAATTCAGGACTATCCGCAATCATGGTAGCATCCACATTAATGTAGAAGTTCTTAAAAACATATTATGTTCTTATTTACAATAAAATTGACTCCAAAATGACACACAATACATTATTTACCATTCATTTCTATTGGGCACAAAATCGTCTAAAACACATCCAAAAGAAACAGCAAATGGATCCAACAAGTTCGTAGAGTCACACGCTTGATGTAATCATTGCGTGCTACGAATAAAAAAAAATCACTTGTGTTTATTAACTTGTTAGGGCTGGGGGCAGTATTGTTTAGCTTGAATGAATAAGGTTCCCAGAGTAATCTGCCTACTACTCAGGCCAAGTTGCGAATATATGCATAGTATTAGTTGATTTTGATAGAGAACACTCTGAAGGTTCTAAAACTGTTTGAATGATGTCTGTGAGTATAACAGAGCTCATATGGCAGGCAAAAACCTGAGAAAAATTCAACCAGGAAGTGGGAAATCTGAGGTTTGTAGTTTTTCAACTCTTTGCCTATCGAATATACAGTTTCTATGGGGTCATATTGCACTTCCTAAGGCTTCCACTAGATGTCAACAGTCTTTAGAACCTTGTTTGATGCTTCTACTGTGAAGGAGGGGGGATTGGGAGCTGAATGAGTCAGAGGTTTGCCAGAGTGGCATGAGCTGGTCATGCGCGCTCACATAAGAGTTAGTTTTCGCCTGGACTTGCCCGCCCGTCGTGAGTTTGGAATGTGTACTAAACGCGCTAACCAAAAGGAGGTATTTGGATGTAAATGATGGACTTTACCGAACAAATCAAACATTTATTGTGGAACTGGGATTCCTGGGAGTGCATTCTGATGAAGATCATCAAAGGTAAGCAAATATTTATAATCCTATTTCTGACTTCTGTTGACTCCACAACATGGCGGATATCTGTATGGCTTGTTTTGTTGTCTGAGCGCTGTACTCAGATTATTGCATGGTGTGCTTTTTAGGTAAAGCTTTTATGAAATCTGACACAGCAGTTGCATTAAGGAGAAGTTTATCTAAAGTTCCATACATAACACTTGTATTTTCATCAACATTTGTGATGAGTATTTCTGTAAATTGATGTGGCTCTCTGCAAAATCACCGGATGTTTTGGAACTACTGAACATAACGAGCCAATGTAAACTCAGATGTTTGGATATAAATATGAACTTTATCGAACAAAACATACATGTATTGTGTAACATGAAGTCCTATGAGTGTCATCTGATGAAGATCATCAAAGCTTAGTGATTCATTTTATCCCTATTTCTGCTTTTGTGACTCCTCTCTTTGGCTGGAAAAATGGCTGTGTTCTTCTGTGACTAGGTGCAGACCTAACATAATTGTTTGGTGTGCTTTTGTCGTAAAGCCTTTTTGAAATCGGACACTGTGGTTGGATTAACAACAAGTTTATCTTTAAAATGGTGTAAAATACTTATATGTGTGAGGAATTGTAATTATGAGATTTCTGTTGTTTTGAATTTGGCGCCCTGCACTTTCACTGGCTGTTGCCATATCGATCCCGTTAGTGGGATCTCAGCCTTAAAGTAGTCAAAAGTTTAGTGTGTATATAAGTGAATTTGTCCCAATTCCTTTGATCCCCTAATATTGGGGGGACTATCTACAAAAAGTGCTGTCATTTCTAAACGGTTCACACGAAATGGATAACAGCTGACAGTCTGTACTTTAACCTCAATAGTCATTGTATCATTTCAAATCCAAAGTGCTTGAGAACAGAGCCAAAACCAACAAAACATATGTCACTGCCCCAATAATGTACATCTGTTGTCTAACAGTTGTTTCTCAATTTCAGTTTACTTTGTGCTTTCGTTAGGACCCCGATTCACAACTCACAACCTCTTAAGAAATTGTGAGTAGGGTGTGTCGGGTGTCGTTACCTGGCTGGCGAAGGTGACGTGGTAGGTGTCATACTGGACTGGAGGTGGTGTCCAGTAGAGGGTAACAGAGGATTCAGTGATGTCCTTGGTGTTGAGCTGGGACACACCAGACATGGCTAGAGACAGGGGAGGGGTTTTGTGCTTAATTCCAGTCATTCGAGCCAGCAATGCCATACAATGTTTCCTTGCATTAGCTAAAGGGATTTACCCTTTTACCCAGCGTCTCAAGCTGCAACACATGGTAGTGGTCCATACACTGTAAGTCCATACGGTACTTGAAAGCATAGCATGGCAAATATAACAGTATGTGGAACTGGATAGAAGGGAATACTATATTCCACACACTATGATATATTAACACTGCCCTGTGGCTAATACAGTACGCACTCCTTTTCACTGGACAATATAAAAGGCTATTGCAGCCTTGAGAGAGTTTTATAGAGAATATTTGGATGACTCACCGGTGCCACAGTCAGCTCCAGTGAACCCATCTTCACACTGGCTGCAGTCCGGGGGGGCGAAACCACGGCGACACACACACCTCCCCTTCACGCAGCGCCCTTTGTTGCTGCAGTTATTGGGACAGCCCTTAGCGGCGCAGTCCTGTCCGCTGAAGCCCACTTCACACACGCACTTCCCGTTCACGCACCTTCCCTTGTTGCTGCAGTTATTGGGACATGCTTTGGCGGAACAGTCCGGCCCCGTAAAGCCGCTATCGCAGACACATTGGCCGTTCACACACTTTCCACGGTTGCTGCAGTTGCCAGGGCAGGACTTGGTGGAGCAGTCTGGGCCTGTAAAACTGCTATCACACACACACTTACCGTTCACACATTTCCCCCCGTTTTTGCAGTTTCCAGGACATGCCTTGGTGGAGCAGTCTGGCCCTGTGAAACCTGGGTCGCACACACACTGCCCGTTCACACATCGCCCCTTGTTGTTACAGTTTCCAGGACAGGACTCTGAAGAGCAGTCTGGCCCCGTGAAACCTGAGTCGCACACACACTGCCCGTTCACACATCGCCCCTTGTTGTTACAATTTCCAGGACAGGACTCTGAAGAGCAGTCTGGCCCCGTGAAACCTGAGTCGCACACACACTGCCCATTCACACATCGCCCCTTGTTGTTACAATTTCCAGGACAGGACTCAGAAGAGCAGTCTGGCCCTGTGAAACCTGGGTCGCACACACACTGGCCGTTCACACACTTCCCCTTGTCATTGCAGTTGCCGGGGCAGTCAGACAAACTGCAGTCGGGCCCACTGAACCCTGGGAAGCAGACACACTTGCCGTCTTCACAGCGTCCCTGGTCACTGCACTCATTAGGACACTCGTCTCCCTCCGGCTTGATGGAGCACTCTGCACCTAGAGAGGTGGTTCGGACAGACGCAGAGTAAAGCGGTAAGACACTACAGCGTATTGATATTTTGAACTGATTAGTGGATACACTATTGGTGCTGCCGCTGAAAGTGTCCCGCATTGAGAGGAGGGTGGAGAGCTAGATAAGGAGGATTGTCTGAGATCACATTGGGCAGCAAGTTAGAGCTGGACCTTGTCCTATACTTGCTTTGATTGGTTGAGCCTGTTAGCAGAGTCCTCATTACTCAGGTTAGTTAGATCATATGAGCATGGAGGTAGTCTGCCAGTTCAAAATGTGATCATTATTGAGGCAAGTGGTTGATAGTTTGTTATATTCACGTGAGAGCTGTGTGTGTGTGCAACCTGCGTATGTGTGTGTGCTCAAATGAGAAAAAGTTGGGTGATTCAGTGAGATGGGAGGAGCTATGAGGTGATGCCGTGTGATGGTCAAAACCAGACCCAGTTGATCAGTGAGTCACCTGGCAGCAGTACTACTGTACCTTTACTCTGCTGGGACGTGCAGCAGCCCCCCTCTGGGCCTCCACACTTCTCCCTCAATGATGACACCTCCTTCTCCAGCCTCTCCAGACGGTCTCGCAGAGCAGCAAACTCGGCCTCACACCCGCCTGCGCACGACCCCGGAACCAGTCGGATCCGATGGGTAAGGACTAGAGCAGAACCAGGCTCAAGGTCCAGTTCCTTGCCCTGGGTCTGACTGGAGTCCCCCTGAACACACGCCTCAGAGATCACTACTTTGATTGGCTGCCCACCACCCTCTGGCTTTGTGTCCCTGGGTGCCCTTTGACCCCCAGGCTGCAGGCCCTGGGAAGCTGATGGGGTCAGGAGGGCAGGGCAGGTGAGGAGCAGGATGAGGAAGGATGGGACAAGAGGCATTTTTGGCTGGAAGCTGCCTTCAGGTGGAGGGGAAGGGCAATTGTCTTTGTTGGTTGATGAGAAACTGAGAGTAGATCACTTCAAAAAATGACAGTTTTCAAGGAAAGGCCGGGGCAGACGCATGAACTCTCTGCTATGGCGGTGCCTACAGGTCAAGGGGTTTTCTTATCAAGAGGTTGTCTTATTCATGGGAATCTGTAGAACCGTTGCCTCAAAGTGGAGGATATTCAAAGACTCAAAGAATTTCCCTAGGAAACAAGACAGTTAAGAATAAACATTCCCCTGAATTTATGTAAGAACAACAACTTTCACCGTGGCTATAATGAGCTGGAATGTAATTGTAGTTGTTTATGGCCCTGTCAAAACATGTTTGTCTTGAAGACTAATTCAATATACTCTGCGACCAGCGTTCCTATTTTCCTACAGCAACGTGGTTGTGGCACGTGTCGAACCACGGACCGGTTCTGAACAGTTTGCCATTCACTAACAGCCCATTATAAGGATGGGATTCATCCCAAGGCCCAGTTGGTGTGGGTTAGGCTTGTGTTTGGACAATGTACAGCCATGCAGGATAATGTGGTTTACCGGTGGGACCCAATAAGGTCACTATCCTCATTCCAGTAGGGGGTTTGGATGCAATGGTCTGAACTGGAACCAGAGTCTCAATCCGTGCCACGTAGGCCAGAGACAGTGTACCCACAATCCCTCCCTCTCTCACCTGACTGAACCCTAACCAGCCTATCCTCAGTCCTCTCAGCAATGGCAATTTTCATACCTTCTGTGTATCACAATAAGGAAAGCCATGGCTGCCCTATCGCCAGCCTAATGCCTCGACCTACTGTATGTCCAGTAACCTTTACTATGTATTATGTTCAATTCCCCAGAATTGATAAGCACAAAAGTGGATCCTGTTCAAATGATCTATGTGCACAAACAGTACAGCCCAAGTTACATTCCTCTCAATGCATAAACCAGGCCCTGCCTTTCTCAACCTGGGAATGCAGGACCATTCAAGTGCAGCATAACGTCATAGCACCTAGAGAGTTGAGCGAGGGATAAAGATAAATATATAGAGACAAAAAAATGAAGGGGGTGAAATGGTAGTAAAGGAGAATAGGAAACAAAGTAGCAGCGGGAAACGACAACAGGTTATTCCATTTTCGGCAGCCTGCAAAAACCTCATAAATCGAGGCCCTCGGAGGGCAAGTATCTTGTCAGCATGAGGAGACTCGCAGACACTCATCACTCAGGGATAGATTCACTCAGTCCCTCAGAGCTACACTGCCTCCAATCCCACGAGGCTATGAATCTCAGGGTTTACAATCGTATAATATCTTTGGCACGGGAATACCAAAACTTCACAACAGCCTTACTCACGGTCACAACATATGGCTAACATCACAGAAGGAGGGAGGAAGGAAGGTAGGAAGAAGAGGATTAGGCAGAGGAAAAAACACTGAAGTGCACCTAGGTTCTACGGTGAGGGTTGCTACTGCGCTAGTTGATTAAACTCAACTCCATGGTGAAGGAAGTTCTGATGAACTCCACCAACAGAGTTGAGCAGAGACCAGGCTTTGTGGAATTCAGCTCCGACTACATCGGCCCAAGGTCAATACTTCAAAACATTTCATTTATGAAACGCTTACCTTGTGTCTATGTTTGTCCTCTGTAGTTTTGTGCCTTTCTTTGTTTGCTGAAATCCATACTTTTTCAATAAACGTTCATCAAATACAACCACAGACTGTTTGCTTGTTTCTGTTTATCAAAGATGGCAACTCAGCGCAAATGCCAAGATCTCCAAATACCCATTGTCAAAATCAAATCACACAATCTAGGCCTAAATCATCTGAGGTTAAATTGGCACATGCACATTCACACTGAGTTGCCATCTTCGAGAAACAGAAAGGAGCAAACAGTCTGTGGTTGTATTTGATGAACGTTTATTGGAAAAGTATGGATTTCAGAAAACAAAGAAAGGCACAAAACTACAGAGGACAAACGTAGGTACAAGGTAAGCATTTCATCATTTTCAGAATTTGACGGTGGCGAATCGATGTAGCCGGAGCTGAATTCCATAATGCCTCGTCACTGCTCAACTCCATTGGTGGAGTTCATCAGAAATGTCCTTCACTATGGAGTTGAGTTTAGTCAGCTACTACTACGATCTCTCTGAGTGATAGGTATAATGGTGATTTTAACAGTGAAGCTGCTGTTTCCAACTCTCTGGGATTTCCATCCTGGTCTGAAACTCGGTAGTAGACTCAAAATCCTGACATCAGCCAACAGTTTCCTTATTAATACCTGTCACAGCTGGTAATAACACTATAGTCACAAAATAAAGCAATATATTTTATAGGACTTCTGTCTGCAGAAATCTGTGTCAAATGCACTGTCAAGTGTTTTCCAGTTGCTTTGCGTCCTTTTTGGGATTTTGCACCATCTTCCCACAACCCACCTCCCTCCCCTCTCTAGCTCTCTCACATTAAAGCACACTCATACACACATTAAAATGTACAATGAAATATATATTTTTAAATGCCTGTCAATACACCAGGGTATTGTATTGGTTTTGGATTGTATAATGGATGGGGATTGCATTATTTTGTATATTGGTACTAGTCCCGCACAATCTTCCATTGATGTCTCCATAGAAACTGTGAAATTCAGTACATATATATAAAATGTTTACAGGCCAAGGTCATTTGGATTCTATCCTACCTATAACATATTTACAACCATTATTCAGTACTTACACGAATATGCATCGCTTACAACTGTACAAATGTACATATAGGATGATCAGATAATAATGTACTCTGCTCTACTTTTTATTAATATAACTCATTATTTATTGATTTATTCTTATTGATAGGCATTTATTGTCAATATTAATTTTAGAATTAAAGAACTGGCAATGAAAATACAAATGCATAAGGCTTACCTGGCTAGACTGTACCCCTCTCCCTGACCAATGTCTGTCAGTCAGTCCAAAGCTCCCTCTCCCTGCTCTTGGAAACCTCTGATTTGACTGACCAAGAGAAAGGGAGGGGGGATAGGAGAGTGGGAGAGAGAAGGAAAGAGAGAGAGAGAGAGAGAGAGAGAGAGAGAGAGAGGAGGAGAGCAAGTAACATTTTCTCATACTTCAAGAATTTTCCCTCTCTCTCTCTCACTTCTCTCTCTTTCTCTCTTCTACCTCTTTTTCTCTGATGTAATTCTATGTGCTTTACGGGTCCCTTTTGGGCGGTGGATTTCGGTGGAAAACATCTGAATTGTTTGATGTTTTGAACGACTGGGACCGATCCTCAATATCTTTTGAACTCATCTTTGTCCTCTCCTTAGACGCTTTATGAGATGTTAGTGAGACGTTCCTCATTATCTTCCCTTTGTCCTTTTTTTGACAGTTGACAAAATATACAGTTACATATCAGTCATATTTGTTTTTTCAGACACCATATTTGCATGTAGGGCTTGTGAGTGCATATTTTTCTCAGACTTTTGCAATATGCATCGTCGCTGTATTCTCTGTACCCTGTATGGCCGTAATAAAAACAGTAACAGTAATATATTACATTTGTGCTGTGGATGAAATGCGGTTTTAGGCTTTTGGGGTATTGAGGGATTCTGGGAAGTGAAAATATGGAATTGTCTGATATCTGTTGTGAGAAAAGGGGAAGCCATCTCTAACTTGATGTATTTTATAGATGCATTGTTAAATGTATGAAAAGCTCATGGGAAAGTCAAGTCAGATGGCATTTACAGATAGCACCATGAAGCGTCTATCTACCAACCCATAGCACATCCCTAACTTCCTTCTGTTATAAGCACTCTCGTCTTACAAAAGTATCTCACCCTAGCTGGGCTAGTATCCAGCCCTACCCTCGCATAGTAGACTACCCTCTTTTCCAACTCCGAAACCATTGAAACGCATCTTTAGTCCCACAATAGGCCTTACCGCCGCACTCACTTCTGTCATCATGAAGTGCTTTGAGAGGCAAGTTAAGGATCAGATCCACTCTACCTTACCTGGCAAACTAGACCCACTTCAATTTGCTTACCGCCCCAATAGATCTACAGATGATGCAATTGCACTGCACACTGCCCTATCCCAAGAGGAATACCTATGTAATAATGCTGTTCATTGACTATAGGTCAGTGTTCAATGCCATAGTACCCACCAAGCTCATCATTAATCTCAGGGCCCTGGGTCGGAACCCCGCCCTGTGCAACTGGGTCCTGGACTTCCTGACGGGCTGCCCCCAGGTGGTGAAGGTAGGAAACAACACCTCCACTTCGCTAATCATCAACACAGGGGCCCCACAAGGGTGCGTGCTCAGCCCCCTCCTGTACTCCCTGTTCATGGCCACGCACGTCTCCAACTCAATCATCAAGTTCGCAGATGACACAACAGTGATAGGCCTGATTACCAACAATGATGAGACAGCCTACAGGGAGGAGGTGAGGGCCATGGTGGAGTGGTGCCAGGAAAATAACCCTCCCTCAACGTCAACAAAACAAAGGAGCTGATCGTGGACTTCAGGAAACAGCAGAGGGAGCACCCCCCTATCCACATCGATGGGACCACAATGGAGAAGGCGGAAAGCTTCAAGTTCCTCAGCGTACACATCACTGACGATCTGAAATTATCCGCCCACACAGACAGTGTGGTGAAGAAGGCGCAACAGGCTGAAGGAATTCGGTTTGGCCCCTAAGACCCTCACAAACTTTTACAGATGCAAAATTGAGAGCATCCTGTTAGACTGTATGGCCTGGTATGGTAACTGCCCTGCCCACAACCGCAGGGCTCTCCAGAGGGTGGCGTGGTCTGCCCAACGCATCACCGGGGTCACACTGCCTGCTTTCAAGGACACCTACAGCACCCGAAGTCACAGGAAGGACATCAACCACCCGAGCCACTACCTGTTCACCCCGCAATCATCCAGAAGGCGAGGTCAGTACTCTTTAATAAATGGAACACTAGTCACTTTAATAATGCCACTTTAAGAATGTTTACATATCTCGCATTACTCATCTCATATGTATATACTGTATACAGTAAACTACACTATCTATTGCATCTTCGCCGCTCTGTTACTGCTCATCCATATATTTATATTATTCTTATCCCATTCCTTTACTCGATTGTGTGTATTAGGTTTTGTTAGATATTAGTTTTTGTTGTAGATACTGCTGAACTGTCGGATCTAGAAGCATAAGCATAAGCATTTCGCTACACTCACAATAACATCTGCAACCATGTGTATGTGACCAATACCATTTGATTTGATTTGAGTACAGGTGTATCAAAGCTGGGACAGAGAGACTGAAAAACAGCTTCTATCTCAAGGCCATCAGACTGTTAAATAGTAATCACAAGCTGGCTACCATACGGATACTCAACCCAGCACCTTAGAGGCTGCTGCCCTATATACATAGACATGGAATCTGGGCACTTTAATAATGGAACACTAGTCACTTTAATAATGTTTACATACTACTTTACTCATCTCATATGTATATACTGTATTCTATTCTACTATATTTTAGTCAATGCTACTCCAACAATGCTTGTCCTAATATTTATATATTTCTTAATTCCATTCTTATACTTTTATATTTATGTTTTTATTGTGAATTGTTAGATGCTACTGCGCTGTTGGAGAGAGGAACAGAAGCATTTCACTACACCCACAATAACATCTGCTAAATATGTGTATGTGACCAATCAAATTCAATTTGACAATAGTGCAACTCTTCATCCATCCATTCATCATTGTCCTCCATACTTTCCCACCTGCAGTATCGTCCACATTCTCACCCCAAAGTAGCTTCTAGTTTTTAGAGATGCCGTTTTTCTCACTTGTTGTTACCACTCCCATGTGATAAATGTTCCCTTGCTATCTGAGTAGCCTACAATTGAAGATCTCCATTGGCAAGCTATTCTGTTGTGGTTAAAACCATCTACCAGGGTAGGGGTCATTCCTTTTTAACATTTTTGAATTGTAGCAATCAATTGAATTGAATTAGAAATGTATTTGGGTGTTTGTCTCTTTCCCATCCTTCCTCCTCCTGCTCCCCGCCTGGCCCACCCTCCCCGCCTCGCCTGACCCATCAAGTTCACAGAGACTGAAGACTGGGGTCGAAGGGCACCCTGGGACACAAAACCAGAGAGGAAGAGGCAAAGCAAGAGGGTTTACTCCACCCAAAATCTGCTCATGAAAACAAGTGGAGTTCAATGAGAGCTTAGAATGTGGTCAACGAAAAAATGTAATTGCTCATTTGCTATATGAGGCTTATTTGAACAAATATAAGTTTTGTAATGGTTAGGTTGTTATGAATGCACTGATATAAGTGGAAGCATATGGCATTTCTGATACTTAGAAAAAAACAACTTTATATCGGAGATGTGACTGTTGTTCACACGCGTATCTGCCCTCTCATTGGCTAGAATAGTCCCACCTGATCTGACCTCCTCCCGCCTGCCTTCCATCTTTGAGGACATGTATTTCCATTGTTAGAGCGGTCACTCGTCTATATAATCAATCATCTTTGACAACACCAGAGGGTGCCAGGCAGCCAATCAAAGTGGTTATGTCAGAGGTGTGTTCCAGTGGAACCCGTGGTGTTTCACCTCAATTTATGGTTGAGTTTAGGATGGAATGGACATTTAATTTAAATGTAATTTAATTTGGGCGTCCCACTCAGGTACAGAAGTCTAATTTGAGTCAATTGATATACTTTATGCAAGTATAGAACAGCTGATAGAAAAGCTCAACTTTGCAGGTGACATTTCTGTTTAATGATGAAAACAGCTCAATAGATGAGGCAAGAGATGAGGAATGAAGTGCTGATAGTGAGTTGACAATGTTTGGGAAAACAACAACAACTCGTTGCCAGCGTGTTAGCATGTGACAAAAGCAAGAGCTACTGTAGCACAGCTAAATTGTGTTCGTTGTGACCTGTTCAACATTTCCTTAACAAAACACGTTTCTCAATTTGTCATCTATTCACCTTGTTCCATCATTTAGAAAAGAAAGTAGGCATAAACATATCTTCCCCTCAATATCATCATACAGTCTTTTTGTTGTTATCCTAATCATCAATATTATCCAATACCACCACTCATGATCATTATCAACATGATCATCCTCTGACAGTCATCCTTCACTTTCTAATTGGTCTCTGATGAATGACACCCATGTTTCTCATTTTCCATCTGGATACATTATACAGTATCATTCATGGGCTGCGTTTAACACAAACAGCCCAATTCTGATATTTTTTTCCCACTAATTGGTCGTTTGACCAATCGCATCAGATCTTTTCACATTTTCAGAGCTGATCTGATTGGTCAAAATGTATTACTGAAAAATGTGTATAAAAAAAAAATCTAAACTGGACTGCCTGTCTAAACGTAGCCATGGTGGTCAGACCTTTCTTGCGTCTACATGGTCAGGCCTCTTCATCTTTCATCTGCTTTTCAATTGTTTCACTTCAGATCCCTTACCTCACATAATTCACCATCCTCTGTCATTTGAAGACCTTTTCAAATGCACAGGCATCAGGCTGATCGAAGGCACGCAGTGCCCTTTGTTCAAAAGCTTATAACAGGCATACTGTGTCAAGTGTACCAGAAGAGTTACAGATGTTCCTTTGATATTCATGTCAGTTTTCTGGAGTCACCATGGCAACCCATTCACCAGCCATGTTTGTACATCGATAATGGGGACAAAGAGTGACAAGTAGTCACAAAAACACAATTTACATGGCACTAAGTCTATTTTGGTTCATAGTGTGCATATTCATTCCATTGGATCAAACTCAGTATGTGTCGAATTGGCACCTTTTAGTCCATGGATTATAAGTACTGAAGATGTTTACAGGCCACTGCATATTTGGCGTGGGATAGAAGTTTGAGTCGTTTTAGGCCTAGTGATACAGGCTTAGGGGCAATTAAGTTTATTATTGAGCTCAAACGGATGGTTGGTCCTCAACACTTCTTTATGGTCACTATCAATGACAAAACTGGATCTGTTAAATGTGTGAAAAAAGGAAACACGTGGCTTTTTAAAAACCACCCATGCAGTCTTTCTAATGGCATTTTTAAATCATCACTGTATGTGTAATAAATCAATATATGTTTGCTGTGATCTAGTGTGCTCTCCTACTCTCGCCATTTTGCCCACTCCTATTCAAAACTAGTTTGTATTTTCTAATCGTTTGAAAACTTTTTATCTTAATATGCATTTTGATGACATATCTATTTCACTTCTGAATGTATGGTATTGTTTACTAGGTGTTGACCAATGAATCTTGACTATTAACTATTCTGTAACCATTCCCTCTTCAATCAGGTTTGATTGGAAAATGCTTTGTTGAAAAAAATACTATCTTTGTTCTCCCTGACGAAGGCCATGCGGCCGAAACGCATTGGAGTATTAAAATCTGTTCCATTGAACATGCCATACAAATAAAGGCATTTTAATGAATTATAATAAAGAGAGCCTTGGTCCTCCTTTCTTTTAACAAAGAGCACCTTCTATCTACAAAGACCCACTATTGCAACCTTGGAGCATTTCCCTTCCTTCTTTTTTGTAAATCAATGTATCAAATCAAATTGTATTTGTCACATGCACCGAATACAACAGGAGTAGTAGACCTTACAGTGAAATGCTTACTTACAAGCCCTTAACCAACAATGCGGTTTTAAGAAAAATACCTAAAAAATAAAGAAGAAATCAAGTAACAACTAATTAAAGAGCAGCAGTAAAATAACAATAGCGAGTCTATATACAGGGGGTATCGGTACAGAGTCGATGTGCGGGGGGCACCGGTTAGTCGAGGTAATTGAGGTAATATATACATGTGGGTAGAGTTATGAAAGTGACTATGCATAGATATTAAACAGAGAGTAGCAGCAGCGTAAAAGAGGGGTCTGGGTAGCGATTTGATTAAATGTTCAGGAGTCTTATGGCTTGGGGGTAGAAGCTGTTTAGAAGCCTCTTGGACCTAGACTTGGCACTCCGGTACCGCTTGCTGTGCGGTAGCAGAGGGAATAGTTTGCTAAGTCTTCAACAATTTTTCCTCTGACACCGCCTGGTATAGAGGTCCTGGATGACAGAAAGCTTGGCCCCAGTGATGTACTTGGTCGTACGCACTACCCTCTGTAGTGCCTTGCAGTCGGAGGCCGAGCAGTTGCCATACCAGGCAGTGATGCAACCAGGATGCTCTCAATGGTGCAGTTGTAGAACCTTTTGAGGATCTGAGGACCCATGCCAAATCTTTTCAGTCTCCTGATGGGGAATAGGTTTTGTCGTGCCCTCTTCATGACTGTCTTGGTGTCCTTGGACCATGTTAGTTTTTTGGTGATGTGAACACCATAGAACTTGAAGCTCTCAACCTGCTCCATTACAGCCGCGTCGATGAGAATGGGGGCGTGCTCGGTCCTCCTTTTCCTGTAGTCCACAATCATCTCCTTTGTCTTGATCACGTTGAGGAAGAGGTTGTTGTCCTGGCACCACACGGCCAGATCTCTGACCTCTTCCCTATATGCTGTCTTGTTGTTGGTGATCAGGCCTACCACTGTTATGTCATCGGCACAGGTGTTCCTTTTGGACGTACTTCCAAATTCTCTCAAATGAAGTTGGAGAATTATGATAGAGAAATTGACATTAAATTCTTTGACAACAGCTCCGGTGGACATTCCTGCAGTCAACATGCCAATTGCAATCGCTCCCTCAAAACTTGTTTATTCAATGAAAATAACTCCAAAATATATATTTTGTCATTTATTTCCCTGAGCTTCCTTTGGCCCTTCAAATGCTCAGTCTGATCATGTGGACATTAGGACACAAATTTGAAGATATTTACAAACACAGCCCTGATTGGTTGTTAGGATGGTCTAGAGCCCACTCCCTTACTGAGATGAACAGTCATTGGTCTATTATAATCACATCACATTGTGATATCATGATGTGGGAATTATCATAATTTTCTCATTTTCAAAGTGTCATTTCAACCTCATAGTGTGGAATTATCATTAATCACATAGTGTGGAATCACATTTTATAACTGCACCTTTAATTGTATCATGAATTTTCTTCTCAATGATTTGACCTACAAATGGCCAGCTGTGTGGCTGAGTGAAGGGACACAGGGATACATTCTGGTTCAGCTCAACTCTACTTCTAACGGAAGTATACTGAACAAAAATATAAACACAACATGTAAAGTGTTGGTCCCATGTTTCATGAGCTGAAAGAAAATATTCCAGAAAGGTTCCCATGTGCAAAAAAAAGCTTACTTCTCTCAAATGTTTTGCACAAACGTGTTTACATCTCTGTTCGTGAGCATTTCTCCTTTGCCAAATGAATCCATCCACCTGACAGGTTTGGCATATCAAGAAGCTGATTAAACAGCAAATCTTTGAAACTGTTGCATGTTGCGTTGCATATTTTTGTTCAGTGTAGTTTCCTCAACAGACTACCGTCACAAGCTGAAATCGTCCAGTTCAAGAGCCAGGGATCAGAGGAAGGAAGGAGAGGTGCTCCTGATGTTTTCCAGCAATGCACAGAGATCCGCTCAGTGCTGCTCATAGTCAAAACAGGTCAGCTAATACACCACTAATGCACAGATGTAGTCCTCTTAAGTATTTTCAGCAGCCAAACGTATTTTTCTTTTCTTTTTCACCCTCACTACCAGTCTGTTTCCTGTATTTTCAAAACATGTTTCCCTCCAGGCTATTTCCCCAGGGTCCTGTTAATGGCAAAAACCAAACCCTGCATGTTTTTACTTCGTCACAGAGAAGCAAAATTTAGGAGATGGGGGTGGGGGGGGGGGGGGTCTGTTACGCTCGTTTCATGTTCAGCTGTCCTGGCCAGCTTTTGATGAATGTACCGTATGTGTGAGCACCATTGGCGAGGGCTATCAATCAAGTGAAACGATTCGAACACATTGTAAACAGCCCCTCTGTTTAGACTCGAAGGGTTGGACCGTAAGACAAGGCGGCCGTGGTGCATGTAAAGAGGGACTTAGGTTACTCACACTAATCGGGTGCATATCTTTTGAAGTTTTCAGCATGGCTTGTTGTGGGCAATGTGTCATTGAATGTTTTTGCTGTGGTTGACCACAGGGTGTGTCAATCGACTGCAGGTAAGGCACTGAAGACAGTATGCTCAGGAGGTTTGAGAAATCCTGAATCTCTGTGTCCTGGCTGGCCTGTATGAATGTGTCCTGGCTGGCCTGTATGAATGTGTCCTGGCTGGCCTGTATGAATGTGTCTGGCTGGCCTGTATGAATGTGTCTGGCTGGCCTGTATGAATGTGTCTGGCTGGCCTGTATGAATGTGTCCTGGCTGGCCTGTATGAATGTGTCCTGGCTGGCCTGTATGAATGTGTCTGGCTGGCCTGTATGAATGTGTCTGGCTGGCCTGTATGAATGTGTCCTGGCTGGCCTGTATGAATGTGTCTGGCTGGCCTGTATGAATGTGTCCTGGCTGGCCTGTATGAATGTGTCCTGGCTGGCCTGTTTGAATGTGTCCTGGCTGGCCTGTATGAATGTGTCTGGCTGGCCTGTATGAATGTGTCTGGCTGGCCTGTATGAATGTGTCCTGGCTGGCCTGTATGAATGTGTCCTGGCTGGCCTGTATGAATGTGTCCTGGCTGGCCTGTATGAATGTGTCTGGCTGGCCTGTATGAATGTGTCTGGCTGGCCTGTATGAATGTGTCCTGGCTGGCCTGTATGAATGTGTCCTGGCTGGCCTGTATGAATGTGTCTGGCTGGCCTGTATGAATGTGTCTGGCTGGCCTGTATGAATGTGTCTGGCTGGCCTGTATGAATGTGTCTGGCTGGCCTGTATGAATGTGTCTGGCTGGCCTGTATGAATGTGTCTGGCTGGCCTGTATGAATGTGTCCTGGCTGGCCTGTATGAATGTGTCCTGGCTGGCCTGTATGAATGTGTCTGGCTGGCCTGTATGAATGTGTCTGGCTGGCCTGTATGAATGTGTCTGGCTGGCCTGTATGAATGTGTCTGGCTGGCCTGTATGAATGTGTCCTGGCTGGCCTGTATGAATGTGTCCTGGCTGGCCTGTATGAATGTGTCTGGCTGAGCTGTATGGATGTGTTCTGGCTGGCCTGTATGAATGTGTCCTGGCTGGCCTGTATGAATGTGTCTGGCTGGCCTGTATGAATGTGTCCTGGCTGGCCTGTATGAATGTGTCCTGGCTGGCCTGTATGAATGTGTCTGGCTGGCCTGTATGAATGTGTCTGGCTGGCCTGCATGAATGTGTCCTGGCTGGCCTGTATGAATGTGTCCTGGCTGGCCTGTATGAATGTGTCTGGCTGGCCTGTATGAATGTGTCCTGGCTGGCCTGTATGAATGTGTCTGGCTGGCCTGTATGAATGTGTCCTGGCTGGCCTGTATGAATGTGTCTGGCTGGCCTGTATGAATGTGTCTGGCTGAGCTGTACAGAGCATCCTGTTGGTTTATCAGTGGTTGTCCGTCAACCTCTGCGTTCATGTCTATCACATCAATGACATCTGCATCTAGCATTTGTGCTCTTTATTCATAGTATTTTTTTTTTTACATATTATTTTTATTTCACCTTTATTTAACCAGGTAGGCTAGTTGAGAACAAGTTCTCATTTGCAACTGCGACCTGGCCAAGATAAAGCAAAGCAGTGTGACACAGACAACAACACAGAGTTACACATGGAGGAGTAAACAATAAACAAGTCAATGACAGTAGAAAAAAGAAAGTATTATATACAGTGTGTGCAAAAGGCATGAGGAGGTAGGCTATAAAGAGGCCAGAGGAGCGAATGATTACAATTTAGCAGATTAACACTGGAGTGATAAATGAGCAGATGATGATGTGCAAGTAGAGATACTGGTGTGCAAAAGAGCAGAAAAGTAAATCAAATAAAAACAGTATGGGGATGAGGTAGGTAGATTGGCTGGGCTATTTACAGATGGACTATGTGTAGCTGCAGCGCTCGGTTAGCTGCTCAGATAGTTGATGTTTAAAGTTGGTTGAGGGAAATAAAAGTCTCCAACTTCAACGACCGTATTACTCCAAATAATCAGAGCATCTGTAATGGAACAGTTTCACAATTGGACCATGTGCTACGCATCCTTCCATTGCATTTTACAGTGAGTCTACCATGGACGGTGAACGGTTAGAGATTTAGAAATGAACGTCATGAAAAACATGGTCTTTTTTTGACATTAGCACAGATAAACTTACTGATCCTAGATCAGTCTCACTTCCATTCATCAGAATAGAGCTTGTGGCCTGAAAGCTTGTGGCCTAGTGTAACTGAAAGGCGACTCTGTG
Organism: Oncorhynchus keta; assembly: GCF_023373465.1. NCBI lineage: Eukaryota > Metazoa > Chordata > Actinopteri > Salmoniformes > Salmonidae > Oncorhynchus > Oncorhynchus keta. The sequence goes on from NC_068439.1 coordinate 36,534,484, forward strand.
GCTGACTCTGAGTGGGGCGGCAGTCCTAGACGTCTTGGGGGTGTCATAGATGTGCCTCTGTGACGTTGTTCACCTATGGCAGTGAGTCTCAGGCCACATGAAACTGCCACTTCCACCCGTCCCGCAAAAACCACATCACAGAGCCTCCAGGTCAATGGTAAATTAAGCTCACTCTGTTTTTACAGTTTTCCATGCTAATACATACAGGAGGAGCATGATTCCATTAGCATGATGCCCCATCAATGATTGGCAGGCACATTAACGCCATACATATTTATGCAATGGGCATTGGGCCACACATACTGTACAGTCGTGGCCAAAAGTTTTGAGAATTACATAAATTGTCACAAAGTTTGCTGCTTCAGTGTCTTTAGATATGTACTATGTTATTTACTATGTACTATGGAATACTGAAGTATATACAAGTATTTCATAAGTGTCAACGGCTTTTATTGACAATTACATGAAGTTGATGCAAAGAGTCAATATTTGCAGTGTTGACCCTTCTTTTTCAAGACCTCTGCAATCCACCCTGGCATGCTGTCAATTCACTTCTGGGCTACATGGCAGCCCATTCTTGCATAATCAATACTTGGAGTTTGTCAGAATTTGTGGGTTTTTGTTTGTCCACCCGCCTCTTGAGGATTGACCTCAAGTTCTCAATGGGATTAAGGTCTGGGGAGTTTCCTGGCCATGTACCCAAATATCGATGTTTTGTTCCCCGAGCCACTTAGTTATCAGTTTTGCCCTATGGCAAGGTGCTCCATCATGCTGGAAAAGCCATTGTTCATCACCAAACTCTTCCTGGATGGTTGGGAGAAGTTGCTCTCGGAGGATGTGTTAGTACCATTCTTTATTCATGGCTGTGTTCTTAGGCAAAATTCTGAGTGAGCCCACTCCCTTGGCTGAGAAGCAGCCCCACACATGAATGGACTCAGGATGCTTTACTGTTGGCATGACACAGGACTGATGGTAGCGCTCACCTTGTCTTCCCCCGGACAAGCTTTTATCCAGTTCCCCCAAACAATAGGTGAAGGTGACTTTTTTTTCTTCTTCAGAAATCACTCAAATGTGAGGTGACCATGAAGGGAATGTAATAACGCCGGGTGTATCAGGCTCTACGAGTTTACCCATAGTTCAAAAATGCATTATCACATACCATTTAAGGAATTTATAGTTGCGAGTTTCATATTCAGAAGGTTTACTGGTACCATCTGTTGAAGTATTCTCAGCACGTATCGCATAATGGCCATCCATGCTGTTTTCTGGATTGGGGTCTCATGTAAATAACAAGTGACTGGATGCCTTACGTCACAGAGGATTATATTTTTATATGTGTGTTACTTTTCTGTTTCACTGTACTATCAGGACTTGGCTGTCTTGTCTTGAGCCCACGTGAAACCCTTAATAGTAGGACTCCTTTACCAGGCAAGCGCTCTCTACCCTCTCCCTACGCGCTCTCTACGCGCTCTCTACGTGCTCTCTACGAGCTCTCTACTCACGGGCAGTAATATTGCTGATTGACACAATGGCGGGTCAGTCCATTGACTTCATGGCCCACTGGTCTCTAAGGCCGAGTCGAAATATTAGAGCTGGTCGTTTGGTACTTGTAGCACTACTTTGTGTTTGCATTACTGGACACTCATTGTAGCACCCCTTTTCTGAAAGAAATGGGCTCCCACCTGTGCAAGCACTGACAAAACATCCACATATCCGTCCACACGTGCCATACAGACGTGACCTGCCTGCCCTCTGTGATCCGATATACCCAGGCTCTTTTCAGGGGTCAGAGCTTACTGGCCACACATAGAGATGGAAGCTCCATCCGCTGTGTCCCCGACTCAGACTTTCCACTGGCGCAATCCAAACTTGCACCGCTCCAGGTAGGTAAACGGAATGTGAGTGCACATACACAAACACTGCCTGCACACACATCCTGAAGCTTCAAGCAGCTGTGATGTGAGAGTCAATCGTAGAGCTTTGTGACTTCAAGTCACCATGAATTCTGATTGTTGTTCACAAATGGAAGACTTGCCTTGAATTATAATGATTGGCTGTTGCACACGTAATACACTGTTGGATACAGAAACAGATGCACACAAGAAGTGCTGTATACATTTTACGGGGCAATCGGGATGCTCCCTACTATGGAAATCCAAACTGAACAGTGAATCCCATATGTTACACTAAGAGGGGGTTTGGTAGGAAAATTCTGTTTTGTCCATCTTCAGAAGTCAGAGCAGGGACTGGAAGAACATCAAGAAACTGAGACAGCTATCACTCCTCAGAGAGGGATCGAAGGGGGAGAGAGAGAAAGAGAGAGGGGGAGAGAGACATGGAGGCAGACTACAAGACAAGCCACTATCTCTCTCATTCAGAGTTTTTTTTAATTGGCATATGGTGCTCTTTCTCCTATGAAAGCCTCGAGGACAGGGAACATGGAGTGAGCAGGAAAACATGGTCCTTTTACAAATAGAAGTGAGTCTTGAGACATTCACACTGTGGTGGGGTTAAAACATCTCTATATTTAAGTCATAATCTGTGATTTTACAGATGTAGGATCTTAATTTGAGCCAGATTGATACAGCAGGACATGTGAATTATTATGTGGATTATAATTAATGGAAAGTTTTTGTAGGTGTTGATAAAGAAAACGGCAAATCAAGTCAACAAAATGTATGTAGAAATTACCAACTTTCGAAGCTTTTTTAAACAGGAAATACACTACAACTTTGCATTTCCTGCTGTGCAGTAAAATTCTCAGCAAGAAAAGAGGGAAGAAACCAAGATCCTACATCTGTAAGAGAAAGAGCAGACAGTCTGAAAGGGGCCTAGCTCTTACACCAAGGCTACTCACTGAGTTTTAGAATGGTGTCAAGTGTGTTAAGTTCCCCTCTGACTGAATCCTTTTTACCAGTGATTTGTTTGCCATCGTGTTCAACAGAACAAGAGACTATGAAGTCACTACTGGATTTACTGGGTTTTTGCATTAATGTTCAACAGAACTCGAGACTGTGAGGTAACTACTGGATTTACTGGATTTTAGGCTTTGCCAGGCCTACTGAATATCCTTTTCAAACATTTCTATTAGATACTATAATACCTTGCTTCAGATGTAGGACCTTAATTGGAGCCAGTTTGCTACAGCAGGAAAATAATCCTGCAATCCTGTAGGCCGTCATTGTAAATAAGAATTTGCTCTTCAATGACTTGCCTAGTTAAATCAAATTTTTAAAAAAATATTATTTTGATTATAATTAACGGACATTTTTGTAAGGGTTGATACATTTTTCGTAGGGGAAATCAAGTCAAATTTCTAAGTGGAAATTACAAACTTCTGAAGCCTTTGTAAACCTCAAATATACTACAAGTGTTACATTTCCTGCATTGCAGGAAAGTTCTCCTGTAACAGGGTGATCAAATTAAGATCCTGCATCTGTATCTGCTTCGCTAACCGGACACTAATATTGGTGTAGAAACCACATTATTAAGGCACCTATTCTATGACCTCACCATAGGGATAGGGTTCGGATTTATGATTCAAATCCATGTCTTTGCCTAAGAAGCTCAAGATCTCTGGTAATTTCTCTCGTCTCTCCAAGCCACCCTGGAATTTGCAACTGGTCTAGCTCAGAGCATGGATTTGTCAGTGGACTGGCTCTTGAGGAAGCATTTCATTAGCATCTTAAAGGGTAAAAGTTTCCCATTGATTTAGGCGTGTCTTCGCAATTGGATGTAAGCCAGGAATGGAATATGTTTCAGCTGACTAAGACTCTGGGAAAGCTCACTAGATATTATTCACATGACATACAGTATGGGCAATAATTGGCGACTATCATTGTCATAAAACAGACAAGGTGGCAGAGGTTGGGCATTTTGGCAAAGGGAAATTTGGAAAAAATGTCCTTGAAAAATACATTTCTGTCTCTCCGGGACCTGAAAGGGCACCATTGTAACAAGGAATAGAGGAAAAGTGAGATTTTTTTCTTCACAAACTCAAAGCGGACCATTCAGAAAAAAGGAACTGAAGAATCTGAGTAATGCTGTGAGAGAGAGAGGGTAAATCAAGGGATGCAGAAACATTAAATAAATATCAGAGCTGGGGCAGGAAAAATGAGACAAGAGAGGGGGAGCGTTTATTTGAACTTTTTTGAACATCAGTGCTTTGGAGGAGGATGGTTTACCTGGCTGTTGACTCGGAGCTAATGACAGGGTTAACATGATGTTAGACACAGTAGGGCCATTGAAGCTGTGCTGTTGGACCATGCTTGTATTGGAGCCCCACTCCAACTCCCACTGGCATTAAAATAATATACAGTGGGGCAAAAAAGTATTTAGTCAGCCACCAATTGTGCAAGTTTTCCCACTTAAAAAGATGAGAGAGGCCTGTAATTTTCATCATAGGTACACTTCAACTATGACAAACAAAATGAGAAATAAAAATCCAGAAAATCACATTGTAGGATTTTTAATGAATTTATTTGCAAATTATGGTGGAAAATAAGTATTTGGTCACCTACAAACAAGCAAGATTTCTGGCTCTCACAGACCTGTAACTTCTTCTTTAAGAGGCTCCTCTGTCCTCCACTCGTTACCTGTATTAATGGCACCTGTTTGAACTTGTTATCAGTATAAAAGACACCTGTCCATAACCTCAAACAGTCACACTCCAACCTCCACTATGGCCAAGACTAAAGAGCTGTCAAAGGACACCAGAAACAAAATTGTAGACCTACACCAGGCTGGGAAGACTGAATCTGCAATAGGTAAGCAGCTTGGTTTGAAGAATCAACTGGGGGAGCAATTATTAGGAAATGGAAGACATACAAGACCACTGATAATCTCCCTCGATCTGGGGCTCCACGCAAGATCTCACCCCGCGGGGTCAAAATGATCACAAGAACGGTGAGCAAAAATCCCAGAACCACACGGGGGGACCTAGTGAATGACCTGCAGAGAGCCGGGACCAAAGTAACAAAGCCTAACATCAGTAACACACTACGCCGCCAGGGACTCAAATCCTGCAGTGCCAGACGTGTCCCCTTGCTTAAGCCAGTACATGTCCAGGCCCGTCTGAAGTTTGCTAGAGAGCATTTAGATGATCCAGAAGAAGATTGGGAGAATGTCATATGGTCAGATGAAACCAAAATATAACTTTTTGGTAAAAACTCAACTCGTCGTGTTTGGATGACAAAGAATGCTGAGTTGCATCCAAAGAACACCATACCTACTGTGAAGCATGGGGGTGGAAACATCATGCTTTGTTTTTCTGCAAAGGGACCAGGACGACTGATCCGTGTAAAGGAAAGAATGAATGGGGCCATGTATCGTGAGACTTTGAGTGAAAACCTCCTTCCATCAGCAAGGGCATTGAAGATGAAACGTGGCTGGGTCTTTCAGCATGACAATGATCCCAAACACACCGCCCGGGCAACAAAGGAGTGGCTTCGTAAGAAGCATTTCGAGGTCCTGGAGTGGCCTAGCCAGTCTCCAGATCTCAACCCCATAGACAATCTTTGGAGGGAGTTGAAAGTCTGTGTTGCCCAGCAACAGCCCCAAAACATCACTGCTCTAGAGGAGATCTGCATGGAGGAATGGGTCAAAATACCAGCAACAGTTGTGAAGACTTACAGAAAACGTTTGACCTCTGTCATTGCCAACAAAGGGTATCTAACAAAGTATTGAGATACACTTTTGTGATTGACCAAATACTTATTTTCCACCATAATTTGCAAAGAAATTAATTAAAAATATATTTTTTTCTCATTTTGTCTGTCATAGTTGAAGTGTACCTATGATGAAAATGACAGGCCTCTCCCATCTTTTTAAGTGGGAGAACTTGCACAATTGGTGGCTGACTAAATACTTTTTTTGCCCCACTGTAATTCACCCTTTCTCCCACCTGCACTCCTCTTCTACCTTCACTCCTCACCCTGTCTATGTTCATTATGCACCTACACCTAGTGTTTGTCCCACCAGTTACTTTGGTCCCAAAAACTTGAACATGCTAATTTCACTGAAGTAGTAACAGAACATAGAAAGGCCCTTAACAAGTCGTTTCCTGTTCCTGACTGTTAGGGATGTTGCAACACACAGTGCTTGTATGTGAAGCTGATGAATTGAACCCAATCCGGTGAGTTACAGCAAGCTCCTTATAAGTAGCTCTATTGTGGCTACTGTAGGTCACAACCAATCTCTGTTGACACTTGACACTTGTTGACACTTGCCGACCTCTATGCCACAACGATTTGCATCTGAGGGGGCGCATGAGTCAGTACTGGTACTTCAGTATTGTTGGCCAAAAAGTAAACGACAAAAATTACAAAAATAATTAACAGAAAATACACTCCTAAAGTTGGTCAAATTTTGATGAGCGACTTGACCAAAAAGGAATTTTGTCTCGTAAGAGACATAACAGAATGTGTCCTTGGAAAAGTGTTTCCGTGTGTTTCATTAATAAGCATTTAATAGCAAGCTAGAGAGCATGTAGCATTTGAGAATGTGTTTTGATCATGTATATATCTTTGTTCAAACTGTAAATGTGTTTGTGTTTTTATTGGCATATACATGTATTTGCGTTTCTGTGTGGCCTAGCTAGCATATATTATTGGTTCGTCACTGTAGTGGAGAGCAAAGGCTGCTGGATGCCACTGACCCAGAGGCAAAGTATTTCACTCCTGGTTTACTCCCTCTAACTGTGACATGCACCATCTCCTGAGACTATGTAGCCGTCACTCACAACAGAAACAACCCTGCCAAAGTATCTCCATCCAAGGACGTTTCCTTGGCCAAACATACTGTAGCTATCACGTAGCAGTGATTGAATTAAGAATATAGATGTTGTTTTTTTTACATTGTAATGGGTGTATGTGCCTACTTCATCTCTACATTGTAGTAGGTAAAACACCAAGCAATTTTCTTAGCATTTACCAGACACTCTTATCCAGAGCCACTTACAGTAGTGAGAGTATACATTTTCATACTGGTCCCCCGTGGGAATCAAACCCACAACCCTTGCATTGCAAATGCCATGCTCTACTAACTGAGCCACATGGGACCCTTTGCCAAGTAGGGCAAAGGTAGTTGCAATTATCGAATAACATCGATCCATTTCAGATGTTTTGTATTTTCATTGTGAGCTAATGATAAACCCTAGAAATCAGCATCGTAGAATGTGTTTGAGATATATCAATTAATATCCGTTGTCTGATTGTGAGCTCCCACACATTGTTTTTTAGCTAAGTGTGTGCCTGTGTTACATTATCGATGCATATTTCACAGCAGCTGTTAAACCCATCAGTGCAAAACATCTGGCCATGGAGGGAAACCTTTTTATTGGGGACACATGACTGCACGCATCCCCCAAAGTCCCTCCCCCTTGGAGACGCAGCTGTCAGGTTAATGGTTTCCAGGTGTGTCTCTTTCTCCCTCTCTTTTGCTTCCCGTCTCTCTGTGCGAGTGTTGAGTTTATAATGGCCCGCCTGAGCTTCTGTAGAAAGGGTGAAGGCGTCTATATTTATACACAGTCTCTTCCCGTCTCCTCCCCTGCTGGCGAGAGCGCCAGTTGCTAATTCATCACTCTGCAGTTCTCTCTGTAGTCCGATATGACACCGTCATTTCCACATTCGTTTGACATGTCATTTACATATGTCTCTCTCGGCGGTAGCCTTGTTGACATTGGAACCAGTCCGTCTTATCTCCACATTACCAGGCTGTGAATGGCCCCTGGGGGACCCAAGGGCCTGCAGGTTCCTCCATCCCAGACGCACTCAGCCGTGCATTGCTCTGTGGGTGACGGTGTAGAGGCAAGGTAGTTATGAGACAGACGCACCACTAACCCTCGTCAGGTGGTTCCAGGATTAAGTTGCCCAATAGATGCACTCCGAAGGTTGAGCATCCCAGCTGATGATTCCCTATGGGGAAAACACTTCCAATCAGTCTACTATCTTACAGTGCGGACAGATTCACATCTAGAGGTTACAATAAGACAAGTGTGGTTTATAGTCAGCGTTCGGCGAACTGCCCGAGATCTTAATGACATCATCAACATTCCGTCCCGGCCTGATAAATCATTTGAAAGTTGGTCAACACAGAAGCAGAGAAGGTGACAATGAATAACAATGATGGATACAAAGCTATTCCCATTTAAGTTCTTAGCAACCTAGCAAAGAATCAATGTAGTACTTATATTTAATTCAGATAGATGCTTTTCAAAAACTTAAAGGGAAACAGGCACTGGCAGAACAAAAAGATCCCAAAAGATGTTCAAATAAATATTAAGACAATACAGTAAAGTAACTATAGACAATCGTTTCATGTTTTTAAGGTGTTGTTCTGCAAAAATGAGTTGCAAACTTTGCGCTGTTGCATAAACACAAATTGCTATAAGATGAAAGCCGCTCTTTGGGTTATGAATCCCGTCCCGTGATGCAAAATAGTACTTAGATACTTTACGTTTACTCGGCCAGTCACCGAATTTCCATGAACACATCCATGGACACAGTCTATGAATGCATTTTGTTCCCATTGCAGTGAAGCTCAAACATTTTATTACTGGCAATATGGCACACTGAACCTGTAGAGTGCCCATGTTGCAGACCTGGAGTTCACATATTATGTTTTATGTCAATTGTTACTGACACTTTGGTCCCCTTCAGGCTGAGGATGTGGATATCTGATCAGACCATCCTTCTTGTCTAATATAACCTCAAAATCAACAGGGGCTCGTACAGAGAAACATTTGTTTTTCAATCGTAAAATATATTTTCTTCAATCGAATTACCATAAAGTCCAGCAATCTGAGGCGTTTTGATGTGCCATGGAGCTTTAGCCCCCTTTTTTAACAGGTCATTGTCATAGGGAATTTTTTTGTAAAAAAATGTTTTACCCTTTTTTATTAAATTATAATTTTTTACCCTTTGACCTTCCTGCATTATGCTGAGGTTACGGCAGAGCAATGGAGTGACAGCAACGGTGAGATATGTAGCTCACCAATTATTTCACTTCACTTCCTTTTCATCCTCCGTTCTCAGTTCCTCATGTACTTGTCCTAACTCTGGCAGGTGTGGGCCTTTCATACTTTCTCCATTCCAGAAAGTTACATGGTAGCAAAAATCTAGAGATGGAATGTTGGCTTGTGGGACAGTTGATTTGCACATATCAGAAAATGATTATACCCGGAAGGCAAAGTTATGGAATCAATAAAGGCCTGGATGTTATGGTTTCAGATGGTGACATAGCTCGTTGTAGCCTACCAGCCAAATTCCTCCTCTCTTCCTCCCACCCAATGCTTTCCACAGAGTTGATGGCACCCGCTGTCTGAAGTTTGAAAAACGACTGACCAGCAGAACGTAGATTGACGTTTATATTGTGTCCACTCGCACTGTCATTTGTTATCCTTTTCTCTTTCCCTGCCTCTGCTCTTTTCAAAGCTCAAAAGCAACCGTCAATATTTTTAGGACCATCCGTCCAATGAAATGCCCTCATGGAGTGTAACATTTTGGATGAATTCAAAGGCTTGTTCCAGTTTCTTTATCATCTTGACTCGAGCACACGTTCAGTGTGCCGACTCTTTGCAGGCTCGTCTGCCCTCCACCCGCTCTATCCGTTTTCTCCCTCCCACTACTCTCTCTCTCAAAAATTCAAAAAGTGACTTTATGGCTATAACAGCAATATTCCATCTTTGCCAAAACACTTAAAGGTCATAAATCAAGACCAACGCATTGACACACAGTTCCTGTAAAAGAGTGCTCATCCTTTTCTTTCTCTATTTCCCTGTCTGGTTTACTCTCTCGCTATCACCATGACCATTTTGCTAATATTTTTCTGCAAATCTTCAAGTAAAAAAAAAAAATGTCCCCCCGGTAAGAAGGCTGAATAGTCTGAGGTGGCATTGCCCTAGAAGTTGGGCTTGAATTGTCCAAACGGACAATTATAGTAACTCTCTCTTCCTCCCTGTGTCCCCTGCTCGCTCTTTTTCCACTGCAGGGAAAGACATAAAACACGTGAAGCGCTAGAGCCAAGATGGACACATGCCTACTGCCATAGTCTCCATGCAGAGCCATTTAAATAGAGCCAGCATGGTTCCTGGACCTAGCAGCCTCTGCCTAATTTCCAGCTCTCCAGACTCAGGTATATACATGCACACACACATTCCGTGAAACAGAACTGACTATGTCCGTCTCACTTTCAAAGCAGCCCCAGTTGACGGTTATTACTTTGGAGCCAAAATGGTGGCACGTAAATGTGTCTATCATTCAGGAAATAGAGAAAGAGGCAAAAAGGCCGGGACATGGACACCCAATGAAGGAAATGAATGGTTCTAGGAGGAGGACAGAACCAAACAGGCCAGAACAGATTAAAAAAAAAGTGAACAAAGTAAATCCAAGCCACATGTTTTGATTCGACTGATGAGAATAATGCTATAATATCTAACTCATTGCTTTGACGTTAAATAGATTCTTGATGGTAAAATTGAATGACAGACAGAGACAGACGAAGAGACAATACCCAGACAGCGAGAGGAAGGCTCTCTCTTAATATTATCGGCTGCCTGTAGACCCGGGACTCCCGGATTTGGGACCATTGGCGCCGGTCAATAACTTTTTTAAATCTGAGGTTTGAGTTAAGACACGAGGTGAATGAAGTACAAAGTAAAAGACATGAAACACACAAGCATGCCTAAATCCATTACATATATATTGCATATTATTTTTCGCACGCACACACAAATATACATATTTGACGCTTGAATGCATGTACAACTGTAACCAAAACCCTTTTATGTCAATGATAAATTCAGATGCAGTCTTCGATCCAAGCTCCGATAGACTAGCGTCCTGTCCAGGGGGTGTACTTGCACATCAAGCTACCTCACGCCACAGAATAAGGAGATAGGCTCTAGTTCCTATGAGCCGTTTCGGCTCTCTCGCACAACACTACCTTACTTCGATCCGAGCAGTATGTACGTAACGTTACTAGTCTTGAGTCTTCTGCAGTCAGTTCCTACTGTACAAGCGTTACGGAGTCAAGCCCTATCAAAAACACATTTACCACATCCACGTCAGATGCACACAACATGGATCTATGTACACACGTGTCAGAATACAGTTGCACTCTCTCGCTCCCTCCTAACTCGCAGTTAGGTAGTGGTCTTCACACTGCTTTGATTATGCGCAGACCTGTGGCTTGAAGTTAGAACATATACACAGATTTATGGGTCAAAGCTCGTCTGGGGCGGCTGATGCATCGGGCCCTCGGGCAAAGAGCTGATGTGAGGTAGCTTCCGTGAAGGTAGCATATTGGCCACAGAGTGTACATAAAACCCATTGCAGCCAAACCATTGCAAGATGAGCTCGCCTGAGTAACCAACTCTGATGAAAACAATGATCCTACACGTATTTCTCCATAACATCTCCCAACACATACCAAACATGTTAAATAAACATTTATGGACGTTCATTTAACCGCATTGTTCCTGAGACCGTTAATGGCTTTTAGCCGGGAGCTGGTGACATGAATACAGTGCCAATGGTCGTATTGTGCAGGCTTGTTGCCACTGTATTCCAGTGTAGTGGGCTGGCTCAGATACAAGGTGTTATGTCGAGAAAATGACCTGAAATGTCAAAGTCAACAGAGGACACAAGCGGTAGCCTTGTTTCCACAGCCGCTGTGAACACGTAGAGACATTTAACAGCCATCTTAAACTCTGCTGTCCTTAAAATTGGTTATAACTGTCACATGTTCAAGTGAGAGATGATAAACCGCATTTAACAGGGGTCAGTGGAGAATTATACATCCAGCGGGGAGAAGGCTTGGCTATCCTTTACGCTCTGCATGTTCATTAGCACTCAATCTGTTATTGTGTGGAATATGTTCATTCCCACAAAGCGGTGTAGGCTCACAAAGGGCAGACATATGCCCAGGGCATGTGCTCAACACTTAACAACAAAGCAAGGACATATTCCCTGCCCATATAAACAGTGAGCACATGTGCTGTTTCAGTGCTCATACTACTGGCTCATGCACGCACAGCATAAATCACACTCACCAGCTTGGACAAGGTGGCGTAAATCTAGACTCTGCCTTTCAAGAGGTTTGTGTGTCCCCTCACACGTGGGCCCTGCACGCACACACACACACAGGGGGGTCCGAAATGATTGACACCCTTGATGAAGACGAGCAATAATGACTGTATAAAATAAATCATTCAAATGCTGAGCTATATTGACTGCAAAAAATGACTTTATACTCATACAATTGCTCAGAGAAATAGATTTTGTTTAACAAGTCATCTTTTTTCTCTCAAAAAGGTAGGTGTCAAAATTATTGACACCCCTAAAGATTCTTATCAACAAAGTAGTCAAAAGTTGAGTATTTGGTCCCATATATTCCTAGCACGCAATGACCAGAAGACACTTGGATGCTACCATTGTTATCCTGAATGAATCGTGAATAACGATGAGTGAGAAAGTTATAGAGGGTCAAATATCAAACATGCTAACCTCCCCTGTTATTGGTAATGGTGAGAAACCTATTATATTCTTATTTGTAATAAAAGTAACTCCAAAAATCACACAATACATGATTTACCATTCATTTCTATTGAGCACAAAATAATCTGAAACACAACCAAAACAAACTGCAAATACTTCCAACAAGTAGATTCACAAGCTTGATGTCATTGTGTGCTGGAATTATGGAACTTTTAACTACTTTATTTAGTCTTTTAGCGGTGTCAATCTTGACCCCTAAATTAGTTTTGAAGAAAGAAAATGACTTGCTAAACAAAGTCTCTTTCTCTGAGCAACTGTACTAACAGAATGTCTCCCCTGTTTTGAGCATACCATATAGCTCAGTATTTCAACTTTTTATTTTATAGAGACATTATTGTTAATCTTTATCAAAGGGTGTCAATAATTTCAAACCCCACTGTACATACACACACTGACAGTGCCTCTCCTGCACACTGTCTGTCAGCGCACACAGGCCAAGTTGGACCGCCAGTCGTAAATCAGGAAGCCAGCTTTACATAAATGGAGAGTTTCCACTGCTGTAGCCCAAGCCAACCAGACCCAGTCAAATAAAAGTGAAATGAAGCTCAATTGAATAAAATGACTGGAGCGTGTCGATTTTTTGGGGGGCAGGTTAGACAGACCTAAACATGCTACATGTTGAAACAGGCTAAACGAGCACAGAGCTTAATATACCGTATGTAGGTCTTTCCGGTCTGCGCTTATAAAGACAGCGCAGAATGCTGTGAATAGAGAATGACATAACCCCCATGCTAAAGCGTAAGAACACATCTACAAACTCGTCTTCGCTCAGGACGGTGGAGAGAGAGAGAGAGAGAAATGCAGGTAGATACACAGCACACAAAGATAAACCATTGTCCATGCCCTGACACTTGCTCAACACCACATGGAGACAATGTAAACACAAGTAAACAGATGTACATGCCTGGACACACAACTGGATAAACACAAGCACACAATACATGCCTGGACACACACATCTGCATAAACACAAGCACACTATACATGCCTGGACACACAAACATATTCACACGTTTAGCCAGCCGGTTGGCGTGTTTACAAGCAGAGGGTGTTCCGGGTGGTTGGACTTTATCACCACCTTGACATGAAAGCTATTTGTGCCCGGGACCCACTGTTATTGTTATGGGTCTATATTTCCCTCACCCACATTGCAGCAGCTCTAGATATTTAATAGGTGTGTATTTGAATGGGTAACTTTAGCCCATTCTTGGTCATTGTACAAATGGTTTGCAATAAGCTTCACAAACTTGTGTGTGTGTGTGTGTGTGTGTGTGTGTGTGTGTGTGTGTGAGAGAGAGAATCTATTTGCAGGTTTGCATGTGTGTGTTTGAATGAGAAGATCAAAAGAGTTTGAAGAGCCCACTGAGATTGTTTCAGCAGCAATAAGATAATTACTGGACACTGTCGTAAAACAGTGGGAGAGAACGAGAAGCGTTCCCGTACACACACAATAGTCTGTCATCAGCAATCGATTACAAAAAAAGAGTATTTTTCCTTGTATGCCAGAAAAGAAAAATATTAAAAAGGAAAGAAATACCCAAGTAGAAAAAAATAACCCTTATTACTGTATTATAAAAAAAACGGGACAGTAATATATTTGAAATGATATCATCTGTCAGGACCACAAAATAAGGAAATGATATCATGGGGACTTTACTCGTGTTAAGCAAACTTACTAATGAGTTTCCATCTCTGATATTATCATGATCATTTACAGTCCACTCTTGAGCTTCATCTCTGTCTCTCTCATGGCTGTGTTGGCATGACACTGGTTATGTGTAACTCCTGCCAAAGTACTGAGGGATGGGGTGTACATTTTCTATCCCTGCCTTCTTTCTCTCTGCAGAGATTTTGTTCTTGAAGTGGTCATTAACTTAAATGTCCATAACAGTTTTGTGCGACTTTGCAGACTTGTTGACGCATTAACTTAAAATGTCAATGGAAGAACCATCTTCCATTGAGAAAAGCCTTGGATCCCCTGGGTTCTCTGAGGAACAAAATCATTGTTAGGGATGGATTGCTCACTACTAGATTTTCGTGTCTGCAGAATGCTTTACATCTGACCCGTTTCAATGTAAAGCATGGGCACCAGAGGGCAGAAGTGCGCACGGAGCGACACTGACGTATTTTGGACGTCTTTTTTTGGTCCTGTCCGGCTTCGATACCAACGTCCACGGACGTACATTTTTGGTCTGGACTGGCCTTGATTTGACCCAAACATAGACGTCTACACTGAGTGTGCAAAACATTAGGAACAACGGCTCTTTCCGTGACATAAAATGACCAGGTGAATCCAGGAAAAAGCTATGATCCCTTATTCATGTCATGACAATTGAAACATGGATTGTGTATGTGTGCCATTCAGAGGGTGACTGGGCAAGACAAAAGATTGAACTGCCTTTGAACGGGGTATGGTAGCCAGGCAATGGTTTGAGTGTGTCAAGAACAGCTGCTGCTGGATTTTTCCACGCTCAGCAGCTTCCCATGTGTATCAAGAATGGTCCACCACCCAAAGGACATCCAGCCAACTTAACACAACTGTAGGAAGCATTGGAGTCAACATGGGCCAGCATCCCTGTGGTACACTTTCAACACCTTGTAGAGTCCATCCCCAACAAACTGAGGCTGTACAAAAGGGGGTGCTACTCAATATTAGGATGGACCGGCCTTTATTTAGCCCAAACATAGACGTCTATGATTGGTTCAGATTTGGATATTTCCCTTCCAATTCGCAAGAAGCTAAAACCAGAGATCTGTATATAATGATGAGATGCTCATGTCTCCGCCCAAACAATGGGAGTCGTTGTCCCAAAGGCAGGAAGGCCGGCAACAAGCTTAGGTCTACATAATATGCCCATAAAAACGCACCGGGCGTATTCTGAGCAGATTTTGGCAAGAGTGAGCCCTCTCGCTTCGCCTCTTCCTCTCTGCTGAAACCATCATCGGAGAAAGTATCCGTGCGGGCCAAACAGTGCCCCACTGTCTCAGTATACAGAGCATTTGGAAAGTCTTCAGACCCCTTGACTTTTCCACATTTTGTAACGTTACAGCAATATTCTAGAATGTATTAACTATATTTTTTCCCTCATCAATCTACACACAATACCCAACAATGACAAAGCAAAAACACATTTTTTTTCTGCAAAAACATTTTTTTAAATGACTGAAATATCATATTTACATAAGTATTCAGACCCTTTACTCAGTACTTTGAAGCACCTTTGGCAGCGATTACAGCCTCGTGTCTTCTTGGGTATGATGCTACAAGCTTGGCACACCTGCATTTGGGGAGTTTTTCCCATTCTTCTTTGCAGATCCTGTGGTGTACTGCATTAGCATCAAATAGTCCCAGTGATATGCAACATTTCAGGGAAGTCAGGAACCAATATACACAATTAGTTAGGATAGCAAAGGCTAGCTTTTTCAAACAGAAAGTTGTATCCTACAGCACCAATTCCAAAAAGCTTTGGGACACTGTAAAGTCCATGGAGAATAAGAGCACCTCCTCCCAGCTGCCCACTGCACTGAGGTTAGGAAACACTGTCACCACCGATAAATCCACAATAATCGAGAATTTCAATAAGCATTCCTCTACGGCTGGCCATGCTTTCCACCTGGCTACCCCAACCCCGGCCAACAGCTCTGCAACCCCCGCAGCAACTGGCCCAAGCCCCCATCTGAGATTCCGAAAGATTGGAAATCGGACACGGTCATCCCCATCTTCAAAGGGGGAGACACTCTAGACCTATATCCATCCTGCCCTGCCTTTCTAAAGTCTTTGAAAGCCAAGTTAACAAACAGATCACCGACCATTTAGAATCCCACCGTACCTTCTCCACTATGCAATCCGGTTTCCGAGCTGGTCATGGTCCTAAACGATATCACAACCACCATCGATAAAAGACAGTACTGTGCAGCCGTCTTCATCGACCTGGCCAAGGCTTTCGACTCTGTCAATCACCGTATTCTTATCGACAGACTCAACAGCCTTGGTTTTTCTAATGACTGCCTCACCTGGAACACCAACTACTTCTCAGATAGAGTTCAGTGTGTCAAATTGAAGGGCCTGTTAGTCTCTGGCAGTCTCTATGGGGGTGCCACAGGGTTCAATTCTCGGGCCGACTCTTTTCTCTGTATATATCAATGATGTTGCTCATGCTGAGGGTGATTCTTTGATCCACCTCTACGCAGACGACACCATCATTCTGTATACATCTGGCCATTCTTTGGACACTGTGTTAACAAACCTCTAAACGAGCTTCATACAACACTCCTTCCATGGCCTCCAACTGCTCTTAAATGCGGGGTAATGGCCCGCCTTATCTCAACTCACTGGTCACCATAGCAGCACCCACCCATAGCACGCGCTCCAGCAGGTATATTTCACTGGTCAAAGATTGGAACGAATTGCAAAAATCACTGAAGTTGGAGACTTATATCTCCCTCACTAACTTTATTCATCAGCTGTCAGAGCAGCTTACTGCTGTACACAGCCCATCTGTAAATAGCCCATTCAACTACCTGCCTCATCCCCATATTTGTTTTTCTGCTCTTTCGCACACCAGTATTTATACTTGCACATCCTCATCTGCACATCTATCACTCCAGTGTTAATTGCTAAATGGTAATTACTTCGCCACTATGGCCTATTTATTGCCTTATGTCCTTACTTCATTAGCACACACTGTACACAGATTTTTCTATTGTGTTATTGACTGTATATTTGTTTATCTCATGTGTAACTCCGTTGTTGTTGTTGTTTTTGTCGCACTGCTTTGCTTTATCTTGGCCAGGTCGTAGTTGTAAATGAGAACTTGTTCTCAACTTGCCTACCTGGTTAAATGAAGGTGAAATTAAAAATGAAAAAATAATAAAAATAAAACAAAGATCCTCTCAAGTGATGTCAGGTTGGATGGGGAGCGTCCAGGCTCCTGCTGGGCCACTCAAGGACATTCAGAGACTTGTCCCAAAGCCATTCCAGAGTTGTCTTGGCTGTGTGCTTAGGGTCGTTGTCCTGTTGGAAGGTGAATCTTTGGCCCCAGTCTGAGGTCCTGAGTGCTCTGGAGCAGGTTTTCATCAAGGATCTCTGTGTACTTTTCTCTGTTTATCTTTCCCTTGATCCTGACCAGTCTCCCATGATGCTGCTACCACAATGCTTCACAGTAGGAATGGTACCAGGTTTCCTCCAGACGTGATGCTTGGCATTCAGGCCAAAGAGTTAAATCTTGATTTCAACAGACCAGAGAATCTTGTTTCTCATGGTCTGAGAGTCTTTAGGTGCCTTTTGCCAAACTCCAACAGGCTGTCACGTGCCTTTTTACTGAGGACTGGCTTCTGTCGAGCCACTCTACCATAAAGGCCTGATTGGTGGAGTGCAGCAGATATGGTTGTCCTTCCTTCCATCTCCAAAGAGGGTTCTTGGTCACCCCTCTGACCAAGGCCATTCTCCCCCGATTGATCAGTTTGGCTGGGAAGCCAGCTCTAGGAAGAGTCTTAGTGATTCCAAACTTCTTCCATTTAAGAATGATGGAGGACACTGTGTTCTCTGGACCTTTAATGCTGTAGACATTTTTTTGGTACACTTCCCCAGATCTGTGACTCGACACAATCCTGTCTCGGAGCTTTACGGACAATTCCTTCGACCTCATGGCTTGGTTTTTGCTCTGACATGCACTGTCAACTGTGGGACCTTATATAGACAGGTGTGTGCCTTTCCAAATCATGCCCAATCAATTGAATTTACCACAGATGGACTCCAATCAAGTTGTAATAATATCTCAAGGTTGATAATAGGAAACAGGATGCACCTGAGCTAAGTTTCAAATCTCATAGCAAAGGGTCTGAATTCTTACGTAAATAAGGTATTTCTGTTTTTTATTTTTAATACATTTGCAAAAATGTCTAAAAACCTGTTTTCACTTAAAAAAAAAAACAATTTTAGAATAAGACTGCAACGTAGCAAAATGTGGAAAAAGTCAAGGGGTCTAAATACTTTCTGAATCCACTGTTTGTAGCCTATGTATCTGATCCTGTCTGGCCAGAAATAGTATGACATGCCATACTCTTTTTGTCCAGACAGCATCAGATACATGGTCTACACATACTGAGACAGAGGGGCGCTGTTTTGCTTGATCTGATGCTTTATCTGAGATTGACGCATCTTTCTGTCGGGGCTCGTCTCGGTCAAATAAATTATCAATATTTCAATATTTTATTAGTACGGGCAAGGAGGTACAGTAGAGCAGGCCAGGCCCCGTAAGGTCTGCCCTTAATGTCGACACGCTTTCATGCGTTCCGGTACCTCAGAGCCCCCCAGTTCACACCCCTCTCATTCTCACTTTTTATTCCGGCACCTCCCAATTTATAAATTGATTTATAAATAAATATGGCCAGCTAGCTGCTCATCAAGGGTAGATAACTGGTTAATTTTACCCCCCCAAAAATCTACCAAACTATTTCTCAATGTTTATCAAAATGACTGTAGCTGGCTAATTAACTTGATAATGCTTTGTGATCCATGTCGCCCTGTCACCTACAGTAGAACCTGATTAACAACATAGGGGGAAACAATTGGCCATGTTTTTTTTGTTCTACCAGATCCGGCATGAGAAGGTTCTAACTAGTGTATCTCTCTGTCCTTCAGTTCTTGTTGGATGTAGGTGTATGGTTTATTAGGTCCCAGGCTCCCATGATTGGTATGATTATTTTTGCTTTAGCGTCGTCTGTACTGAGCAGATCTAGTCTCACGTGCAGAAGTGAGCCTTCTGGCATGATAGACTCATTGGGCAGCAGATAAACTAGCGGTTAAATCAAATCAAATGTATTTATATAGCCCTTCGTACATCAGCTGATATCTCAAAGTGCTATACAGAAACCCAGCCTAAAACCCCAAACAGCAAGCAATGCAGGTGTAGAAGCACGGTGGCTAGGAAAAACTCCCTAGAAAGGCCAAAACCTAGGAAGAAACCTAGAGAGGAACCAGGCTATGTGGGGTGGCCAGTCCTCTTCTGGCTGTGCCGGGTGGAGATTATAACAGAACATGGCCAAGATGTTCAAATGTTCATAAATGACCAGCATGGTCGAATAATAATTAGGCAGAACAGTTGAAACTGGAGCAGCAGCACGGTCAGGTGGACTGGGGACAGCAAGGAGTCATCATGTCAGGTAGTTCTGGGGCATGGTCCTAGGGCTCAGGTCAGTTGAAACTGGGTTAAGAGGGTTGGGCGAGTAACCGAAAGGTTTGCTGGTTTGAATCCCCGGGCCGACAAGGTGAGAAATCTGCCAATGTGCCTTTGAGCAAAGCCCTTAATCCTAATTGCTCCTGTAAATTGTAATGTAATAAAAAATGGGAAGAGGAGAATAGGTTGATTGAATGCACATTTGAGTGCATTTACTTTGTGCGGTTATAATTTATGCTATAAAATCCTGCGATTTCATTGGGGCAGTTCCCTCCTCAGCAAATAGCTGGAAAACATGGCCTATGCACCCACGGAGATGGAGCTGCCTGGCAGTCACAGACTAGTACGTAACTGAACAGCTTGTTTTGAATAATATATTTTTTAAGTAGTAAAATGTACACATTACATTTAGATCATTAAGCAGATGCACTTGTCCAGAGCGACTAAGGTTGATAAACAACATATCACAGTCATAAAAATAAACTAAAAATCTGTAAGCGTTACTGAGAATATAATTGTAGTTTTAGTTATTTTATTAGATGTCTAACTTTCATTCAGAACTGAAAATATACCTGACTTCAACATCCGGAAAAGACGTCTTTTCACCTTACATTTTAGAACCTAAAATATCTCATTTTAGACATCTTTTTAACGTAATTTTGCTTACTGGGACTGTCTTTCATGTCTGTAACCCTGGGGGTAAATGTAGAACCTGACTGTGAACCCCTACCTGAGGGCCAGACAGGCTTCCAATACACCCTAAATCAGCTGTGTGTGTGTGTGTGAGAGAATATTTCCTACTGAATTTAAAATCCAAGACATGCTACCTACTGAAATAACATTTTTAGGTATAAGCTAATGTTTCTTGTACAGACTGTACAAAATCACCCTGTAAATCAGTGTAAATTACTCCACTCCAAGAAGCTATACTAAAGTGCGATCAAAAGAGAATCATTGGAATGTTCTGGAGGCAGAATTGTCATCGCCCCTAAGGGTTAGGGTGTGTCACCCCCCATCCATACTTTTTCAAAGCCAAAACACTTTCCTTTGAACTTACGACTTTATCAAAATTGGTTGTAGTCGTCCCTCTTTTCCCATGTTTTCTGAGCCAAAAGTCTATTTTATTATCTCCAAAATAGAATAAAATGCTTTCAAAAACGAAAGTAGTATTCCCTGCAGTCCGTTCAAGTGACCAGACAGAAATGTCTCCCAATGTTATGCACTATTCTGAGGATCCTGTAAGGGTCTAACATGGAGATGTATTTTGTGGTCATACAACCCCACCATCAAAGACTGGGGTCTGATTCACCCAGAAGGCACAATGCACAGATCTCAAGTGCCCCCTAGCTGAGAAAGATGCCTGATGAGGACAAACATTTTGAGTCTCTCAGTAGTATTAACCTTTGCGCTTTGTGATCCATAAAGCCTGATGAGCAAGAAAAGACACTGAAAAATAACCCATTTGATTAGTTACTTTAGGGAATGTAAAAGTTATCAATCAGGCACACTTTTAAAAAACTTTTAGGACTGTTCTTGACTCGTTTTTCTGAATACCTCAGGAATAGGTCATTTGTGAGCATCGACTTTGTCACGGGGTGCAGGAAGCCCCACCTGGAATCTCGCTCTCAGTCATCTGCCTTCTGCTTTACAGCTAGGCATTACTTCAGCAATTAGGCCCTTGGTTCTCTGTCAAAGCAGTGCCCTGTCCTCTGAGAACTCAAATGTACTTCACCATCTCACGTCACCAGTCTGGGCTGAACATTCAACTACCTCAGCTTGTCCATGAATAATGACGGGTTCTTGTTCTTGCCCTGAAAAACATAGCTGCCTGTCTATATGAAGCTTTGTTTACATGGTCACCAGACCAGTTTTCCTTTACTTTTAGGTTGTCCTTTTGCATGCATTTCCCCCTGATGCACAACTGCTCCTCCTGCTGCAAAGACAAATTTGACTTGTTTAATAATTTGCAGTGTATTGGTAAGGCTACACGCACGAGCGAGATGAAAACGCAATCGCGAGATAAAGCGACAGCATTCAGTAGAGAAGGCATTCTCTGCTTATTTGCACAAGACCAAGCCAAGGATGGTATTTGTATCAGCTGACAATTAAAGCTGCTGGAACTAGACCAACTACTCTGGCTTTCGGTTTAAGAGATCGAATCGAGGTTACAGAAAAATGGTGACAGACTGGAGGCATAAGAAGAATTAGAAGGAAAACGTTGGTGGATAGCGTCAGAGCCCTATGAACAATAAATATATATATATATTTTAGAGTTGTGTTTATGTTGATCCTGCTTTTTGGGTATGTTCAAGAGAAAGGCAACAGCGTACTTAAAAAAAAAAACGTTATTTATCAAATTCAAAAAGGCAGCAGCTCAAACTTCTCATTCAGGGAAAAAGGACATTTTTAAAAGTTTTCTTTATGAGAATTCATTTAAATAAGAAAAGACAGGTGGCGTTGAACATATATATACACACATTGTACGGAAGAGTATTACGGCCAAGTGAAGAAAAAAAATATAATAATGACGACGGGTGGTGGTACTTGGATTCTACATTTGTTTGCAAGATAGTAAAGAATAAAGTGCAAATATTTTGAGAATAAAGTCTAAATGTGGAGTTAAATTTCAAGATTAAAGTAGGAGATTTGGTTAATAGCATGTCTCCCTGACTCCCTGTTGCTGTGCGCGCCACCAATGAAAAGCCTGCAGTTAGATGACCCTGTGAAACTATACTTTAGAATTGGCTTCAGTAACAAGGATATCCTCTCTTTTAGCACATATAACAAGAAGAATTAGGACCTCAAAAAGGTTGTGCCACAGATTATTTTCATAAGGAGGAAACGTGGTTACATACAGAGTACTTCTCTACATTTCATGCAGAAAATTATTATCCAAGTACCACCACCCGTTGCCGTTTATTATTTTTTACTCTTCACTTAGCCCGAATACCCTTCTGTAACATTGCTTCCGTTATAACCATAGATTCCCATGCTTAAAGTTTTGCTGTGTGTGTACATGTAGTGTGTGTGTGCACATGTAATGTGTGTGTGTGCGGGACAGTGAATTGACATGTAAATGAAAAAGGGAATGTCTTTGGTCCGACACCTCACATACATGACTAGTAGTAGCATTGTGTTCCTGTATTTCATTGGCTAAAGTAAGGTCTGAAATAGAAAGACTACAAAGAGACCCCTCAAGACCCCTAACACAACTTGTACAGTTTCATATCCATTTTTTTTATTCATTTATTTTTATTATAATAATTCTACTTTTGATATTTAAAAAAAGTTAAAACATGGGTGGTATTCCCATGAGAACGGCATTATTATCTCAAAAATACACACTTGCCAAAGAAGTGCGTGCAGTGCTTCAGGCAGAGAAAGACAGACAAAACATAGCGAGAGTTCACAGAGAGTTTACAACTAAAGAAAATGCCTTCACATCTCATTGTAAATTCAGAAATCACTTTTGGTCAAAAGACTAAGACTGCATTTTTGTGTGTGTGGGGGCGGCGGGGGCGGGCGACATCCACCAAAAGAAAAACAACTGAAAACGATGCTTACAGTTCACTGGAATTACTTCACATATACTGTGTATGAGAAACAATACATTTAAGAATTTCAGAGTAACTGGATGATTCTGGATAAAGTGTCAGTAATTGCCGATGACATTGAGAATTTATTCAGATGTTAATACATCACAGCTGTTGCTGTTCTCCATAATTACACAGAGACACAAATGGATCAGCTGCAAGATTTGTGCAAGTGAGAAAATCACCCGTATATAGAAACACACAGTATGATCAAGGTGGTGGTCTACATTCAATGCAAATATATTTAGTCCATCCATGTACTTATTATTACTGTGCTCACTTCTGGAACATAGGAACAGCAGGTTTGTGCCCATAACATGCAGAGGTTTATAGCACAGAATATAGGTATGATTTTTTAAAAAGTAACTCAACAGCTACCGTTTATATTTACAACCAATAAACTCAAGTTAAATAACCCTCATACAAATCCAAAACACATTTGACATAAAAAATAAACAAACAAAAACCAAATCTAAGCTGACAAATAGCATCTGACCTGCATTTTCTGCAGGAGCCCTCTGAATGGAATTTCAATGGAAAGCGATAGAAACAAATATACAGACAACCTCTACAACAACAACAAAAAGTCAAATGAAACCATGAGCAGTCCATTCTACCACTAGCTGCATATATATTTCAGTGATTAGTTCTGCGCTCTTTCTTAGTGCAGTGAACTGCCAGGTCTATGTTTTGGGCAGGTTTTAAAAAAAAGTATATATTAAGAAATGATTGAGTTAGGAGCCATTGGTAAACTTGAATCCTAGAATGTAAAAAATATATATAAATAAAAGAGGGTGTCAAGTGGGATGAGGTTAAATAACGTGGGTGATTGCATAGCCTTTTAGGTTTGCTTTGTTTTCAGATATTTTTATTTTTTTGACTTTTTCAATATAAAAACAGAGCAGGTTTGCAAAGTGGCAATTTTTATTTGAAAAACAGAGCAGGTTTGCAAAGTGGCTATTACTCATTGGTCTATTAGTATATTGAGTCTTCAGTATAATAAACACATTTGCTTTGAGTTGCTGAGACAACGTTTCAACATCGGGGCACTACAAGGTCATTGTTAAACATCCGTTTCAATTAGTACAGATGACCTCCGTAATTCCATAACAGATATGCCTCCTACAACCTTTCAACTCTCCCTTATTAAGTCCGCATCCCCATCTCACCTATTCGATCTCCTATTACCCTCTCTGTCCCGTTTTCCGCTACCTGTCCTTTCTCCTCCAATCCCCCTCTCGATTGTTCACCTTCAATAGCCTCAAACCTGGCCCCCCTGGCTGATGTAATACTCAGCCTCCCTTCTTCTGACGGGTAAGGGTTGCCGTGGAGACTCCGCTCCGCCGGTGTGGGGATGGTGGCGGCCTCGGAGGGAGGTGTGGTTGCTGTGGTGATGGTGGGCGGGGGGAGCCGAAGGGGGGTCGCGGAGGGACGGGGGAACGTCGGAGGCTTTGATGGGGATGATCCGGGTGTCCATGACCTCACAATCCACCTGCATCATCATCTCATGGGATTTGTTATATAAACTCTCTGTGGGAGTGAGAGAGAAAGAAAGAGTGCAATGTAAAAAAAGAGAGACTGACAGGGATATGGGGAGAGGAGAGTGTACAATAGATAGCCTTTATTTGTCTAACTAAATAACAAAAAAAAGTGTTTGGGGCAGTGCATTGGGGCTATAATTATGCATAATTCTAAACCGCTGATAGTTCCAACTAGATATCAAGAAAAACAAAGTCACCGTTGACAGACATAGCCGGCATCACCAGGGACATTTTGGGCCGTGTGGTCTTGTTGTGGCTGATGGCAGGCAACAGCAGGTGATCCTACAAACAGAAAGCATGTTCAGAAATGTCAGGACACGTTTGTTTTGCATTTTTCCAATGACACCCACCGTCCGTTTTTATTCACACTCGGTTTCACTTCCCTAGAGGTTTGGCGTCGCCGTTCCGTTCTTACCCGTCTGAAGGAGACCACGTAGAAGGTGTCCTCACGCCGGTCGATGGCGTCCATGAAGTCACTGTAGCTGATCTCGGGACCGGCAGGGAACACTTGTATCTGACTGTGAGAGACAGAAGGGAAGTTAGGCCAAGACAAATAGCATTCATTTAAAAATAATAACCATTTAAATGGTCGGACTCATTCCAGCAGTGTTTTTCCTCAGTTGATGCAAATGCCACACTTGGTTTAGTGTGGTACAAGTGAACATGCAAAAGTCAACGAATCACTTAGAAATTGAAGCATGAACACCCATTGTTGACTACTGGGAAATGTGGTCTACGACGGTTACCTCTCGATGGAACGATGGGTCTGTATGGGAAGATATCTGGAGAAGTTTGTCTTCCTTAGCTGTGCTTTCTGTAGAAAAGGGAAGGGAAACAACGATGATGAATGTGTGCACCCAAACAACACCAATGAACACCAACTCGAACAGCTAGGTCGTTCAACACACCAGAGGGTATCATGAGAACTCACCTGCGCATGTGAACTTGAAAGTTGCTGGTATTTTGGCCTAATGTGATCTGATACAGAAATACTAAGAAAGTAAATGAAACCACACCTGCGCTATTTTAGCTTTTTTCACCATCTTTGGCTTCCCCCCAGACTTCTTCCTGTCGATCTGGTGCCTGTGAACCCATCCTCTCAGCTCATCCGCCAGCCTGAAAGAGGACGTGAAACAGTCAGCTACAGTCAAGACGAGTGCACAGATAATGTACTAATAACACATACAGTGGGATCTATGAGGATATTATACCCCGCCCCCCTTTCAACACAGATATACGAGAACACAGGTGCACTGTAAATAGAGTAGCAATATCATATTTGCATAAATGTGGTGGGTGGGAGAGAAAGAGAGCGAAAAAGAGAGACTCCTGAGTTGCGACCATAGCAGCACCGCTGACCTGAGGGACTCGGAACGGTTGAACTGCCTGCAGTCATTGGAGGTGAAATAGCGGTCGATGTCCTGCAGGACCAAATCCTTCACGTCACTGAACACGTCACTCAGGTTCCTGAAAACAGCCAAACACGTAATGCAGATTGAAACAGCAACTTCGAACAGATTCAACATCCTTCTGAAAGCCTAAATCAGCATATCACTACTATTCTATGGAAAACTAGTGTGTTCAAGGGCACAAGTCCTTAAAGGGCCGTAAACATGAAGTAAACACTTAACAGGCAAGTAGTATGTGGACATCGTTCATTTTACGACAGTCTGTTACTTACTTCCAAGATCAGACCAGTATGACTGCATTCTAGATTATTAGACTGCATGAAAATCTTCTGCTCAGCTCAAACACTGTCTTGTTCTCTAAGGGCATTCTACTTGGCCATGTTTGCAAAGCCTCATCAATTAAAACCTTTGGTAGATGCATGATTGGCTGTACGACCCACATGGGCAGCAGTCGCAGATGGCTGTGAAAAGGTCATAATGAACAGGCTCACCCTCATGGATATGCAGAATGAACTATGAATTGGACTTTACTACCAACCTAAACTGGTATGAATCGGTGGATTCCCTCTCCACTTCTCCTCCCTTCCACCCATCCTCTCCTCCCTCCTCCTCCTCCTCCTCCTCAGGATCCATCCTTTCCTCCACTCTGCTGTGTTCCTGAGCCGTCTCAAACTCCAGGAGACGTCTTCCTGCGTGAGGCACCACCTCTTCCTGTAGTCCCGTCTCCAGCTTCCTGTCTGTGATACTGGAGGAATTTTTTTTGTCAAAATCAAACATTAAATCATGGAGTTACGCACATGACTCGTTAAAACAAAGGATTTGTTTTGGCCAATTTGCCAATTGTTAACACTTAATTGAATGGCAGTGACTTTTACCTGACAGGGCCGAAACTGAAAGTCATGAACAGTAGCACTGCCATGACGCAGACGGCCCTCTTATTGTTACCAGACTCACTGCCCTGGACATAGAGAAAAGAGAGTTAAAGCACAGTGTACACTGTACAAACACGTATCCTCAATCACATCTTTGAATGTATCTAGTCATTGCTTAAACAGACAAATCTTAACCACATTCTTAAAACTTTCATTTAGAAAGATGAATTGAAAGCAATGCAGTCCATCCAGTCCATTAGGGAAATCCATCTCTGGCCCAGTAATGTAATCGCCGAACACATTTGCTTAAAGCCGCGATTATGTCACTTTTTGGTCGACCCCGACCAAATTCACATAGAAATGTGAGTTATAGATCTGTCATTCATATAGAAAGCAAGTCTAAGAAATATTAATTTTCCCAAAGTCTTCTGCCTCAGTTTGTATGATGGGAATTTGCATATACTCCACAATGTTATGAAGAGTGATCAGATGAATTACAATTAATTGCAAGTCCCTCTTTGCCATGCAAATGAACAGAATCCCACAAAAACATTTCCACTGCATTTCAGTCCTGCCACAAAAGGACCAGCTGACATCATGTCAGTGATTCTCTCACATAGGTGTGAGAGTTGACGAGGACAGGGCTGGAGATCACTCTGTCATGCTGATTGAGTTCGAATAACAGACTGGAAGCTTCAAAAGGAGGGTGGTGCTTGGAATCATTGTTCTTCCTCTGTCAACCATGTTTCCTTGCAGGTATACATGTACCGTCATCATTGCTTTGCACAAAAAGAGCTTCACAGGCAAGGATATGGCTGCCAGTAAGATTGCACCTAAATCAACCATTTATCGGATCATCAAGAACTTCAAGGAGAGCAGTTCAAATGCTGTGAAGAAGGCTTCAGGGCGCCCAAGAAAGTCCAGCAAGCGCCAGGACCGTCTCACCAGTACAAAGCTTGCTCAGGAATGGCAGCAGGCAGGTGTGAGTGCATCTGCATGCACAGTGAGGTGAAGACTTTTGGAGGATGGCCTGGTGTCAAGAAGGGCAGCAAAGAAGCCACTTCTCTCCAGGAAAAACATCAGGGACAGACTGATATTCTGCCAAAGGTACAGGGATTGGACTGCTGAGGACCGGGGTAAAGTCATTTTCTCAGGCAGATGGACAAACAAAAACCCACAAATTCTGACAAATTCCAAGCATTGATTATGCAAGAATGGGCTGCCATCAGTCAGGTTGTAGCCCAGAAGTGAATTGACAGCATGCCAGGGCGGATTGCAGAGGTCTTGAAAAACAAGGGTCAACACTGCAAATATTGACTCTTTGCATCAACTTCATGTAATTGTCAATAAAAGCCTTTGACACTTATGAAATGCGTATAATTATGATTCGGTATTCCATTGTAACATCTGACAAAAGTATCTAAAGACACTGAAGCAGCAAACTTTGTGGAAATTAATATTTGTGTCATTCTCAAAACTTCTTGCCACGATTGTACACCAGCTTCAAACAGCTGGAAATACAATATATTTGGTTAAAGGCCTAAAATAAACCTTTTGGTCCACCAGCCACTGTGGCAGGTAGATGGGGAAGAAAATAATCAAACAGCCACTCAGATCTTTTTTACCGGGCTAAATATTTTCCCTCCATAATTACAGCAAAGAATCGTCAAATAAAAACAGAATAGATGACCATTATTTGTAATGTTTCTAAAACAATGTATTAGTAAAAAGTAATGTGGTGTATTGCACCATTTCATTTCATTTTAATCAAAATATCAGAAGAGACCATTTTCTGATGCGCCTGTGGGGCGTAAGTCTGTGTGTGAGATTTGGGATCTGACCAGGGCATCTCTTCGCTATCAGTTGAAGCAGCAGACTCAAACTAATGTCGAAAAACAACCAAGCTTGTGAACAAAATGTAAATAGCCAAGAAACACAAAGACAAAGTCTCGGTTTGTAGACTTTAGAGTAATTTAGACCAACTTCTATACACAGCGCCTCCACAAATGAATCAGCACTTCATTCAGAGCGCACAGCTCTCCTGCCAGGCAGTGTTGCTGCGTGAGGTGGGATATAGGATTTATATTTCTTTGTTTGATTAGCAGCTTTGAAACAAAACAGCAGAAACACTCTGAAAACAGCTACTGCAGCATTTTTCGACAATAAATTGCAACTAGCACGTGCTCATACTTGACCTCTGACTATTTCTTTATTTGGAAATATAATGGTCGCACTGTAGAGCCCTGCATATCTTCCCTCCCACTCCACCCTCCCACCCGTACCTCTTTCCCGACAAGCCTCTCCCTCAGGGCCTGGTTCTCCCTGCGGAGGCGCTCGTTCTCCTGCTGCGCCTCCCTCAGCTGGCCCTCCAGGTTCTGCAGGTACTCCTTCTTTTTTTTGCGTGACTGGCACGCCGACTCCCGGTTCTTGATCATCCTCTGCTGCCTCTTCATCACCTTCATCTGTGACATGGCCGGAGGGGAGAACGTGAAAGTGAATTATGGCAGAAGTTGTTAACAGCAGCTGATTGCACAGCGTATGATTTGACAGTGAAGACTGAGGTAATACAACAGCTGAAGAAGAGAGTGAAAGAGACTCAATCCTACTCACCGACTGACTGACATGTGACTGACAGACACTCACATCAATGCCATTGCTCCCTGGCAGAGAGGACGCTGGGACTACGGGTTTGCTGCGGAATGGGGCTGTGGGGCTATGGCCGTGAGGCATGGTGGGAGAGACAGGCTCCATTTTGACGATGGCTGGAGTGGACCCCAGACAGACAGACTGGGAAAGCACCACTAAGGGAGGAAAGGAATGGGACATCACTTAGCTATTACATAACCATGCCATTACGTAATAAATTATCTTACCAGACAGACACACTAAAATCCAGAATCCGGGTAGTAAAAAAAAAAAAGAAAAAAAAAAGACTTGATATATAAATAGTTTTTCTCTCTTCTTTTTACCCCCTTTTCCTCCCCAACGGACTCGGGAGGTGAAGGTCGAGTCATGCGTCCTCCGAAACATGACCCGCCAAACTGCGCTTCTTAACACCAACCCGCTTAACATGGAAGCAAACACCGTTCACCTGACGACCGAGGTCACCCCGCAGGCGCCCAGCCCGCCACAAGGAGTCGCTAGAGCACGATGAGTCAAATAAACAACCCCCGGCCAAACATTCCCCTAACCCGGACAACGCTGGGCCAATTGTGCACTGCCCTATGGGACTCCCAAACACGGCTGGTTGTGATACAGCCCGGGATCGAACCCGGGTCTTTAATGACACCTCTCAGACCGCTGCGCACTCGAGAGGCCCCTATAAATAGATTTCTAATCAACAACCGTTGCAGGAATATACATTGACGGGCATTGTGTCGATTTGAGCATGTACACACACACACAAGGACAGACAGGGAGAGTAACTCTAAATAAAAAATATATATTCAAGGATCCCCTTTAATTAACCTTGTGTATTCACCAAACGGTAATCCTGGAAAAAGGTAATGTGTGAAAAATGGTCAGTCTGGTCCCAGGACTCACCTGGCCTGCTCTGGTCCATGCTAGGCAGGCTGTGCAGTATGAGGGCCGTGGCTGGACTGGGAGACTGGGGGACGGGGAGAGCCGATAAACACACAGGCCTGGGCTGGATGGGAGGCTTACTGCTCAGGATGGTACTGGCTTTGATGGTGGCCGCAGTGGGGTGGACTGGAGGGAGGGTGTGTATGAGCGATAGAGAAAACAATGTGACAGAGAGCATGAACGCGTGAGAGTTAAAACCCCCCCCACGCACTATAAATGTCTAAGTACATTAGCATCAAAAGTACATGAAATACAAAGTCTGCTCTCTTGTGGATGAAGTCTTTCCTGTGCAGCACGTACACCTACAGTATAGCTGACATCACTGTAGCAACACACACCTGTGGCAAGTGCGTTGATGCCATTGTTGGCTGCTGTCTGATGTTGCTGTGGCTGTGGGAGCAAATGGGACTGTGGTTGGGCCTGTGGCGCCGAGGACAACGTGACTTCACATGTGCCAAGTGGTGGCGACAGCACATCTCCAAACATATAAGGAGGTGTGGGCGGGTTCTCCCCTTTCACTGTGATCTGAATGGTAGAAAGAGAGAGATGTGAAAGACATTATAAACTTTAAAAAAAAAAAGGCTTCACACCTTTGTTGCACATTGATTAGCTTTGACATATTCTAACTAGGCTAACTAGTTCAGAGACTCTGAGACACAGTCATGCATCAATGTTGCATAACGTGCCTTTAGTTGTGTGATGTGGAAGTTGATTTCTGTCTGGACTGACCTGTGAGTCTGGGAGTGACGTCAGGGAGCAGTCTGAGGCCAGCGAGGAGGCAGGGGAGGGAGGCTCCGCCTTCACCCGGAACACTGGAACAGCACACACAAATGATTCAAAAAGACACAGTGAATATTTCACATTCCAGGATAAAAAGACACACACACACGTAAGCAATAGCCAAAGAGGAACTTACACATGTCCACTGGCAAAGGCTGCGTTATCGTCATTTTATCTTTCAATACGGGACTGTCCCCTTAAGAGTGAGAGGAAGGCAGAGAGACAGCGGGGAGGGAGGGAGCAAGGTTATGCAAGTACACTACAACTGACGCTGAGCTACAATGACACCTTATTGATAAATTGAAGTGGTAGTGCATTAGGGAAGTATTGATGTTCACATAATTACATTTCCACTTATAGTTTGAGGTCAAATGGCTCAAAAGTCTACTGTACATAACTCCTGCTTTAGCCTAGTACATGTTTGATCTTTAAAATAACATGGAGACATCCTCAGGCCCATATCATTCATCTTATTATTTTGCTTTGTGGGCCTTCGATAACAGTAATAACATGTCTACTACCACAACTAATAAGGAAAACCTATTTTTATGCTTACTGACATGTTTTATTCATCTCTGCACCTGTGAGAAGGTTGTCATCCAGGTGTCTCCACGGCGACGTGGGATTGTCGGGATCAAGAGTCAGCACGAGATCGTTGTCAAACTGCGAGGAAGCGAAGCACAGAATTAGGCCACTGTCTAGATTAGTCAGTAGGTCGACAGGGGGCACACAATCGGTTTTCCCAACAGGCAATCAGCCCCATTATGGACCGGCCCATCTCAGGCTCACTCAAGTTACCTTATTTAACGTTGGCATCACACACTGAACTATCACCACTGCTAGTTAGTGTTTAGCGCTGCCTGGCTGATATATACTGATACTGCTCTCATAGAGCAAGAATGAGCAGATTGTCACACTATTGCACACTATTTTATTTAAACTTTATTTTACCAGGCAGGTCAATTAAGAACTAATTCTTATTTACAATGACGTCCTGGCAACCCTGAATGGACTGAGATGCTTGCATCAGATAGGCCTAGTCTTATGTGGTCCAAATCTTAATTTGAGATACACTTGTGTAACAGACTTAATCACAAATCAAGTCCATGTGAGATTTGAACCTCTGAATTACCTGTGTTGTTGGATCTCATATGTGGACCATATTGTTAAAGCAGATATGGAGGTAACAGTGGTGGTTACCTCATATTACTAACAAACAAGACATTTCCAATGGTTGATTGTAGGGATGTAGATTGGAATCGGCCCCATGTTGAGTACACAGGGAATGAGGTCTAAATCATTGAAAGAGCGATTAGCGTCGGTCATAGGTTTGGATTAACTTCAATGTGGTAATACAACATGTGCAGTACAGTGGCCAGAAAATAGAGTCAGGGCCTGTGAGCAGAAACTCTCTGTCCTTACCGACGTTTCATATTTTGGTCGTCTCGTGTACTCCCCGTCCTCTCCCTCCTCCATGCTCTCGCACTGGTACAGACAGGCATCTGGGACAGACCAATTAGTTAGTACTGTAGGAACACAATAATTTACCGACACGCTCAAGTCAGTTGCTTGAGTGTCAGTTGCTATAGCGTTCGTAAAGCCTTCTCACTGTCCCACAGCGACCTCTCGTCCGCCACGGTTCCCAGTGCCTTATTTGGTTTGACACTGGCTAGAAATACATGACTCCGACCTTTGAGCTAAAACAAGAAGAGGGATCTACTAGTAAATGGTGGTTGTGATCATAAACACAACACCTAAATTAAGCTCCAGGTTTGATGCTTTTATACACCCATTTTAAAGGAAAAACAGGTTTCAGTCACGGGAGTCCAGTTTGGGTCTTCTGGCTTTACAAAGAGGGGGAAATCTAAGCAGTGGAGGGGAAGCTGTCTTAAAATAAATTAAGATTTCAGCCCTGAGGTGACCCAGCTTTAATAGCAGAGGGATCAGATACCCACCTACTCTGTACTGAGAATTGTTCCCCATTACTGTTGAATTTCAATTAGCAAAGGGATAGCAAAAGTCTTAGCTACTCATAATAATAGTAAACCCCATTAACTAGAGGGCCAATTTATTAAATTAAATTGTAGTTCAAGCCTACATTATCGTGGGGTGTTTTTTGTCTTGAAAGAATGCGAAGTAGGCTATCCTTTACAACTATAAAACGTTTTCCAGAACTGGTTTTGATTCATACTACAGGCTGTTTAAATTCTGTCTATCATAAAGAGTAAATGTAAAAGTTCAATCAGGTTCAGCAATCACAGGAAGTTAAAGTGCTCACAATTGACTGATTGCATGAGACAACCAAATAATTAAGTCTGCAAACTTGAGCATACAAAATCAATGACCAGGGAGTCAGTAAAATGGGTAGTTATCTAAAATACAGTGCCCTACAATGAAAACAAGAAAGATGCAAATGCTACTGATTTAAGAAAAAGACAGAGGCTCAGATATTCCAGACCACCAATGTCCCATAAAGCTAGCTATGTTTTCAGTCTTTGGGTAGGCTAAGCCCTATGGTTGTTTCACATATTGCATACAGTTGTAATTTGGGTATTTGGGCCTGGTGGTATTTTCAGCTAGACTGTATCTTATGGAAAACGAAAGCTTGCAGAGCGCAAGCTTTTCTCACACTAATACTAAATTAGCTAAAGCCCCATCTCATCTGTGCATTCACATGTCCGGCTTGCTGTCCAGTGTACAAGTATAACGTTAGCTAGTCATTGACACAGCCACGAAAGAAACCAAACCACCCCCAACTGCGTATCATTCTACCACCAACTTTCATATTTGGATTTTTCCGCAATTTGTTCCCTTTGTCAACCTGTTAAAGGTAGGGCGAGTAAAGGGAATATGCATAATCAATTTCACGCGGTCGTGATCAGCTGAAAGTCGCGTTAGCTAGCCACAGTAGCAGATCATTTTAGATACGTAGCTAGCTAACGCATCCATGCTGCCCAGGTGGTAAACATACATTACAGTAACGTTACCATTTATGTACCTTACCCCAATCTTCGCTTGTCAGAAGGTTATCAGCGAAGAAACGACTATCCAAATCAGATAGTAAATCCGTAGTCATAGCCACACAGCCAAATACGTTTGTTGGGAGGGGGTGTAATCACTGATAAATTATATCAAACAAAAAAGATAAATCAGCGAAATCGATTTTACAGCGAATGATGCTCAATTTGCGATTGGGTCCATCGAAACATTAGATTTTGTATTTATTTTATTTCATAATATCCATTCGGTCCACAGCACCATCTCGCATATGACTACATCCAGACACCGGAACGACACTTCCGGCATAAGCCCGTCCCATTTTCAATGCAGGATCCAATCAGAGCAACGATTTGTTAGATAGATTTTTCAATCGACCTGTCCAGTAATAGTATTACTATTTACTAAGCGTAAACAGTTGTGGGTGGTCAGAAATCAGATGTTTAAAGGTGATTCCGCCCACTCACGCATCAGAATTTTGAGAGACATTAAAAATATCAAATACTAGACATGTAATTAGGCATTCCTATCAAATGGACTGGTGATAAAATCAATCAACTGTCAAAGAATAAGGAACATTGTGAGTAGGTGATGTATGAAAATAAATGAAAATCTAGCTACAACAGGAGAAAAACGATAGCCTCCCTGAAATAAATTAAATTGTTTAATCACTTTAATTAAGTATCAAATCAAAATCTAATTGTATGCATCAAATGCTAGGTGTAGACTAACAGTGAAACGCTTACTTACGGGCCCTTCCCAACAATGCAGAGCGAGAGAAAATAGAGAAATAATAGAACATTTATAATACAAGTAATAATAGATACACAATGAGTAAAATGATAACGTGGCTATATTCAGGGGTACCAGTGCGGAGTCGATATGCAGGAGTACGAAGTAATTGAGGTAGTTATGTAAAAGTTGACAATGAATGTACAACTATGAATAAAGTGACAGTTGAAGCAGCGTATGCGATGACAAAAAAAGTTAGTGCAAAAAGGGTCAATGCAGATAGCCGATTCAAATAATCAACGCTTGATGATGAGTTGGTTATTTGAATCAGCTATATAGTGCGAGGGCAAAAAACAAAACGTACACCCAGGTGGGTGTTGTTGTTTGGCGCCCTCCACTGTATGAAGTAGACTAAGTATGTCCAACATTTCTGAACCGTCTCCGGTACGGTATATCTGCACAAAACTAGTATAAAGCATTTATTTCGCTACTACTGTCATCATTCTAATAGCATTGTTTGGAAAGTCACTCTGCAGGGGTCCCACCTGGTTCAAATCTGTACTCACGAAGATGTAATTAAACACTGTCTCAACTTCAAGATAGGCTCAGCCCTATTGTGAGTGGCTTCTTATTTACCAATCAATCAACAAAAAGAAGGCATTTTTAAATTAGCATGAAATGCAATAAGACACACAGTATATAACAGGTTTATGTGAAAAGACGTGTCAATGTCCTCTCATTGAAGCATAATGAAACATTTTGGATATCCACTATCAAATGTTATAATGTTGAGTCTATGGTATGATGCTGCCCATTAGTCACCATAATGTCAATGTCTTAGTCATCACCACAAAGACTCACGCGGTCTTGGTCTGGTTTAAACAAGGAACAGAGGAAAAGGGAAGGAGGGGTAACTATCACGTATACAGATGAAGTCTGCAGTGTTACGAGTTTTGGTGAAAGATGTGGAGCTATTTCAAGCCTTTGTTGTTTTTTCTAACGATTCCCCTCACCTCTAGTGCAACAGGTACAGGTACAGTGAACATTTAGTGCTTTGTTCTTTGCATTGATTGAGTACTACACCTACATACTTTCTTTCTATCCAAGACAAAATGAACAAAACATAAAAAGAGGGAGTATACACTGGGAAACATAGTGTATTAGAATAATATTTTGTTTCCTATATTGATTTGAGATTCTACTTCATGTACAGTGCCTTCAGAAAGTATTCATACCCTTGACTTATTCCATATTTGTTGTGCTACCACCTGAATAACAAATTGTTTCAATTGTATTTTTCTCACCCGTCTACACACAATACCCAATAATGACAAAGTGAAAACTTGTTTTCATGGAAATGTATAGAAAGTGATATACAGAAATATCTCACTTACATAAATATTTACACCCCTGAGTCAATACTTTGTAGAAGCACCGTTGGCAGCGATCACAGCTGTGTCTTTCTGGGTAAGTCCCTAAGCGCTTTCCACCCCTGGATTGTGCAACATATGCCCATTATTATTTTTAAAATTCTTCAAGCTCTGTCAAATTGGTTGTTGATCATTGCAAGACAACCATTTTCAGGTCTTGCCATATATTAAGTCAAAACCTGGCCACTTGACTGTCTTTTTGGTAAGCAACCAGTGTAGCTTTAGCCTTGTGTTTTAGGTTATTGTCCTGCTGAAAAGTGAATTCATCTCCCAATGTCTAGTGGAAAGCAGACTGAACCAGGTTTTCCTGTAGGATTTTGCCTGTGCTTATCTCCATTTCGTTTATTTTTTATCCTTACAAGCATACCCATAACCCACTATCCTTGAAAATATGGAGAGTGGTACTCAATAATTCAGTGGAGGGGAGGACAGCTCATAATAATGTCTACAACAGAGGAAATAAAATAAAATACAATTGTATTAGTCAAATGCGCCGAATACAACAGGTGTAGGTAGACCTTACAGTGAAATGCTTACTTTCAAGCCCCTAACCAACAATGCAGTTAAAAAAATAAGAATAAGAAATAAAAGTAACAAGTAATTAAAGAGCAGCAGTAAAATAACAATAGCGAGACTATATACAGGGGGGTACCGGTACAGAGTCAATGTGCAGGGGCACCGGTTAGTCGAGGTAATATGCACATGTAAGTAGAGTTATTAAAGTGACTATGTATAGATGATAACAACAGAGCGTAGCAGCGGTGTAATAGGAGGGGGGACAATGCAAATAGTCTGGGTAGCCATTTGATTAGATGTTCAGGATGTCTTATGGCTTGGGGGTAGAAGATGTTTAGAAGCCTTTTGGACCTAGACCTGGCGCTCCGGTACCGCTTACCATGCGGTAGCAGAGAGAACAGTCTAGGGTGGCTTTTTGACCATTTTTAGGGCCTTTCTCTGACACCGCCTGTTATAGAGGTCCTGGATGGCAGGAAGCTTGGCCCCAGTGATGTACTGAGCCGTACGTTGTGCCTTGCGGTCAGAGGCCAAGCATTTTCCATACCAGGCAATGATGCAACCAGTCAGCTTGCTCTCGATGGTGCAGCTGTAGAACGTTTTGAGGATCTGAGGACCCATGCCAAATCTTTTCAGTCTCCTGAGGGGGAATAGGTGTTGTCGTGCCCTCTTCACGACTGTCTTGATGTGCTTGGACCATGTTAGTTTTTTGGTGATGTGGACACCAAGGAACTTGAAGCTCTCGACCCGCTCCACTACAGCCCTGTCGATGAGAATGGGGGCGTGCTCGGTCCTCTTTTTCCTGTAGTCCACAACCATCTCCTTTGTCTTGATCACGTTGAGGGAGAGGTTGTTGTCCTGGCACCACATGGCCAGGTCTCTGACCTCCTCCCTATATGCTGTCTCGTCGTTGTCGGTGATCAGGCTGTTGTTGACACTGTGTCATCTGCAAACTTAATGATGGTGTGCAGTCAGCCTGGTCATGCAATCATGAGTGAACAGGGAGTTCAGGACAGGACTGAGCACGCACCCCTGAGGGGCCCCTGTGTTGAGGATCAGTGTGGCGTATGTGTTGTTACCTAACCTTACCACCTGGGGGCAGCCCGCCAGGAAGTCCAGGATCCAGTTGCAGAGGGAGGTGTTTCCATCCTCAGTTTTCTCCTAACACAGCCATTAAACTGTGTAACTGTTTTAAAGTCACCATTGGCTAATGGGAAAATCCCTAAGCGGTTTCCTTCCTCTTCGGCAACTGAGATAGGAAGGACACCTGTATCGTTGTAGTGACTGGGTTTATTGATACACCA
Organism: Oncorhynchus keta; assembly: GCF_023373465.1. Classification (NCBI taxonomy): domain Eukaryota; kingdom Metazoa; phylum Chordata; class Actinopteri; order Salmoniformes; family Salmonidae; genus Oncorhynchus; species Oncorhynchus keta. The sequence goes on from NC_068439.1 coordinate 36,572,969, forward strand.
TCCAAAGTGTAATTAATAATCATCAAAGGGATATTTTTTTTATCTACCAATAGGTCAAATCAAATATTATTTTTCACATGCCGAATACAACAGTTGTAGACCTTACTGTGAAATGCTTACTTACAAGCCCATTAACCAACAATCCAGTTCAAGAAATAGAGTTAAGAAAATATTTACTAAATAAAGTAAAAAATAAAAAGTAACACAATAAAATAAGAACAAGGCAATATACAGGGGATACCAGTACACAGTCAATGTGCGGGGGTACAGGTTAGTCCTGGTAATTTGTACATGTAGGTAGGGGTAAAGTGACTATGCATAGATAATAAACAGCGAGTAGCAGCAGTGTCAATGTAAATAGTCTGGGTGGCCATTTGAGTAATCGTTCAGTAGTCTTATGGCTTGGGGGTAGAACCTGTTAAGGAGCCTTTTGGACCTAAACTTGGCGCTCCGGTACCGCTTGCCTTGTGGTAGCAGAGAGAACAGTCTTTGGCTTGGGTGACTGGAGTCTTTGTCAGTTGTTTGGGCTTTCCTCTGACACCGCCTAGCATATAGGTCCTGGATGGCAGGGCCGTACGCACTACCCTCTGTAGCGCCTTTTGGTCGGATGCCGAGCAGTTGCCATACCAGGCGGTGATGCAACTGGTCAGGATGCTCTCGATGGTGCAGCTGTAGAACTTTTTGAGGATCTGGGGACCCATGCCAAATCTTTTCAGTCACCTGAGGGGGAAAAGGTGTTGTCGTGCCTGCTTCACGACTGTCTTGGTGTGTTTGGACCATGATAGTTTGTTGGTGATGTAAACACCATGGAGCTTGAAAATGTTGACCCACTCCACTACAACCCCGTCAAAGACTCCAGTCACCCAATCATAGGTGCCCTTCTTTGTGAGGTATTGGAAAACCTCCCTGCTCTTTGTGGTTGAATCTGTGTTTGAAATGCACTGCTCGGCTGAGGGAGCTTACAGATAATTGTATGTGTGGGGTACAAAGATGAGTTAGTCATTCAAAAATCATGTTAAATACTATTATTGCACACAGAGTGAGTCCATGCAACTTATTATGGGACTTGTTAAGCAAATGTTTACTCCTGAACTTATTTATGCTTGCCATAACAAAGGGGTTGAATACTTATTGACTCAAGACATTTCAGCTTTAAATTTTGTATTTGTTTTTAACATTTTTTGAAAAACATGATTTCACTTTGACATTATGGGGTTTTGTGTCCAGGCAAGGGACAACAATCTCAATTCAATCCATTTGAAATTCAATCCATTTTGTCAACACCTTGACAGTAACATTTTCCAAACAATAACACCATTAATACTAGTGTTTGTTTTAATGGTTTTGCCTTGAACCCCCCCCACACACGTTAGCTTCCTTAAAGTGGGCTAATTTTATTCCCACTCTAAGGATATGCCATGCTCCCATTAGATAAAGAGGAATAGTGGATCACACAGGAAGCAGGAAGAAATGTACTCAGGAAGATATGAGTGACACACAGCCTTGCATGCAATGGTAGACAAACCGTTATATTCTTCTACATACAGCCACTGTAGAAGTAGACTGCACTCAGATGATTCCATAGGCTTGGGACAAGTCAGGCTCTCAGAAAACACCCCTGATCCAACACACTACCCCACATGTTTTCTTGGATTAAATTAGCTGTGACACAAAGCAGACATGCTCAGAAGTCTATGTCTATATTTCCCACAATATCAGTTTGTCCAGTTTATTCTAGTTAGTGTAAACCTACTTCACACTTGTTATTTCTTCACTCAGTGAGAAGAGTCTCAGTGCCTGAGGAGCATCGCCTGTACCTGGCCTGCAGTGGCACTGTTGACTTACAGTGGCGACACCAGGTCAACAGGATCATAGTCACCAAACAAGGCCAGTCGGTTACTTACACGAACCAACAGAAATATGACCTCCAGCCTGATGGATCTCTGGTTATTAAAGAGCTGGAGCCATCCGACTCTGGGGACTACCACTGCAACGACCTGCTAGTGGCAGACGTGGAGGTACTGAAAGGTATGAGTGACAGGTACAGTGTGAAATGTAACGCTTGTCTGACCACCACTCTAGAATAACACATTTTAAAAAATCTATAAATATATTGGTTGCTGTCCTTGATGATGTGAGCTGAAAATGTACCACTGACTGGGCGATGAAGAATGGTTCAACCAATGATCCATTTCAAGTGGTCAACCACCAGTGAAACTGCTCTGTCATTGGAGTGATAGAAGAAAATAAGTAATCTAATTTTAAGAAAATTAGCTGAAACACACTTATTTTTGTGACCAACTTGTATTATTTATTTGTATACATTTCTTTTGCGAGGGGTTCAGATCACAGACAGGAATTAATATTCACAAAGTGTATATATATATATATATATAAAGAAATTAAAAGCCGTCGAAAACAAATAAAATAAGCATTATTTGTCCTGTCAGTCCCATCTCCCCTCTCCCTCCCCCTTCTTAGTAGGTGCGTCCCATTCCTATTCCACCTCCCTCCCCTTACGGGCTCATGATGTGGACACACTGTATCTATGCATAAAACAAAACATCATGGGTAACTCATCTTATGTTTGTAAAGTTGTTTGTGGGACCAAGGAACACATGAATAGAATCAGCCTGCATACATCAATATTCTATACAGATATTCAAAATACAATGGAAAGGCCCTCCGATTTGACACACTGAACTCTATCTGAGAAGTAGTTGGTGAACCAGGCGAGGCAGTCATTTGAGAAACCTAGGCTGTGTTGTCTGCAGATAAGAATACGTAATTGTCGAAAGCCTTGGCTAGGTTGATGAAGACGGCTGCACAGTACTGTCTTTTATCGATGGCGGTTATGATATCGTTTAGTACCTTGAGCGTGGCTGATGTGCACCCATGACCAGCTCGGAAACCAGATTGCACAGCGGAGAAGGTACGGTGGGATTCGAAATGGTCAGTGATCTGTTTGTTTCCGTGGCTTTCGAAGACTTTAGAAAGACAGAGCAGGATGGATATAGGTCTGTAACAGTTTGGGTCTAGAGTGTCACCCCCTTTGAAGAGGGGGATGACCGCGCAGCTTTCCAATCTTTAGGAATCTCAGACGATACGAAAGAGAGGTTAGTAATAGCCGTTGCAACAATGGCGGCGGTTCATTTTTGAAAGAGAGGGTCCAGATTGTCTAGCCCAGCTGATTTGTACGAGTCTAGGTTTTGCAGCTCTTTCAGAACATCTGCTATCTGGATTTGGGTGAAGGAGAAGCTGGGGAGGCTTGGGCAAGTAGCCGCGGGGGGTGCGGAGTGTTTGACCGGGGTTGGGGTAGCCAGGAGGAAAGCATGGCCAGTTGTAAAGAAATGCTTATTGAAATTCTCGATTATCGTGGATTTATCGGTGGTGACAGTGTTTCCTAGCCTCAGTGCAGTGGGCAGCTGGGAGGAGGTGCTCTTATTCTCCATGGATTTTACAGTGTCCCAGAACTTTTGGGCTTTAGAGCTACATGATGCAAATTTCTGTTTGAAAAAGCTAGCCTTTGCTTTCCTAACTGACTGTGTGTATTGGCTCCTGACTTCCCTGAAAAGTTGCATATCGCGGGGACTATTCGATGCTGGTGCATTACGCCACAGGATGTTTTTGTGCTGGTCGAGGGCAGTCAGGTCTGGATTGAACCAAGGGAAAAAGCAAGCCTTTTTCCCTTGTTCTGTTCCTAGTTCTACATTTTTTGAAAGGGGCATGCTTATTTAAGATGGTGAGGAAATTACTTTTAAAGAACAACCAGGCATCCTGTACTGATGGGATGAGGTCAATATCCTTCCAGGATACCCGGGCCAGGTCGATTAGAAAGGCCTGCTCGCATCAACTGTGACCACCAAAAGGTCTTCACACTGGGGTAGTCCCAAATCATGTGCATGTAGGTTCCAATATTTATTGGAGAACACAACAGACCATTTGGAATAGGAGCAAGTTTAAATTGGCAGTGTTTCCGCGGAGTCAAATTAAATCTGTGAATGAATTTGTAGTGTACCAGTTGATGATTCAAATTTTGGGAGGACATGGGATATTGAAAAATAGGGGTAGGTTTGTAGAGAATCGAAGGACCATGAATGTAATAAGAAACCTTAGGTGCTGGTTTAAGGCCATACAGGTTGAATAAAAATCACACATCTGACCACTCATGGTTCAGATAATTGAGAATCATGTCCAGTGAGAACTGACATTAAACTATGGTTCTGAAAGGAAAGCAGAGAAAGAACTTAGGCTATAGCACTGCTATAATATGACATGGCTGTATAAGCTAGCACAGGTAATTATATAACAGCAAGGGCTATACACTACAGCAGGCATAAGGCCTAGTCACTTGGCAATAGACTAAACAACCTATTGGACTTGTACACATGAAACTCAGGCAAATGTGCTCAAACATTACAGTAATGTTGAAATGTATACATAATATAAATACAATGAGCATGAATGAGTGATATATATATATAATTGAATATAGCCTAGCACCAAAAATTAAGAATGCTAATAAACGGCTAATCGCTAGCAATCATGCTAAAATTATTATACATTCCAATACAATATGCTAACGGTAGTGCTAGCGTGAGCCAACAAACAAGCTGAACACATGGTACTTTTACACAAAAAGTCCACACAACTTAGTGTTTTATTGGTCAAGGTCATGCCAAATACCTAACAAAAGTGGAGGGCCTCTGAATGGGAGTCTAAGCTGCCGACCGGAATTATCCAGAAGGGATGCCAAGAATCAGCCGACTGAAACTGGCCGTTTGAACAGATATTGTTCCAAACTCTTTTCCAATCTGTATTTTGTTTGTAGTCTTTAAGGTCTGTGTTCCATATCATAACTATTCCCATTGGTTTATGGAGGACTTCTAGTAGTTTTTTATATATAGATTGAATACAAAACCTCCACTTGTGTTCTGGTTACATACAAACTCAGTGAGTGGATGGAAAGGCTCCATAAGTGCGCATAGTGGTTCTTAACGGCAAAAGAATGTAAAATACAAATAAATGACGAATCAGTTAAATTATACATATTTTTTAGGTCATGAAAGGATAATAACCCTTCATCATTCATCAAAGAATATAACTTTAAGTTGGGTAAAGCTAGACTGTCGAGATCTGCTGTAATTGCAGTTGTGACTTTGTAGTTCTTCTAAACATTTTTAATTGAAACATCAATGCCCAGGTATTTAAAATGGGTCACAATTGGTATCTTCGATTCTATATCGAGGTTGAACATTGCTTTGTTAAGTGGGAGCAGAAACATAGTAATATGCTCATTAGATGAACAAAATAGACTATCAGTGTCAAAGACATTTTCACATCTTGTTACCAATATTTAATACAATAAATATCTTCCCACAGGCAAAAACTTTGCGGTTTCTGCTGGACGAACCCTATTGCTTCCCTGTATAGTATCTAGCAAAGGCAAGCGGAGGTGGTTCTTCAGGAAAGATAGTCATGCGAAACGAGAACCCATCTTGACTCTGTTCAAGAATGGGACCATGAAAAAGGAGCGAAAGGAACCCCAGAAAAGGTTTTCCTGTGATGAAGATGGTTCCCTGCAGATTCTCAATCTGCAACCAGAGGACTCTGGAGAGTACCTGTGTAATGGAGAAAAGGCAGCCAAAGTAACGGTGTTGACAGGTAGAGCTTTCCAAGTAGCATTTTTTCTCTCCTGTTTTTCCCTTATAGCTACACTGTATCTATTTAACTGTCCGTGTATTTTCCTTTGACAGTATCATAAAGCATTTCATAAAAAGATCAGGCTCAAAAATCCTCTTTAACACTTGCTGGGAAAACCAGTAAGAGAAAGCTTTGGGGAAGCTTCAGAGGCCACTACAATGCCAATCCCTTAACTTAAAATGTCATGCATAACTTTTTTTTTTTGCAAACCCAGATCATTTCAACATCCAGAGTACCACTGCTCTTATGCAAACAGGTAACACAAAGCAACACTTTGCAGTTCTTGAAAGTATGAAAATTACACAAGTCCAGGGTTTTAACTGTGAGCTGTAAAAGTAAATTCCATGACTAATATTCTTCAACTATTTTCAGATGTTGTTGGGAGAGAGAACAGGGAGACACGCCCTATAAAAGGTAGGTTGTCCAACGAAAGTTCAGACACAAACCTCGGAGGGGCAACGGTCGAGTCATGTGTCCTCTGAAACATGACCCATCAAACCGTGCTTCTTAACACCCGCTCGCTTAACCCGGAAGCCAGCCGCACCAATGTGTCGGGAAGAAACACCGTTCAACTGACGACTGAGGTCAGCCTGCAGGCGCCCACTACAAGGAGTCTCTAGAGCGCGATGAGCCAAGTAAAGCCCCCCCAGCCAAACATTCCCCTAACCCGGATGACGCTGGGCCAATTGTGCTCCGCTCTATGGGACTCCCGATCACAGACGGTTGCAATACAGCCTGGGATCGAACCCGAGTCCATAGTGACACCTCTAGCACTGCGATGCAGTGCCTTAGATCGCTGCACCACTCGGGAGGCCCCTCTATGGACAATTCCTTCGACCTCATGGCGTGGTTTTTATTCTGACATGCACTGTCAACTGTGGGACCTTATATAGACAGGTGGGGGCCTTTCCAAATCGTGTCGAATCAATTGAATTTACCCCAGGTGGACTCCAATCAAGTTGTAGAAACATCTCAAGGATGATCAATGGAAACAGGACGTACCTGAGCTGAATTTCAAGTCTCTTAGCAAAGGGTCCGAATACTTATGTAAATAATGTATTTCTGTTTTGTATTTTTTTATAAATTAGCAAACATTTCAACACCTGTTTTCACTTTGTTATTATGGGGTATGGTGTGTAGATTGCTGCAGATTTTTTATTTATTTAATCAATTTTAGAATAAGGCTGTAAAGTTAACAAAATGTGGAAAAAAGTCAAGGGATCTGAATACTTTTCGAAGGCCCTGAACATTTATGTGTTGTAATATGCCACCCACCCAACTTTGTGTTTACTGTTAGCGACCCTCCATGCTGTGTGCTCGCTTCAGAGGGCATGAACTGGGCTTTCATCCTGTTATCAGGTGACATTTTCACAAATCAAATAGTGTTTCATGTTTTTGTCTATTAGTTGTGACGATAATAGCTGTCATTGGACTATGCCTCATGGTGCTTCTGGCTGGTCTGCTGTGCAATTTGCTGAAAGGAAGACTGAGAGAAAGAAGAAAGAAATGCAGTACAGGTTTTTAAAAATCCTCTAAATTATATTGTTTGTAATAAATTATTATTTTTTTTTTTTTTGTACAAATGTGACATAATTACTGTATTCCCTATAGTGACAGGACACAAGCAGGAAGGAACTGAACTCCAGACTAGGTGCTTGTCAAATCTAGGTAAAGAACACTGTCTAATTGTTTGCTGACAGAAAGGTCCATCTAATAGGGTTTGTGTAAAATGTGTGCATTCTCCCAACAAGTATTGCTATCATTGAAAACAAGTAATTTTAAAAATATTTTGTGTTATAGGGTCTGATATCACACAAAGTGATGGAGAAGAAGTGAGTACAAATGAATATCACTCATTTAAAACTTTGCTAAAATGTTAATTTAAATATTTGTATGTCTCTGTGTGTGTCTCAGAGCTCTTCTCATGTGGAAGACACTGAGGTTCAGTATGCATCTCTGGGTCGGGAGAACTGGAGGGAAAGATTGAAGGTACAGGGAGACCAGCATCACGTCATCTATTCCACTGTGGTCACTGCTAGACCAGCATTCCAGGGTTTGGAGAGAATAACACATTGATTTGACTGATTGACTCCTTCACAAAACACTTTGTTTTTTACCTCTTTGTATTACAGTACGAGTACATTTTGCAAAGGTTGCTCTTTAATCCTATAATAAATGTATTTGAGTCTTTCAAGATACGCAAGATACTATTCTTTTATCCAACTAATTCTATATCCTGTTGGCTTAAAACAATTATATTGAGATTCTTTGGATTAAAAAAACTATTATTACATTACCTTTTTCAACATTTACAGAAACACTCATACATGCACAAATCACAATACAATCCTATTTCCATCAAGAACGGATATTTAAAGAACAATGTCAGCAGATGCACCATACGCCTGAATGAGCACATTGGGCCACTGTTGCATAGATAACATGTCCCTGGGCCAATCCTGGCACTCCCTAAGCAATGGGGTGGGTCTTACCAGTGTGCTTCATACTAGCATAGTGCAGACTCACTTCCTTATGAAATATACATATGTCAGTGTTAGTGATTAAATATTGACTTCATGCCATCCAAACCTCTCAGGCATTGATTTACAGTTAGACAAGTTTTAGTCCTAACGATTATGACTAACAGAAGTACTTTTACCTTGAGACTTGAATTCCTGTTCACACAGGTGCTACACAAATATGTTGTTGTACCTGAAAGAGGAAACAATTCATAGAGGCAATCTGCAGTTCAAACAATAACAAATAGGTTATCACGCCATTGTTTTAGTAAATAGCTGACCAATGGGGCTGAAGAAATAGAACCACTCTCAAATTCATAGACAGCGCTACTGATGCAAGGACTGACCATCGATGAGATCAAAATCATAGCTTTATTCATGTTCTAACGACCCTGGGTTTATCAGTGCGGATGTCGACTACAATGTTTTGAGAATATAAAAACAAGATTATGATTAGGGTTATAATTGGGGTTTTGATCGGGTAAGACAGTTCAACTAAGCTCATGAAGTATTTATAAGTTATATTGTTCAAGAATCCATGGGTATATGTAATTACTTGAAGTCAAAAACATTTATGTAACAACTGCAGATTTGCAAAAGAGAAACTTTTATTTTGTAATGTCCCTTTAAGTAAACTATTTACACATCTTATGTGTTTACATTCCCTTCTGTTTTTGCTGCTACCATTCAACCATAACAATAATGGGGAAGATCAAGATTTGTTCACTATATTTACGAGTACACAAAACATTATAACACCTGCTCTTTCCATGCCATAATCTGACCAGGTGAATCCAGGTGAACACTATGATCCCTTATTGCGATCCCCTGTTAAATCCACTCCAATCAGTGTATATGAAGGGGAAGAGACAGGTTAAAGAAGGACTTCTAAGCCTTGAGACAATTGAGACATGGATTGTGTATGTGTGCCGTTCAGAATGTGAATGGACAGGACAAAATATTTAACTGCCTTTGAACGGTTATGGCAGTGGGTGCCAGACGCACCGGTTTGTGTCAAGAACTGAGACTCTGCTGGGTGTTTCACGCTCAATAGTTTCCTGAGTGTATCAGGAATAGTCCACCACCCAAAGGACATCTAGCCAACTTGACACAACTGTGGGAAGCATTGGAGTCAACATGGGTCAGCATCCCAGTGGAAGGCTACCGACACCTTGTAGATTCCACATCCCAGAAAATTGAAGCTGTTCTGAGGGCAAAAGGGGATGCAAGTCATTATTAGGAAGGTGTTCCTAATGTTATGTACAATCAGTGTACTTTTACCGTACACCATCTTGTTTATCCAGTCACTGCAACAGAAAGTGAAAGTAAGAATGACATTTCACAGCACAGTCTATGTATAGGTGAAATTACAAGAGCAGACGCCTTCGTGTCGGATCACACACAGGAAGGATTTTTCTACTCTCTGTGAAGTCTTCTTACCGTAAATGTTCTCGAGATTTCTAACTCTCACCATGCCAAACGTAAATCTCATCTTGGAGGCTCTGTCTGCTGTCTCAGGTTGCAACGTGGAATCAGCCACCGCGGGAACACTTTCACTATCCCCACAGGACTTTGTCAATGTGGTCGCACTAAAGGAGTTCTACGTACAAGAGGGCCTTCTAGAGTTGGAGTACCCAAGTTTGGGGACATTGTCTTTAAAAGGTGCCTTAGCTTTACCTGATGCCCCATCCGCCGCATCCATTCCACCAACCACTGTTTCTGTGAACGTGAATGAGTTCCTTGATTCTCGGTATGACTACGACTTTACAAATGTTAAGGATGGTGAAGCAGTGTTTACTCGGGGAAAGGAGCAGTACGTCCGACCCTGTGGCTGGAACCGCATTGCCCTGAAGGTGTTGAACAAATACAGGGATGGAGATGGATGGTTGGGGACCGGAGACGAGGCCTGGCCAGTGTCCTACCACGGACCTGCTATGGACGGATCCCAGGGCATCATCAGGAATGATGGAGATGGAGATGGTGCTACTGTCGGAAGAGGAGTGTACTCAACACCGGACATTAACGTAGCTGGGAAGTTCTCCAAGAGGTTTACGTCCAAAGTAGACAACAAAACCTACAAGGTGGTGCTACAGAATAGGATCAACCCCCAGAAAAGGCAACAGTGTCGGAGAGAGAGTTACTGGCTGGTTTATGTGCCTGAGGGATCATCTCCTGTTCAAGAGAGAGCTATTGTGGAGAACTCCATCCGTCCTTATGGTCTGCTGCTTAAGGAAGTGTTGTAATCAAGGCAGACAATGTTTGATAGATAAGTAAATAGGTTTGCCTTAATCATACTCAGTATGATCAGAAAATGAAGATATGTAACATCAGATCAATACCATTCTAAATCAACTAAGTAACAAGGTTAATTTGTTATAGTCATATGATTAGCATAAGATTGCTTGAGATTTTTGCAGTGTAAATGTAGCCTTTACCTGATAGGCTACTAATATGGATATGTTCAAAGGTAATACAATGACTTGAAATAAGTGTGCATTGTTTATTTACATTGTACTTTATTTCCAGTGACCCACCTCATCTAACCACATATTTTCAACCAGTTGTTTTGGGAAAAGAGTGCTTTCAATGTACATATCCCTCCAAAATGTTAGTTTGGACGACGCTGAATAAGACTTCACTAATGAAAAGCTGTAATCACAGCATCAACACAGCAACAATATACTACACTGCCACCTAGTGGTATTCTTATGATATTTAATTCCAATTATTGACTTACAATTTGGAATTTTTTACATTTACTACATTTTAGAATAAGGTTGTAACCTAACAAAATGTGGAAAAAGTCAAGGGCTGAATACTTTCCCGAGGCACTGTATATGAACAATTAGCCTGCTAGTTTGTTGGTGTCTTTATCAGTAATCTACATGAAAATATGCTTAATGATTTGAAAATGCATTAATGAATGGTATATTCATATTAATCTACTGTTTGTTAGTTTTATATATACAGTATATGTATAAAACAATGCTTTGTTTTGATGCATTGATTAAAAAGAAGTGCAAACTTTCCTCTATACATGTAGCCTTTGTAAATCTAGGGCAACAAGCCAAGGATTTGCAGCAAACTCACCTGACCGGAAACAGAGTCCAAAGACACAGAGGGCGCCAAACAAGGCCGAGACTGGGGACAACACAGGTCAGGAGTGTCCAACATCACACCACCTCCCTCTCTGCCACTTCTGCGTCTGGAACACAAACCACACCATGGTTACCACACACTGCTGCCCAGCCCAGAGCTTGGAGAGCTGTGGGAGGAGAGCTGAGCAGAAACAGAAACCTTGAACAGAATTGATGAAGAGTAGCCTTTGTACCCTGACAGTCAACCACTGATTATGAAGAAGTGCTTACTCTTTACCTGGGCCCTAATGATAAACAGGAAACAAAACAAACCTAAAAAGCAGACCAAGCTTTGTCCGATATGTAAACCAATATTAGGAGTTGCACCCCAGTTTTAGGTAGTGTATATTCTATTGGTCAGTTTGTCGTTCTGTGTGAGAAAGCAATAGCCTATCTTCAAAATAGACTCTGGGACAGTTGTGGGACGATAGATCCTGAATTCATACAACCAGTAGGCCTATGCTACATCCCCAAAAATATCTAAAGCAATAAGGCTCATGCAACAGATCAGAATGCTTAGCTTAAAATGTTGATAAACTATTATTTCTTTGCACTATAACACAGCAATGCGGACAAGGCAGTCGGCTACTGTTTTGAATATTCGTTCCATAATGCGATTAGCGGGTTAACACCATTATGCAAGCCAGCAAAGCCACTACACTACACAACACTAAACAATACATTAACTGCACTATAACAGTGACAAACAGTTCCCACAAACTGTTTGAGCCTACATAAAGCTGTCCCAACAGCAGTACCAACACCTTACCACTGCTACACCTGGCTATCAACGGAGCCTTCTCTGACTTGTTTAAACAAATGTGGTTTCTACTGACAATTGAGATGTACAATCTATGGCATACGGGAACGACGAGCGGAGAAGAGGCAATCCGTAATATCGATTAAGACATTAATGAGTGAGCTCGGACGGACGTTGTCAATATAACTATTTGTTCAGTACTTTTGATATGTACAATGACAGAATTCAGAACATGGGCTTTACTTACAGTATGCTCCCTGTCCACCAAATCATAACCATAGGATAAATAATGGGGGCAAATAAGCAGACTGTCACGCCCTGACCGTAGAGAGACGTTTTATTTCTCTATTTGGTTAGGTCAGGGTGTGATGTGGGGTGGGCATTCTATGTTTTGTTTTCTATGTTTCTTTATTTCTATGTTTTGGCCGGGTATGGTTCTCAATCAGGGACAGCTGTCTATTGTTGTCTCTGATTGGGAATCATACTTAGGTAGCCCTTTTTCCATCCTTGCAGTATGGGTAGTTAACTTTGTTTGTGGCACTAAAGCCCTGTAAGTTTCTTCGTTTGTTGGCATCATTAAAAAAAGATATTAAGGAATATGTACGCTCACCACCCTGTGCTTTGGTCCACTTATTCCTTCCAGGAAGATGGCCGGGACACAGACAATGAAAGCTCTTACAATATTCGATTATTACATTTCTCTAAAACAGGCTATAGGCTACATGTGCCAAGTCAGAACAGTAGGTGAAATTAAGAGGGGAAAGGGGACCAAATTATTAGCATGAGGCACATGGGCTACTAACAGCTTACTACACAACATACACTTAGTATTACTTTTTTAGCTGTAGTATATATATATTTCCCTGGCATATTACATCATTTACGCAGAGGCATACAATACATTTTTTGACTCACCTTGTTGTGCTGTGCTTACTTCCTTTCAAACCACTCATTGTTGAATTTGTGATTTCCAACTTGTGAAATGTTTATGTCCAACAGCTGATGAGCACCGATACGTTTTATCTATAATTTCTCTTCATTATTTCTCTTCATATGACAAAGATTGAAAAGTATTTGCCAGTCGATTGCCGACTTGATTCATTATAATGACTGCTAAGATTTTGAAAAGATGATGTTGACATGATCAGTCCAATCAAGGCTACTGTACGTATAATGTGACTTGACATAATATTTTCTTTGGGCAATAACCTTGAGCCTCTTTAGATGGGCACTTCTAATGTAACTCCATGGCAGCACCCAAAGGGCTAGAATTTTCGAGGTCTCCCCTTAGACTTTGCGGTGATTTAGTGTCCCCATGAGTGACAGAACACTGAGCCAATCAGGGCGAAACACTCCATATTTTCTGCTGGCTTTCCCCACCACCACAGAAAGCGCTGAGCTATGCTGAAACACCTGCATTTTGGAGCTGCCTTACCCAGGAAAACAAAAAAGAGACCATGTTTGTATGCGGCTTTATTAACTCAATTATATATATTTTTGGGCTAAAAATGTGGGACTCAAAACAAGTGCACCTGTCCTGAATGACTGCGGTACTTATGGACCTGAGAGAGACCACCACATTTGTTGTGCAAAAGCTGAGCTGGTTGTTTGCTGCGAAGTTCCCCGTCCTTAAAATGAAATGAATCTCTAATTAGTAGGCAGGACTCCCCCTCCAGGTTTCGTTTCTGGTAACTCAGCTGACGCTCCAGAGGCTTGTACTACTTTGCTTGCTGCCTGCCACTGCTCCATCACAACTTTCTAGGACACAGCCCACTGGCAGTTTGTTGCAAGTTCGAGGAGTCAACCTACTCGCATGTTCATTTACAATGAAAAGGTATGGCATAGACAGGGACCGGTAAGCGACACACATGTATTTATTTTAATTAGCAAATTATTTAAACAGTTCTTAGAGTCAAATAGAGATTTTTTTGTTGTTGTATTTGCCCAGATAAAATGCGTGTTTCCTATTGTGCATCACTAGGCTAAGCGCTCACATCGGGCAATTAATTTAAACGAGTAGATAGATGTACGCATTTCTTGGTGGATGACATCATGTATGGACAAGTTTGTTTACTAAATTAGATGCATGGCGTGCATTAGGAACGCAATGTTCTTAAATTTCGTTTTCAGAGAAGGGCACACAGCCAGCCGCTTTAAAGAAACTCAATAGAAACCTAACTGGTTTGGAGAAACGAAACTGATCTATTGCCGTTGACAAAATCTTTATATTTAGAAACCTACCTGGTTTGGAGAAACGAAACTGATCTATTGCCGTTGACAACATCTTTATATTTAGAAACCTACCTGGTTTGGAGAAACGAAACTGATTTATTGCCGTTGACAAAATCTTTATATTTTAAAGCAATAATATCGATTAGTGTCAGATATGCTAGTGATGTTGTTTCAAACTTTTAAATTATTTGATTTCATTTTGCTGTATATGAAAGTAAAACTAATTGCATAATTTTTCTCTAATTATGACTGGTTTGACAACAGTTTTTACATTTTATTTTTTATTTCACCTTTATTTAACCAGATTAGCTAGTTGATAAGAAGTTCTCATTTACAACTGCGACCTGGCCAAGATAAAGCAAAGCAGTGCGACACAAACAACGCAGAGTTACTCATGGAATAAACAAGCGTACAGTCAATAACATAATGGGAAAAAAATTAAGTCGATATATAGTGTGTGCAAATGGCGTGAGGAGGAAAGGCAATAAATAGGCCATAGTAGCAGAGTAATTACAATTTAGCAAATGAACACTGGAGTGATAGATGAGCAGATGATGATGTGCAAGTAGAAATACTGGTGTGCAAAAGAGCAGAAAAGTAAATAAAACAATATGGGGATGAGGTAGGTAGGTTGGGTGGGCTATTTACAGGTGGGCTATGTACAGCTGCAGCGATCGGTTAGCTGCTCAGATAGCTGATGTTTAAAGTTGGCGAGGGAAACAAAAATCTATGATTTTTGCAATTCGTTCCAGTCATTGGCAGCAGGACAGGAAGGAAAGGCGGCCAAAGGAGGTGTTGGCTTTGGGGATGACCAGTGAGATATACCTGCTGGAGTGCGTGCTACGGGTGGGTGTTGTTATCGTGACCAGTGAGCTGAGATAAGGCGGAGCTTTACCTAGCAAAGACTTATAGATGACCTGGAGCCAGTGGGTCTGATGACTATGTAGCGAGGGACATTATGCTTTGCATCAATAGCATATATATATATATACACACACATATGCTTTCCTCTTATCCTGCTTCTTCTTCCTTTTCTTTTTTTAGACATTTCATACATCTTCATTGTCTATGGATTGTCGGCTATGTTGGTGAGTATAAATTAACTCTATCCACAAGCACTGAATACTGATTGGCTGAAAGCCGTGGTACATCAGAACATATACCATGGGTATGACAACATGTAATTTTACTGCTCTAATTACATTGGTAACCAGTTTATAATAGCAATAAGGCACCTCGGGGTTGGTGGTATATTGCCAATATACCATTTTATTATTTAATTTTTTAAACCTTTATTTAACTAGGCAAGTCAGTTAAGAACAAATTCTTATTTTCAATGACTGCCTAGGAACAGTGGGTTAACTGCCTGTTCAGGGGCAGAACGACCGATTTGTACCTTGTCAGCTTGGGGATTTGAACTTGCAACCTTTCAGTTACTAGTCCAACGCTCCAACCACTAGGCTACCCTGCCGCCCCAATGGCAAAGGGCTGTATCCAGACACTCCGTGTTGCGTCATGCATAAGAACAGCCCTTAGCGTAGTATATTGGCCATAAACCACACCCTGTGTTCATGTTCTAATTAACATTGGAAAATCATGGATTTGTAGTTTTTTTTGCCAATCATTGGTTCCAACTCTCTCCTACAGCCTCCTCCCCCCTGCATTCCATTCCTGTCTCCATCTCTTGCAATGTGGGAAGCCAAGCCATCCTTCCCTGCAAGTGGAAGTCCCAGCTAGACAAAATCCCAGTTTGCCATGTCCAGTGGCAGACACCTGATGAGACAGTGTTTGAACAGATGGGGGCGCAACGGTGGCAGGCAACCGAGTTTGAGGGGCGGGTGGAGGTACCTGAGGAAAAGCTGTGGGGGGGAGACTGCTCTCTGATCTTGCATGACGTGCAGTTTGGGGATGTGGGGCTTTACGAGAGCTTCATGGTGGTTGACAGGGCACCTAATAAGAGACGGGTGTTCATCCAGAGTGTCCAGCTCTCAGTCCATGGTAAGGGTAGAACTATCTGTACTACAAGGCGGGGCTATAAGGCCAGGTGAAAGTGATCAGAAGTTAACTTTATGGCTCTGCACCTCATTTAGACCACCTGAAAAGTGCAGAAGTGACCTTTTTAGATTGGTCCAGCATTCCACTTTCCTCACGATCTCTTACCTAATTTCTTCTGTAATTCTCTCCAGACCACACGTCCGAGGAGTCCTTGAGGGTGGGTGAAACCCTGGACCTGAAGCTCCACACTCCCCAGGCCAAGAAAGTGGTCTTCCAGGGGAGGAACAGCACAGAGATGACGGTCCTGTGGATGAGGGGTGAAGAGGAGGTCAACAGTGGTCGTCTTAAGGAGGTCGAAGGGTTTGTGGTCCTCAAAGGGTTGAAGATAGACGACTGTGGGACATATACCGTGTTGGATTCCCACGGGCTGCCGGTTAGCACGGTTCATCTTACAGTGGAAGGTAACATACCTGAGCAATGGTGGCAACAGATCGCCCTCTCTGGGTATACTTATGAAGAACTTGGTTAATAATATAAGTAATGTTTGGGATTTCTAACTACTACATTTTTTCTCCCTTAGCATATCAGGTTGATGAAACTCAAAAATTCCATGAGATCCAGGGTAAACAAGCACCTATTGGTAAGACACAGAGGTTAGAATGCAGTTCATTCAAGATACTTATTGTGCAAGGAAGGAATACCAAATTGATGATACTGCAGAGTGATGGACAGGTCTGAACAAGTTGTTTCAATCTTCTCTCTCCAGGTAAATCAACATATAACAGGTCCTCCTCTCTGCTTATGTTATTTGTCCTGCTGTTCAGTCCCCTGATTCAACATCTCCTCTAACAACGATCTGTCATGTAAGCAAGGTTTAAAGCTATTTGGCTGGTTTCCCAGACTGTCTGAAATATTGACAGTGAAATTGGAAAATTCAAGAAAAGAGAAATTTATAAAAATGCAAAACATATGTTGGTTGTTGTCTGGGCAATGTTCCCAGGGAATCTAATATCTAATAACATTATAAAAAATAAAGATTGAGCCAGTTTCCAGGATCAGATGAACCCTATTCCCAAGGGACTAAATAGTGAGCTCAATAGAGAATATCCATTGAAAACTGCTTTCTAGGCCAGGACTAGAATTAATCTGTGTCAAGAAAATAAAATCCCATTATTCAGTATGATTCCACTTTCTCTGCTACTGTCAGTAGTGTAGGTCTATAGCTTACTGGCCATATATTATACAGAGTTTGGGTCATTCCAATTCTGTAACAAAGTTAACAAGTTAAGTAGACTTAGTTTTGTTTGTTCAATTTACATCATTAATTGCAGACCTGCCAACCCTGTCCAGCTTTTTAGAGTACCAGACGCGAACGGCAAATTGGAGATTCAATGGTTTTCTTTCCCCCTGCACGCTCGTGCGCGCACCGTTTGTGTGTCTGATCGCAATTATAGAATTGTACCAAATCAAGTCTTTATTAGGCTGGAATACTTTCTTGACAGCATTCCATTTACACATATGGTAAAAGTCACTAACAATATCTAATTAGAAAGAACGCACAAAGGGCCTTTATTCTTGGAGTTTTTTTAATTTTTACATTCTATAAAACAAAAGTTGTTTATTTAGGGAGAAAATGTACAAACGTCTTATCCACGATTAAACTCGAGTGATAAGAACAAATGTTTGAAGCAGAGCATCAGTCTCAAACATGTTAACCATAATAAAAACGACAAAACTATGATAGGAAATAATAATAAATAAAATTAAAATAATTTCCTAGACAGATTTGCCTGGTAGCTATCAGATTTAGCCTTACGCATCAGGGTAGACTTCTCGCGGCAAACAGTTCCTCTGGCAGTCACTGAAACCTTCTTGGCAACGAGGGCACTCGGAATATCTGTACCGAGAGAGTTTTTTGTGACGTGGATCATAATTACAGTTAGACTATCAGATTGCGTGATCCTCGTAATGTTACGTGGAAAATAGAACCAATGGGACGCAGAATTAAATGTATATCACACTCTCGCACAAATGTGGCCGGTTGTTTTTCGTATTTGCATTTCATTTCTTTCACTAGAAAATGCGAGTGAACTGCTGGCACTTTAGAGCCCACTGAATGTCTATCTTATGTTCGCTAGCATTAGTTTGAAACAATGAGTGATTCCACAACACACGGAGTCGAAAAGGGATTTTGTCCATGTGTTCACGTACAGCTGACATTCGGCAAAATCAGCATCGCAACAAACAGGAGTGGCAGACACGGGATATCTACCTCGAATCATGATGTATTCATCTCCATGCCCGTTGACATAAACGCCGTACGTGTCTGTGTTGCAGCTCGACAATCGGGATGTTAGATTTACTCAGTGGATGTATGTAAAAAAAATAAACCAGGCCCTATTCATTTCTGCCTACTTTTATCTCGTAACCCGCGTACATGGACAGAAAATTGCGTAGTTGGTACGCAAAATGCGGGCATGTTTGCAAGTCTGTTATTGATATGAAAACCTGAGCTCATGTTTAGTTTGGAAGTTCAGATATTTTGATTATTACGCACTACTCATAATAGTAATATATTATAAAATTGAATGAAAATGTGATTGTTGTTCAACTGTATTACAGCAATGTAGTCTTTAATGTATATTAAATCAAATCCATTTTTTTGTCACATACACATGGTTAGCAGATGTTAGTGAGAGTGTAGCGAAATGTTTGTGCTTCTAGTTCCGACAATGCAGTAATAACCAACAATTCCAAAACTACTACCTTATAGACACAAGTGTAAGGGGATAAAGAATATGTACAATAAATATATATGAATGAGTGATGGTACAGAGCGGCATAGGCAAGATACAGTAGATGGTATTGAGTGCAGTATATACATATGAGATGAGTATGTAAACAAAGTGGCATAGTTAAAGTGGCTAGTGATACATGTATTACATAAGGATGCAGTAGATGATATAGAGTACAGTATACATATACATATGAGATGAATAATGTAGGGAACATTATATCAGGTAGCATTGTTTAAAGTGGCTAGTGATATATTCATTTCCCATCAATTAACATTATTAAAGTGGCTGGAGTTGAGTCAGTGTGTTGGCAGCAGCCACTCAATGTTAGTGGTGGCTGTTTAACAGTCTGATGGCCTTGAGATAAAAGCTGTTTTTCAGTCTCTCGGTCCCAGCTTTGATGCACCTGTACTGACCTCGCCTTGTGATTATATTAAACGTAGATTATAACATATTGGAATGACTTCATTTACAGTGCCACTATAGTGTATGTATGTGTGTGTATATATTGTCGTGGAAAGATCATAATTTGTTGGTAACATTTGTAAGATGTTTAATATTCATCAAATGTGTGTAAGTTACTTCTCATGAGAATGTATTTTGTCGTACTATAGTGGTGGCCATTGGCAGTTATCTGTTCTATGTCAGGACTAAATTGCATGGGCCGCTGAGAGGGGAGAGGTCAAAGTGTCATCATGTGTAAACATATCTTTTACTCCCTACCTTTCCCAGTGGGGAAAGGAGGGGTTGCAGTGTCTGGAATCATTCTATGCTCCCTCTTATGTTGTTTCTATCTTAACCTATAGCCTCACCCCCTCTCCGTGAAGTTTGTCCAGGAGTGTGTATTTTGAGTGGGTTGTATCTAAATGACAATTTGATATATGCCTGTTGATATGGAGGATTTGGTTTATGGTTCTGGGGTTTGGGAAAGGAGACGAAGCTGAACGATGAATTACGTCTATGCTGTCTGACTATGGGTGTCTTTGCTATTAAAGGAACTCAGTTGCATCATAAGGGGGCTCTCAGAGAATCCACTGGGAGACACTGAATTTATCTGAGAGTCACAGGATTGTGATAAGAGCTCATATAATTAAAGATGGACTTTTATAACTAACTCTGACGTGTGTGTGTGGTTTGCTCCCATGATTTGGTAAATAGAGGACATTTCCACGACTATATATATATATATATTGGTTATATACATGGTTAGCAGATGTTAATGTGAGTGTAGCGAAATGCAACAATATAAATGCAACAATTTCAAAGATACTACTGAGTTACAGTTCATAAGGAAATCAGTCAATTTAAATACATTTGCCCTCAGACCACCATTTGCCTCATGCTGCGCTTATCTCCTTCGCATAGCTAATCAGGCTGTTGATTGTGGCCTGTGGAATGTTGTCCCACTCCTCTTCAATGGCTGTGCGAAGTTGCTGGATATTGGGGGGAACTGGAACAAGCTGTCGTATACATCAATCCAGAGCATCCAAAACATGCTCAATGGGTGACATGTCTGGTGAGGATGCTGAGGTCCACTGGCATGACAGTGGACCTCAGGATCTCATCACGGTATCTCTGTGCATTCAAATTGCCATCGATAAAATGCAATTGTGTTCGTTGTCCATAGGTAATGCCTGCCCATACTATAACCCCACAGCCACCATGGGGCGCTCTGTTCACAAAGCTGACAACAGCAAACTGCTCCCCCACATAACGCCATACAAGCAGTCTGCAGTTGAGGCTCGTTGGACATTCTGCCAAATTCTCGAAAACAACTTTGGAGGCGGCTTATGTTAGAGAAATTAACATGAAATTCTCTGGCAACAGCTCTGGTGGATATTCCTACAGTTAGTATGCCCATTGCACGCACCTGCAAAACTTGAGACATCTGTGGCATTGTGTTGTGACAACTGCACATTTTAGTGCAGCCTTTTATTGTCCCATCACAAGGTGCACACACCTGTGTAAGGATCATGCTGTTTATTCAGCTTCTTGGCAAAGGAGAAATGCTCACTAACAGGGATGCAAGTAAATTTGAGCACAACATTTGAGAAAAAAGCTTTTTGTGCGTATGGTAAATTAATAGATTTTTTTTATTTCAGCTCATGAAATTTGGGACCAACACTTTACATGTAGCGTTTATATTTTTGTTCAGTGTACATGTATGAGAACACAGAACAAGGGCCTGGGAGATACCACTCTTTTCCTTTTCACACTGACCTGCAATGATACCTCTACCTCTTGCTCCTCCCTCTCACAATCATAAGACTGTGGGTGTGACTGTGAATCCCAAAACTGGATTCTACCTGGGAAAGTAATTGATCAGTTATGTGCTAGGGAGAAATTAATACCAGCACCAACTTGAGGGCCTGAGTTGTGCAGCCCTGTCTGGAATAGACCATCTACTATATTTCTTCTTACAGCCTTTGATTTCTGTGATCTCTCCTGTCAATCCATATAACCACTGAACCTTCCCATATCCCATTTCTGTCTCTTCATCCCCCTATCCCCTCCCTGAAAGCAAAGAACCCAGCACCCATGAAAAAATGTAGCACTTTCACACAAGACCTTACCTATTGACATTGATACAATGTCAAATCACAAAGGACAGGATCCCACGTGCAATACACTGTCCTTAATCAGTGGAGCGATGTCACAAGCAAAGGGATATACTCTTCTACTTGTTTCCAATCAGGCCATGTCTGATTTTGAGCATCTTCATTTAATCCATCACATCTCCAGTCTCTACCCTTGGAAGTGTCCAGTTAGAAGTTGGGCTTGTGTTTCTTGACCTCGACCATGAGGTGGTGCAGGTTGATGAGCTCCGAGCGCACGGCCAGGCTGCGGAAGGTGGGCTGGGACAGCACCTTGTGGAAGCCATGGTAGTACTGGATGAGTTGGGTGAGTGCCCCCTGGAGGATAGGAGGACAGGAGTAGAAAATCTCAAGTTGAATGAAAAGCTTCAGAAGGAAAAATGAACTCATAACAGCCCACGGCTCATAGTTGATACATCTTAAAATGAAAAATATGTATGTCAATTTAAGGGACCCCTTTTGGCTCAAGAGCACCCCTTGAGGCAAAACTTCTGTATACTCTAACTACATACTGTACATTAATATTCATTGTTTAGATGAAATGCATCTGTTAGAAAAGCATAGAGGTAGGCAGTACCTGAATGATACCAGTGCCATTCTTGAAGTTGGTGAAGGATCTCATGACATCCTGACTCAGAGCTTCCACAGACTGTTTCCATGTGCTGGAAAACCCCCTGATTAGCTGGGTGATTTGGGCTGAGAGAGAAGAAAGAAAAAGAGGGTTTGACTGAAGAAGAGAACAATATGAGTTTAGGGATGGGAGGTAGGTGAGAGCGGATGCAAGAAGAGAGGGGAAGAAGGGTGTGAAAATGTGTGGGAGAAATGCAAGACAATCGTTAGGCTAAAAATTCAAACAACGAGAGATGTCACAGGAGAGTAGAAACAAACGGTCCAAACAGTAGCTGTAAATAAAGAACAAGTCAGGACAGGAAGAAAGTAGGAGAAAGAAGGTTACAGTGAAAAAGACAAGGGCACATTCTGAAAACAATTAAATGATCAAAAGGTCTGAATATTTTCTCCCTACTCACCTTCCTCATTCTTCAGTCTATCCAGCTGGCCTTTCTCTATCAACGCCTCGCTCGCCTTCACAAACGCTATCATGCCACCAAAGGGGGAGGTCAGAATCTCCTCAATAAACTCCTGATGAAAGGAAAAAGAAAGACGGGAATGTTTCATTTGATTAGTAAACCCTGATTATCTGTGAATCTGGCACACATGACAAAACTACATTTCCCAGAATCCCTGTGCATTTTTACCTGGCTCCTGGCCTGGTGGAGCTGCTGGAAGCCCTCAACCTCTTTACTGTCATCGGCTGCCCTCTCCTATGACATAGAGAGGAAAACAGCATGACATCTTCTAATTCTGTATATAAAGAAGACTTAGCCTAGCGGTTAAGAGCGTTGGGCCAGTAACCAAAAGGTACCTGGTTCGAATCCGAGCCGACTAGGTGAAACATCTCTTGATAGCACTTAACCATAATTGCTCATGTAAGTCGCTTTGGATAAGAGCGTCTACTAAATGACTTAAATGTAAATAACTGAACAAAGGAGTCATTTCAGGTGGGTAATAAGTTAATCGTTCATGTTTATGTTTTACACTGGTTATTCTCACCATGAGGACATTGAGCATCATGTCGTAGTTGTTGATGAGGAAGATGAGCTGGTCCCTGCGTGAAGGGAACTCTGCAGCCATCTTCAGGACAAAGTTCTCCACTTCAACCTGAAAATACCAGTGGTAGCTATATCAATCACACAAACCACTATGTTCATGCTAATTGTAGGATCCCCACTATTTATACTATTTTACGGTTTTTATTGTTGTTTAGTTGTGTACCTGCAGTTGGCCAAGGAGGGTGTGGGTTCGCTCGCTGGTGAATGTCTGGTTAATGCTAACGATGGCAGAAGAGAACTCTGCGTATCTACGTGTGATCTGAAACATGAACACAACTGGTGTCAACAACTGTCTGGTGTTATTGGACACTGATACATGAAATACGTCAAAAACGTGTCTGTGTTCATACATAGTGTGGTCTGGTGTCCAACACGCCCAGTTTCTGGGGTTCCGTGTTGCGGATGCTCAGAATGTTCATCTCCAGGATGAGCTCAAACCTGGGCCACAGCAGCTCCAGCACCACCTCCCAGTACCTGGCACCCCATGGACAAACAAATACATAATATACCTATAAAAATGTGCATCAAGGATCGATTCTGAGTGAAGATGTGTTTTCTTTTAACCTCTCTAGGGTATGTGGGACACTACCGTCCCACCTGGCCAACATCCGGTGAAAAAACAGAAATACTCATAATAAAAATTAATAAAACATACAAGTGTTATACATCGGCTTAAAGATAACCTTCTTGTTAATCCAACCGTTGTGTCAGATTTCAAAAAGGCTTTACGGCGAAAGCATACCATGCGATTATCTGAGGACAGCGCCCAGCACACAAAACATTAAACAGTTACCAGCCAAGTAGAGGAGTAACAAAAGTCAGAAATAGCGATAAAAGTAATCACTTACCTTTGATCATCTTCATATGGTTGCACTCACAAGACTCCCAGTTACACAATAAATGTTCATTTTGTTCAATAAAGTCCCTCTTTATATCCAAAAACCTCCGTGTTGTTGGCACGTTTTGTTCAGTAATCCATTGGCTCAAAGGCAGTCACAACAGGCAGACGAAAAATCCAAAAAGTATCAGTAAAGTTCTTAGAAACATGTAAAACGATGTTTGTAATCAATCCTCTGGTTGTTTTTAGTCATAATAATCAATTATATTTCAACTGGACAATAGCTTCGTCAATATAAAAGAAAAACAAGAAAGGCGCTTTCTCGGTCGCACACAGAAACAGCTCTGGGACTTACCAGGGTCCACTCACTCAGTGGTCTTACTCCCTCATTTTTCAGAATACAAGCCTGAAACCATTTCTAAAGACTGTTGACATCTAGTGGAAGCCATAGAAAGTGCAATCTGAGTCCTAAGTCATTGGATACTGTATAGGCAGTCAATGGATAACTACAAACATTTAAAAAATCCCACTTCCTGGATGGATTTTTCTTAGGTTTTCACCTGCCATATCAGTTCTATTATACTCAGACATTATTTTCACAGTTTTGGGAACATTAGAGTGTTTTCTATACAAATCTACCAATTATATGCATATCCTAGCTTCTGGGCCTGAGTAACAGGCAGTTTACTTTGGGCACGCTTTTCATCCGGAGGTGAAAATAGTGCCCCCTACCCTAGTGAGGTTGTTTTCTTTTAACAAATCTGTACCAAATACATTGACATTAATATTTGATTTTCATTAAACAAATTACATTAGTATGTCTGTCAGGCATCAAACATTCTATTTCACAGAACATACAGTAAAAAGACTACTATATCATAGGTTTTAACAATCAACTCCCTTTACATATAGAATATACACTCTACAGACAGTACCGGGTTGGACCCCCATTTGCCTCCAGAACAGCCTGGATTCTACAAGGTGTTGGAAACATTCGTTGCTCAATTGGCAACAAGGGACTTAATGTGTGCCAGGAAAACATTCCCCACACCAGTACACCACCAGCCTGTATCAGGCAAGATGGGTCCATAGACCCATGCTCCTTAGCGAAATCGTGACAGCCATCAGCATGACGCAACAGGAACTGGGATTCGTTGGACCTGGCAATGTTTTTCTACTCCTCAAATTGTTTAGTGTTGTTGATTGCGTGCCCACTAGAGCCGCTTCTTCTTGTTGTTTTGTAGCTGATAGGAGTGGAACCCGGTGTTGTCATCCGCTGCAATAGCTTATCCGTGAAAAGGACCGACGAGTTGTGAGTTCTGAGATGCCGTTCTGCACACCAACGTTGTACTGTGCCGTTATTTGTCTGTTTGTGGCCCGCCTGTTAGCTTGCACGATTCTTGCCATTCTCCTTCGACCTCTCATCAACGACATGTTTCACCCACAGGGCTGCCGCTGACTGGATGTTTTTTGTTTGTCGCACCATTCTCGGTAAACCCTAGATAGACACTGTTGTGCGTGAGAAGCCCAGGAGGGCGGCCGTTTCTGAGATACCGGAACCGGTGCGCCTGGCACCGACAATCACACCCCGCTCAAAGTCGCTTAGGTCACTCGTTTTTGCCCATTCTAACACTCAATCAAACAGTAACTGAATGCCTCAATGCCTGTCTGCCTGCATTATATAGCAAGCCACGTGACTCACTGTCTGTAGGAGCGATCCATTTTCGTGAATTGTGTGGTGTACTTAATAAACTTGCCGGTGAGTGTATAGCATACCTCAGGAAATAGGATATGTCATATATAGCATTATGCTCAGAGTTAAAAATGTATGGAGTGTCATGGAGTATTTGCACAGAGATTGTTACTGACTTGTCCAGGGCTGGGATGGCCCTCTTGGTTGTGATGGCTCTGAAACGCAGGATGATGTGGATACACAGAAACACAGCGATGCTGTCGTAGCAATCCGATACATAGGTGGACATGCTCTTCTGCAGGGGAAAGGAGGGAGGGTGGAAGGAAAGGAGGGAGAGAGAGGTGGGTATAGGCATGATAGAGAAAGAGTCATATCATAATTAGAGACCATCATTTTCCAAAAAGAAGGACTCCACTGTTACCTGCTGGGTTATGCCTTTACCATTTTTTTTTTTTACAGCAATGTATGAGAAGTATTATCGTACCAGGAACAAGCTGAGTGTCTTTCCCATGACGCTGTTGAAGAGGTCCAGCGCAGAGTTTCCAGCCACCATGAAGAAGTCAGACAGGAAGAGGAACTCTCGACAGCCGTTGTCCAAGAGGGCGTAGTGCTGACTGCGGAACAGCGTCTCATAGGGATACTGAGAGAGGAGGAAGAAGGTTGGTTGGGTGACTTGATAATCTACATGAATGTTAATATTATAACTGCCTCTGTACATTACTCTGAGATGAGTGTGGTGACAAGGAGGTAGTGAGAGAAGCACTGGTGTATTGGAGCAGTACAGCTTAACGATATCTACACGTTTACAGTTGGCTTGGTGTCTTGCCTCACAACCGTACACTCTGCATGTTCAAATAGATTTCAAAGTAGTACCTAACGTCTTATAATAAGGTAGGGTAATTTAATTCAAAATGTCTGTTACACTTGTGCGGTAGTATATGGTATAGCTTGGGTGGTCTGATTTAGGTTGTACAACACTGCCAGTGGCCTCACCCTGCAGTCCCCTCTCTGGGCAGTGTGGGGGATAAGGATGGGCCCCTCCAGCTCGGCAGGGCTCAGCACGGCCCCCCGCTGGCCCAGGGTGAAGATGGTGTTCCTGCTCTTCAGGGAGTGCATGGAGAAGAAACCTTTCTTGGCCGTGTCTTCCACTCCCATCAGGTCATCTTTGTCTGCCACCTCCTCATACTTGTCAACAGAAAGAGACAAAGAAAGATATTACGAGAACAGTATTAAATATTATCTGCTAATTCACTGATTTGATAATCAAACACCGTTGAAATTGTTGTACCATCAAACACAACATAGCCCCCCATACTGTACGTTATAGTGACATTTTGAAACAGGATTCTTTTCCAGAACAATTTAAAGTAACAACCTGAATTAAGTTATATTGAGCCTATAAACCAAGACGTCTTTTTTTACTCTTTTTCTCCTTCAGACTTTGACATTGCTCATTCTGATATTTCTTAATATCTTTATTTTATTTGGGGGGATTTGTGTGTATTTTTAGGAATTGCTGCACTGTTGGAGTTAGAAACATAATAATTTCGCTGCAACTGCAATAACATCTGCAAAATAGGTAGGCACGACCAATAACATTTGTTTTGATTTAGCACCTTGTCATTCACTCACCTGTACTTTGAGCAGCCTGCCACTGTAGGACTTGAAGTAGCTGTAATAGATCTTACTCATGGTGTCCACGTACACATCCCTAATCTCCTTAGCTACTGTCCTTTCATTTGCCAAGAGGAACTGATAGAAAAACCTAAAGTATGAAGAAAAAAAGTTTGATTTTTGTAGATACATGATTGTGGTGGTGCTTTTTAGTGTGTTTTACAATATCCAAACATGTGGATGGTTTTGAAATAAGGAATCAGCCCGTTATATGCCCATTTTATTACCTGTACTTAAGGAGAGTGTTCTGGGGGATTTGATAATTGGTCATGGTCTTTCTGAAGGAATACATCTTCTGCAGGATAAATTCTCTGATCTTTGTGACAGCCTGTGGAACAAAATAAGACCATTTTATACACAATACCTTTGCTCAAATACCTTCCACACGATTATTCCTCACTTATTTCTCCTTCTCCTATCCCATTCTCTCTCTCTCTTCCTCCGTGTATCTTCACCTTGATTTTGAGGTGGTCCACGATGTCCTGGATGTCAGAGCAGGCCAAAGTCTCCCTGAAGCTGAGCTCTTTGGCAAATTGATCTTGTTGTTGAGCTCATGGAGCTGCTCAAGGAACTCCTGCTCCGTAACCGGGCTATCCACAATTACCCTGCAGGCGGACAGAATGTCGGGAACAATTATTAGAATACATGCTTCCCCATAGGACCACTTACAACATCATAGAGACTCTGTCAAGTAAATTTCTCATAACATAAATCAATATGACATGTGCTCCCTAACCTCTTTCTATCCATATCTATCAGATTACAAATCTGCATACAACACAAACACACACGCCCTTACTGGATCATAGCTCCGGGCACCACCAGCTCATCCACCAGTTGGCTGAGGTGGCTGTGTACGGCCTGCCTGTTCTTCAGCCGCACGCTCATGCTGACCGACTGCTGCTGCAGAGTCTGGATCTCACTGCTGATGGACGAGAGGTCACTCTGGAAGCCACTCAGCATGCCCTCCATTCGCTGAAGAAAGAGAGAGGGGAGGATAGAGTGAGGGGGGGTGAGAGAGAGGGGAGGAAAGAGATTTATCATTGGCTTCATTGTATATTTTTACATAGAAAATTGTAAAAGCATTCTTTCAGACCCTGCACATGCAAAAATTAGGATCCATTTAGAATGGACTTATGAAGCCACTTGATACTTTTGATTGAGGGCATCACCCACTCACCTCCAGTATGAAGTCACAGGCTGTGATCTGGTTGTGGAGAGAGGCAATGTTCTGGCTTTCCTTGATATCTGACACAAGCTTGGTCAAGGATTACCTATCAGGTTGAACTACTGAAGCTATCAGGAATTACCATAAATAATGCACTAATTCTTTCACACAACCATTCAAAACATTAATACATGAATGGATACAGTCTTTGATGGAAGCTTGTTCAATTCGTTGGAGTTCACCTTCCACCTGTTTAGAGTAATGCCTGAGGTCAACACCCTGAAAGAAACAGAGATTCAGATGAAAGGAAGCCATCAGTTGCAGGAATGTAGCCTTATATACAATATATAAAATGAAAACTAACAGGAAATAAAATTGAAACGGTAAATGTGTTGATGTTTAGGGACATGCATAGTGCAGCCATGGTATCATGGTCTTACCGTTTTCAGTGCCTCCTTCACCAAGTCATCTTCCAGATTAGCTTGTATGTGAACTGGGGGGTAGCAGCTAGTTTAATCCCCATAAAGGTTGGTTCTTACATTTATCCAAAAACTGAACTAATTAGCTAAATTACTATTTGGTTATGAACCAGTTTGACCTTATGATAGGACCAATACTTCATTCAAAAGACAATATTGCTGAAGGACTTACTATCCACTTCATCCAAGATGAACTCGTCTGTGGTCAAGTCCAAGTCCCCCAGGGTGAGAGGGGCCATGGCATCTGTGTCAGGCTGCATCTGTTGCAGAATGACAGTAAGTCAACATGGCTTTGGTGTACTATGTAAAAGAAGATATAACAATTCAATTAGTTAGCTAACTGACTCCATTCATGGGAGTAAAGAATTAAATAGGCCTTTTCCATTGCAGGTTTAAGACAGGTGCTTTTTATGTTCCCACCTCTGAGGCCTGGCCCCAAAAAAAGTATCGGGCTCTGACCTACTCTGATTTGGGGCCAGAGGGGACTTCTGAGGTGTGAGTCACCTTAGCAGGGACCATGCTAGTTGTGGTGCAGGAACAACGCAATCGACCAGAGCTTTTAACTTGCTAACAAGCAATCAGTGACTCTGGCTAGCTAGCCTTGCATCTGATACAAACACAACAATAAGGCAAAACGACAACAAATACTAAAGTTAATCTAAATCATCTGATATATAGCTGATTAGAGATAGATAACGGTAGCTAGATTCCATAGCTAGACAGATCAGATGGCCAGGATGTAGGAAGATCAAGCTAGCTGGCTAACTAACGTTAAATTATACTGGTGTTGTCGATGTAAAGAACACAGAGAGCAGAACACAGAGAGCAACAGAAGTCAGAACATTCAAGTTATCATAAATATATCTGCTATTCCAGAAACATTATCGAACGTCACCTCATCTTGTAAATATGACATGACATTCGCCATCGAGTTGCCAGTTATGTTTACATCGAACACAGCTATAGTCACTGCACCCTCGCCCATAGCCTAAAAATAATTTAAAAAATAGACACAAACGTAGTGTGCTATTTCCTAATGTCCCCGGGATACCTGAGTAAAAACGATTAGAAAAGATCATTTTGAAATCTGTTTAAAATAAATGTATGTATATGTCGAACACAATTACTATACAAATATAGACTGTTTTAAATATAATGTATATTGTATTCATTTGTATATTGTTTAAAAAGCTATTTAATGTCGGTTCATGTTCCTAGACGAACAAGTTATTCCGACGTTATCACTTCCTCAGGGAACTCGCGAAACGAAGGCAAAAGCCATCGCGAGAGTCTCGGAATTTCCTCTTTGAACGGAACCTGCTTCCAAGATGGTAAGTGCCGAATTGGGTTACCAAAATTATTGTCAATATCTGCATTCATCGTCACTGTTAGGGACATTCTGAAAATAGGACGACTATGATACTATTGCTATCATTGTGTTTGAGAACTTTTAACCTTTATTTATCATATTGAAGTTGCATAGATTGACGCAAATGTTCAGCTAGCTCCCTATGCTGAAATACCTATTTCGCGCCGACACTACGCTGCAGGGAAGTACAGCTTTTGTCAATATAGGCTTTATGTGTTTTCTTAATAGGTTGTTGTAAACCTCAGTTTCACGTACTTTGGGCTGGTGGTTGTTATTATAAGCTATATTGTTTTTAACCGTCCATGGTCAGCTGGTCTCATTGCTGCTAACGTTGTCTAATGCTACCGAGTTAACGTCAGTCCTCGTCACTACGGTAGCAAGCTGACCAGGTGGCGACTGATATTTGAACTCAAGATTTTGAAACTAGGTGTTAATTCACGGCCGTAGTTGTGGAAATACAAATTGTTAGTACAGTCACACTGTTTGCTGGCTGGCAAGAAAGGCCACTGCCAGGCCTCATGAGGCAACGATGTAGCTAACTTGCTAACGTGATGTAGCTAACTTGCTAACGTTACATAGCTAAGTGAATCGCTATTGACCCTGTTTTTGTCTTTTCTCTGCAGTCTCTGGTCATTCCTGAGAAGTTCCAGCACATTCTTCGTGTTCTCAACACGAACATTGATGGTAGGAGGAAGATTGCCTTCGCCATCACAGCCATCAAGGTAGCTATGCTTGTTAAGAATTACTTCCTCAGGGCTATGTAGAGATAGATGACTACTATGTGGTCCTTCTGTAGCTCAGTTGGTAGAGCATGGCGCTTGTAACGCCAGGGTAGTGGGTTCGATCCCCGGGACCACCCATACGTAGAATGTATGCACACATGACTGTAAGTCGCTTTGGATAAAAGCGTCTGCTAAATGGCATATATTATATTATTATTACACAGTTGGCCAATGTGGGACTAAGACGGTTCATGTATATTTCCTTCACAGGGTGTTGGCAGGCGATATGCCCATGTTGTCCTGAGGAAGGCTGATATCGACCTCAGCAAGAGGGCTGGAGAACTTACTGATGATGAGGTGAGAGGACTGTATGGGGCAGTTGTGGACATATCATTTACCTAAACATGAAAGCTGGATGCATCATAGGCTGTGTTTAGACCGGAAGCCCAACCTTGATTTTTTTCGGTGGTCTTTTGACCAATCACATCAGATTTTTCAGAGCTGACCTGATCGGTCAAGAGATCGGTTAGCAATCAAAGGTCAGAATTTAACTGCCTTTATTAACTCAGCCAGAGGGGCTGAGGCCGGAATTCAAATAAATCACAGGGTGTTGGATTTGAATCATGGCCGTACACTCCTTTCATGGATCTCCTTACATCACTCAATGAGTTATTGTGGTGTGGCCCAGTCATCTGTGAACTCTGCCTACATTACATCTGAGTGGATGTATTTGTCCCCAGGTTGAGAGGGTGGTGACAATTATGCAGAATCCTCGCCAATACAAAATCCCTGACTGGTTTCTCAACAGACAGAAGGACGTAAAGGATGGCAAGTACAGCCAGGTACGTAACTGCAGCAGACTTGACGTCTGACTTCTTTCCAAAATTGGAACTAAACTACTTGAGCTTGTGTTGCCGTCGCATTGGTATTGGCTAGTTAAAGTAACCCTTTGTCTTCGTGGTGCAGTTAATACAAATTAAGTCATATTTCTGAAAGCTAAATGTACAATTGTCTCCCAATAATCCAACCGTACAATGGTTTTTTGTATGTTTATAGGTCCTTGCTAACGGTCTGGACAACAAGCTGAGAGAGGATCTTGAGAGGCTGAAGAAGATAAGGGCTCACCGTGGACTCAGGCACTTCTGGGGGTAAGCGCTTTTCTGATGTCCAGCTATATTGCATGGCTGTTTTCTGTATTTTAATGACTAAATATTTTATGGGCAAATCCCAATGCTCTGCCGAAGGCCTGTCTCCAGATGCATACTGCTTAGTTCTGAGTTGTTTTGAAGGCACATGAAAACGAGTTTGTTGGCTGAGTTCAATTCCTGTATTTGGACAGTAGTTTCCTAACATTTTGTGCATACTGGACTAAAGCACTTTCACTAGAGAATAGGCTTTGAATATGTTCTATGTAAAAGCTGATCCTAAACTATGCTTAGCTTGATCTCCGTACTGCTGAGGTGTATCAAGGAGACATTTAAGCAACTTATTTTGAAGTCAATTGCAGTAACTCTGTATCACAAGTTCCTTAAGTGATTGTAAGCATACCAATTATGATATAATGGTCAGCACATTTGTCAATATCTGCTGTCAGTGTGATCAAATAATTTTGTCCTATGACTACTACTAAATTCCATTAGGATGGGATCTCTTATATGTTGACATTCTGGATACATTTAATGACTTTTTCCTGCCCCTATTTCAGTCTGCGTGTGCGTGGCCAGCACACGAAGACGACCGGTCGTCGTGGTCGCACTGTTGGTGTGTCCAAGAAGAAGTAAAGTCTCCCTGCTCCCCATGTGTCAATAAATGCACAGTTCATATTTGATTGTTTGCTCATCTCTTCATACTGAGTTGTTTTGGTGCGGTTGTTGCGTAGTCTACTCAGATCAGGGCCTCAAGTTCAGGAGCACTTTAGGCTTTCTTTGCTCCCATGTAGGTAGTTGTAACTTATTGGCCAGAGATTTCGCTCACCCGGGCTGCATTCTTTAGGAAAAGGTTGTGGTAATGTCACAAAAGGAATTTGACTCCTTATTTTACAATGTCAGAAATTGACATGCCTCTAAATGTCCCGCAATGTTGTGCCCAAGTCTGAATGGATCTCGTTAAGAGGGGACTGAACGGGCACTGTAAACAGACCAATTCCAGGATTTGAAAGGGTGTGTACAGCGCCAGCTGTGCCACCAGAGACTCTGGGTTCGCGCCCAGGCTCTGTCGTAACTGGCCGCGACGGGGAGGTCTGTGGGGCGACGCACAATTGGCCCAGCATCCGGGTTAGGGAGGGGTTGGCCGGTAGGGATATCCTTGTCTCATCGCGCACCAGCGACTCCTGTGGAGGGCCGGGCGCAGTGCGTGCTAACCAAGGTTGCCAGGTGCATTGTGTTTCCTCCGACGCATTGGTGCGGCTGGCTTCTGGGTTGGATGCGCGCTGTGTTAAGAAGCAGTGCGGCTTGGTTGGGTTGTGTATCGGAGGACGCATGACTTTCAACCTGTCTCTCCCTAGCCCGTACGGGAGTTGTAGCATTGAGACAAGATAGTAGCTACTAAAAACAATTGGATACCTCGAAATTGGGGAGAAACCAGGGTAAACTTTAAAGTGTACTATACCTGTTCATATACATTGTGGTATGATTTTGAAGAATTGGTCATGAGTCCTAGGAGGATCTTAAGTTCAGTTACTATTAAAATTACAGGTTGCATGTAGAAAAGCGTGCTATACTGTTCACCCTCAACATGCAACAAAGTTTCATTGACTCAATCCTGTGACACCACAGTACCAATTTCATACCAATGCAATCATTGTGCTGACTTTAAAACATCGAGTGATTGTTTATATAATGCAGAGTGCTAAGTGGGATATTGCTTTAATTGTACAAAGCCAACCCATGCCAGAAGAACAAAGTTCATCAATCAGGTAACTCTTGATAACGTGAAAGTTATTTAACTAGCCCTATGGTCGTAAGTTAAGGATACAGTTACTACATTTCCATATATGCTATATTGCAGTATTCTTGCATAATAATCCACCCTTCATGACCTCTAGTCATCCCAAGTCTCAAGGTTAATCTTACAATGAAAAGTCACACGGTTCTGAAATGTATCAACTGTTTTGGTGCAATGCCAAGCATCAATACTTAAGGCCGGACTACGTATGTTGTCTGGTGTGTGCCAGTCCAAGTCAACCCTTCTATCAGCAATGAATCAGATCTGCTTTGTAGGAATTCTAAACTTTACACTCGTTTGATTTGAAGCTACGGAAAACAGAATGTTGAGCCTGGTGATTTAAGGAATGTTCCCAATGACTACCTTCGAAGCAGCTACACACAGCACACAACTCTTAGTCTCTGACACATGGTCAGAGGGAGTGATGAAGGGGGGGGGGGGGCTCCTCACACCTCTTTGGGCTGTGGGGACTTTGGCTGTGATGGTTGAGGCTGTTGGTCCTTGGTGGGGGCATAGTAGAGCTCCAGAGGCTTTCTGACCTTCCAGTACTTCTCATTTACCAGCTCCAGAGTCAGGGAGCCATTGAGAGTCTGAGGTAGAGAGAACAAAAGAAACGTGAGCCAGAGGTACAAGTCAAAGCAATGGATGCAAGTATAACAGGAGATAAAAAGACGAGGGGTGCATTTAAATTAATTCACTGATAATAGCTCCCACCACCCTGAAAAAATATGACTGATAAGCTTGTGTACTCACAGAGAACTGGCCCCCTGATATGGGAATGTAGATGGTGTATTGTTTCTCACTGATATTCTTCAGGCTGGCCCCTTCTGCTGCTGCGTCCCCTCCTTTCGCACCCCCCTCTTTCTCTGTCCCTGCATCTGATTGGCTGTCTCTTTGTCTGTCCTCCAGAGCGATACGCAGAGCCAGGTACTTAGACAGGTGGTCCACTGTTGCATTGGCTGTGGTCTTCACATATCTGAGAGGAATGGGTGTCAATAAAAACCAAAGACTGTTCAAGAATACATTCCGAATGGAAATTTCCATCATTTGAGAAGTGAAACAAAACACCTCCCCACAGAACCCTCACCTGGTCTGGCTGTAGTCCTGTGTGTTAACCAGCAGGGGATGTGGGCGGAACACCAGCTCAATCTCGGAGCCGGGGCTCTCTTTGTGGCGGCGGACTGGTGGCGCGGGGCTGCCCCCATCCATCTCCGGGACCGACCCGTCCGATTCTCTGGGCCGCTTGGGGTTCCGGGTGTGCCCGGCCTCAGGGGGGGTGTGGCTCGGGGGGAGGACCACATGGGAGGGAGCGGAGTCGTGGGAGAGGTGTGACCGTGTGTCCCCGTTGTCCTCGCCACCACTGAAGGTTGTGTTGTCACTCTCCTGCGCCGGTTTGCGCACTCGCTGGGCTCTAGGGGATCAAGGGTGAGCAGAGTGCGAGAGGCCATTTTACACTTCCAATACTCAATAAAGGAGGGACTTTCCCTGACTTGTGCAGTGCTGTTCATTTGTCTACATACTAGATCTGACAACTCTCCTGATTCCAAGAATCTTTCCGCTGGGATTTCTGGGAAACCTATAAACCCTACTCCCCATCCCCTCTCATCCTACCTGTGAAGTGCCTGCATGCGTAGCCCCTCCTCGATGCTGGAGCTGAGTATCCGATTGTTGTGCAGTCGGTTGAGTCTCTCCAGCACCCGGTCCTGGTGGGCCTCGTACTCGTCCCGGCTGGGGTAGATCTTTGAGATGAGGGCGTCGAAGTTGGAGTCACGGCGCAATGAGCGTCTCGACACCAGCTTCTTTCGGCACGTGGGGCATTCCTTGTTCCTGAGGAGTGGAATGAGAGAGAGTTAAAGATAAGCTTTCATTTTATAACCTTCTAATATGGAGGTTCTCTTCAGATTTAAACTGGCGCACACTCCAGAGTAGAGAGAATGAAGGGTCATCCTCAAAATCGTCACAGCTGTGTGTGTGTCCCTCACCCTGATCGGAGTGCAGTGACGATGCAGTCGGAGCAGAAGCGGTGCAGGCACTCCTTGGTGGTCATGGTGTTCTTCAGCATGTCCAGACAGATGGGGCACATCAGCTCACTGTGGAGGCTCCTGGGGGACACTGCTATCTCTGTGCTGTCCATGATTGCCTCCTACAGGCAGGGAGGGGAATGTGTCAGGCAATACAGGTAATTATGGGTCATCTATCTCCTTCAAGGATCAGCTTTAAACTGATTGGCCATGGCCTGGTTTCAAGTGCACAAAAAAAGCATCCTTCCTTTACATGGAAATTTCACAAGTAGGTGAGATCAATGATTCCACTGTTCCTCACACCAATGTTTGTTAACGGAGAAACTATAAAGGACTGAACTGTTTTTGTGAATGCAATACAATGCTGTTATATCACTTCTCACCTAGATGCATTTGTAAGAATTTCTATGTGGAACGTGATTCATTACCTGTGGGCTCCTGTGCAGCTCATACAAGCTCAGCTCCCACGTCTTACTGGGGTTTTGGATGTTGACTGGAGTCACCATTTTCTGTTTTAAAAACCCCTATCTATAGAAACGCATGCAAGATGACAATGTTACACACATTACATTTAGTTTTAGGTAATTAGGCCTACATAGATTGATGTGAGAAGATCTGTGTATAGGTTAGATTGCAGTCGATTGCATTACAACTGAGCAACCCAGTTTGCCAGCTGTTAAGACAAGTGAAGAATGAGACAAGTCTTTGGGCGCACAGGTGGTAAGTAATAATTATGCAGTAAAAACACAAGGGAAAATGTTTTGGAATAGCTAGCTAGTTCTAAAAACAGTGACATGTCAAAGCAACGCAGTTGTAAACATAGGTACATCTCATTACACTCTCCTTGACATTTCATGCATATTGACGTCTTTGTTGTATCGTAAAGCGAACTACTTTTCTAAACTTATTTTTTTCACAATGATATATCATTGAGCAAACTGTCAGACTCCGGTAGAATCGTAATGTCACACTATTGTCATGCTATCCGTGTAGCTAGCGTACCAAAAAAAGGTGACTTGCTGTCGAGCTAGTTAGTGGGACTAGCTACCCTAGCTAGTTGCTACTTACCAAGGAATTTGAAGGACAGCTGGCCGGTGTGGCTAGGCTAGCAGCACAACTAACGTCAGCTTGCTATGGACGAGATTGTAACGAGATACTTTCAAGCTCGTACCACTATGACCACCTCTGTGACGGGGTTATTTTCCGTCACGATGTATTTTTGAGGGGGTGATACTATCGCTATATTCCATCCAGAATGACAATCATTAATCAAAGACGACAGGTTTGGAATCTCTCTGTAGCCATCTTTCTCACTTTTCGCCGGATATGTGGAGAAGCAACTTCGATTTCCCTTGCAAATAGCTGTCTGATAGCTACCCCTGGTGGTTATTTGGGATAATGCACGCACAAAATACTGTTCCAAAGACCGTTCTCTTGAATGGCACGGTACACGTCTTACCTTTTCCATTCTAAGAAACATTTATACACTTTTAAATAAGTCTGTCTTTCAAATGCACTTGGATATCTTGGGGGAGAGCGAGAGAAAGGAAGGGAGATGTCAAGACAGATAGGGCTGACTGATTAGTTAAATGTTTGTCTTTTTGTATCTTAAAAAATAAACTTTAGGCAAGTCAGTTAAGAACAAATTCTTATTTACAATGACAGCCTACAATGACTGCATTGTTCAGGGGCAGAACAACAGAGTTTTACCTTGTCAGATCGGGATTCAATCCAGCAACCTTTCGATTACTGGCCCAACACGCTAACCACTAGGCTACCTGCCGCCCCAGGTTGACTGATTGACAGTTATAACACTCATGTAAACTGAATATACACGGTCACAACTGACTTCTCACAAATTATGTCATTATAACCAGTGTTCATATGTCAAATAATACATAACATTGTTATGGGGCTTTTCTCAGACCCAAAGACTGAAATGCTTTATTCATGTCTATGGTCCTGATACTTCTCTGTGAATAGATTGTCACATGCACCAAATGGGGTAGTCGAGGTAATTTATGTACATGTAGGTAGGTGTAAAGTAACTATGCATAGATAATAAACAGAGTAGCAGCAGTGTGTGTAATGTGTGAAGGAATATGCATGTGTGTGTGTGGCGTCTTTAAGCATGTGTGAGTGTCAGAGTAGTATGAGTGGGTGTGTGGTTAGAGTCCAGTGAGTACATCCTGTGCAAGAGCGTCAGTGCAAAAAAATGATAAAATGATAACAATAAGAAAAGGGGGTCAATGCAAATAGTCTGTGTAGCCATTTGATTAACTGTTCAGCAGGCTTATGGCTTGGGGGTATAAGCTGTCATTAAGGAGCCTCCAGTACCGCTTGTCTTTAGACCGTCCCCTCGCCCATACTCGGCGTGAACCAGGGACCCTCTGCACACATCAACATCAGTCACCCATGAAGCATCGTTACCCATCGCTCCACAAAAGCCACGGCCCTTGCAGAGCAAGGGGAACTACTACTTCAAGGCCTCAGAGCAAGTGAAGTCACCGATTGAAACGCTATTTAGCGCGCACCACCGCTAACTAGCTAGCCGTTTCACATCCGTTACACATGTAGCAATCGTAGAATTGCCTATAGTAATCTGTACTTATTAATCATTTATAGGCGTGCCACCAATATAATTGACCAAGGAACTAGAGGGGAGGGGAAACCCTGTCTAGAGGAAATAATTTAGATTTGGAAACAATGGTGGAGTAAAGTCGAGGAGATATGGTTATTAGCATAACCTGGAGGGACTATGAAACTTGTATAAGCATGAAACTGTATAAAAGGAGTGGACTGAGACTGAGTCTGGCAGTTGGTGTAACTGTCGTTGGTGGTGGAATAAGAGGAGGACCAAGGTGCAGCGTGGTATGTGTCCATATTTATTAAATGAACACAGAAATAACAAAAATAACAAACAGAACGACCGAAAACAGTTCTGGCTGGTGCAGACACACAACAGAAAACAACCACCCACAAAACACAATAGAAAACAGGCTCCCTAAATATGGTTCTCAATTAGGGACAACGATTGACAGCTGCCTCTGATTGAGAACCATACCAGGCCAAACACAGAAATAGCAAATCCATAGAAAAACTAACATAGACAACCCACCCAACTCACGCCCTGACCATACTAAAACAAAAGACAAAACAAAGGAACTAAGGTCAGAAGGTGACAGTTGGTCCATGGGCCAGCTCGTCTGGTTACTTTGTAATAAAGTCTATTTGAATTCACAAGTTCCGGTATCTGAGAAATATGATTGAGCAAATATTTCCACGATACAGAGAGAACAGGCTATGACTTGGGTGGCTGGAGTCTTTGACAGTTTTTGGGGCCTTCCTCTGACACTTCCTGGTAAAGAGGTCCTGGGTGGCAGGGAGCTTGGCCCCGGTGATGTACTGGGCCGTATGCTCTACACTCTGTAGCGCCTTGCGTTCAGATGCCAAGCAGTTTCCATACCAAGCTGTGATGCAACCAGCCAGGATGCTCTTGATGGTGCAGCTGTAGAACTTTTTGAGGATCTGAGGCCCCATAACAAATGTCTTCAGCCTCCTTAGGGGAATAGGTGTTGTCGTGTCCTCCTCACGACTATGTCCGTGTTTTTGAACCATTATAGGTTCTTAGTGATGTGGACACCAGGGAACATGAAACTTTCTCCACTATAGCCCTGATAGGAATGGAGGCATGCTCAACCCTCCTTTTCCTGTAGTCCATGATCAGCTTCTTTGTCTTGCTCACGATGAGGGAGAAGTTGTTGTCCTGGCACCACACTGCCAGGTCTCTTTATAGATGCTGCATTCAAAGCTATTGGGAACTCGGAAATCTCTCCTGTGGGAAAAAATGATAGGGATTTGGAATAAACGCAGAAAATAAGGTCTGAGATTAACACAGGTTTAGGAGATCTTACATGTTTTGTTCTATGAGAAAATAGCAGTCAGTTTGTCACGTGTGCTCCCTTTCCAGCCTCTAGGTCACACTCACTTGGACTCCATCACCTCCTTGATTACCTGCCCTATATAAACTCAGCAACAAAAAAAAAAAAAAATGGCCCCTTTTCAGGACCCTGTCTTTCAAAGGTAATTTGTAAAAATCCAAATAACTTCACAGATCTTCCTTGTAAAGGGTTTTAACACTGTTTCCCCATGCTTGTTCAATGAACCATAAACAATTAATGAACATGCACCTGTGGAACAGTCGTGAAGACACTAATGGCTTACAGACGAGAGGCAATTAAGGTCACAGTTATGAAAACTAAGGACACTAAAGAGGCCTTTCTACTGATTCTGAAAAACACAAAAAGAAAGATGAACAGGGTCCCTGCTCATCTGTGTGAACGTGCCTTAGGTATGCTGCAAGGAGGCGTGAGGACTGCAGATGTGGCCAGGTCAATAAATTAAGACAGCGCTACAGGGAGACAGGACGGACAACTGATCGTCCTCACAGTGGCATACCACGTATAACAAAACCTGCACAGGATCGGTACATCCGAACATCACACCTGCGGGACAAGTACAGGATGGCAACAACAACTGCCCGAGTTACACCAGAAACGCACAATCCCTCCATCAGTGCTCAGACTGTCCGCAATTAAATAAAATCAAAGTTTATTTGTCACGTGTGCTGAATACAACAGGTGTAGACCTTACAGTGAAATGCTTACTTACAGGCTCTAACGAATAGTGCAAAAAAGGTATTAGGTGAACAAATGGTACGTAAAGAAATAAAACAATAAAAAGACAGGCTATATACAGTAGCGAGGCTATAAAAGTAGCGAGGCTACATACAGACACCGGTTAGTTGAGGTAGTATGTACATGTAGATATGATTAAAGTGACTATGAATATATGATGAACAGAGTAGCAGTAGCATAAAAGAGGGGTTGGCGGGTAATGGGTGGGACAAAATGCAGATAGCCCGGATAGCCACTGTGCGGGAGCACTGGTTGGTCGGCCCAATTGAGGTAGTATGTATGGTTAAAGTGACTATGCATATATGATAAACAGAGTGTAGCAGCAGTGTAAAAATTGGGGTTGGGGGTGGCACACAATGCAAATAGTCCGGGTAACCATTTGATTACCTGTTCAGGAGTCTTATGGCTTGGGGGTAAAAACTGTTGAGAAGCCTTTTTGTCCTAGACTTAGCACTCCGGTACCGCTTGCCATGCGTTAGTAGAGAGAACAGTCTATGACTGGGTTGGCTGGGGTCTTTGACAATTTTTAGGGCCTTCCTCTGACACCGCCTGATGTAAGGTCCTGGATGGCAGGCAGTTTAACCCCAGTGATGTACTGGGCCATACGCACTACCCTCTGTAGTGCCTTGCGGTCAGAGGCCGAGCAGTTGCCATACCAGGCAGTGATGCAACCAGTCTCGATGTTGCAGCTGTAGAACCTTTTGAGGATCTCAGGACCCATGCCAAATATTTTTAGTTTCCTGAGGGGGAATAGGCTTTGTCGTGCCCTCTTCACGACTGTCTTGGTGTGTTTCGACCATTCTAGTTTGTTGTTGATGTGGATACCAAGGAACTTGAAGCGCTCAACCTGCTCCACTACAGCCCCGTCGATGAGAATGGGGACGTGCTCGGTCCTCCTTTTCCTGTAGTCCACAATAATCTCCTTAGTCTTGGTTACGTTGAGGGATAGGTTGTTATTCTGGCACCACGCGGTCAGGTCTCTGACTTCCTCCCTATAGGCTGTCTCGTCGTTGTCAGTGATCAGGCCTACCACTGTTGTGTCGTCTGCAAACTTAATGATGGTGTTGGAGTCGTGCGTGGCCATGCAGTCGTGGGTGAACAGGGAGTACAGGAGGGGACTGAGCACCCTCCCCTGGGAAGCTCCAGTGTTGAGGATCAATGTGGCAGATGTGTTGCTACCTACCCTCACCACCAGGGGGCGGCCCATCAGGAAGTCCAGGATCCAGTTGCAGAGGGAGGTGTTTAGTCCCAGGATCCTTAGCTTAGTGATTTGCTTTGAGGGTACTATGGCATTGAATGCTGAGCTGTAGTCAATGAATAGCATTCTCACGTAAGTGTTCCTTTTATCCAGGTGGGAAAGGGCAGTGTAGAGTGCAGTAGAGATTGCATCAACTGTGGATCTGTTTGGTCGGTATGCAAATTGGAGTGGGTCTAGGGTTTATGGGATAATGGTATTGATGTGAGCCATTACCAACCATTCAAAGCACTTCATGGCTACAGATGTGAGTGCTATAGGTCTGTAGTCATTTACGCAGGTTGCCTTTGTGTTCTTGGGCACAGGGACTATGGTGGTCTGCATGAAACATGTTGTTATTATAGACTTAATCAGGAACATGTTGAAAATGTCAGTGAAGACACCTGCCAGTTGGTCAGCACATGCCCGGAACACACGTCCTGGTGATACGTCTGGCCCTGCAGCCTTGTGTATGTTGACCTGTTTAAAGGTCTTACTCACGTCGGCTACGGAGAGTGTGATCACACAGTCGCCTGGAACAGCTGATGCTTTCATGCATGCCTCAGTGTTGCTTGCCTCAAAGCAAGCATAGAAGTGATTTAGCTCGTCTGGTAGGCTCGTGTCACTGGGCAGCTCGCGGCTGTGCTTCCCTTTGTAGTCTGTAATAGTTTGCAAGCCCTGCCACATGAGACGAGTGTCGGTATGAGTATGATTACGAGTATGATTCAATCTTAGCCCTGTATTGACGCTTTGCCTGTTTGATGGTTCGTCGCAGGGCATAGCAGTATTTCTTGTAAGCTTCCGGGTTAGAGTCCCGCACCTTGAAAGTGGCAGCTCTACCCTTTAGCTCAGGAAAAAAAACACATAATAGCACAATTGGTTGGGCGCCCGTAAAAATGCTGCCATTTCTTCCAGCGCCATTTTGTGTGAGAGAGGCTGGAATGATGGCTTGTAGGCCCGTTGTAAGGCAGGTACTCACCAGATATCACCGGCAACAACGTTGCATATGGGCACAAACTCACTGTTGCTGGACCAGACAGGACTGGAAAAATGTGCTCTTCACTGATGAGTTGCGGTTTTGTCTCACATGGGGTGATCCTTCTGTGGCTCAGTTGGTAGAGCATGGCGCTTGTAACGCCAGGGTAGTGGGTTCGATTCCCGGGACCACCCATACGTAGAATGTATGCACACATGACTGTAAGTCGCTTTGGATAAAAGCTTCAGCTAAATGGCATATATATATATGGTCGGATTTGCGTTTATCGTCAAACGAATGAGTGTTACACCGAGGCCTGTCCTCTGGAACGGGATCGATTTGGAGGTGGAGGGTCCGTCATGGTCTGAGGCGATGTGTCATAGCATCATCGGACTGAGCTTGTTGTCATTGTAGGCAATCTCAACACTGTGCGTTACAGGGAACATATCCTCCTCTCTTATGTGGTACCCTTCCTGCAGGCTAAACCTGACATGACCCTCCACCATGACAATGCCACCAGCCATA
The DNA here is from genome assembly GCF_023373465.1 of Oncorhynchus keta. Taxonomy (NCBI): domain Eukaryota; kingdom Metazoa; phylum Chordata; class Actinopteri; order Salmoniformes; family Salmonidae; genus Oncorhynchus; species Oncorhynchus keta. The sequence goes on from NC_068439.1 coordinate 36,616,713, forward strand.
GGAACGTCAGTGTTCTGCCATGGCCAGCGGAGAGCCCGGATCTCAAGTCTGGGACCTGTTGGATCAGAGTGTGAGGGCTAGGGCCATTCCCCCCAGAAATGTCCGGGAACTTGCAGGTGCCTTGGTGGAAGAGTGGGGTAGCATCTCACAGCAAGAACTGGCAAATCTGGCGCAGTCCACGAGGAGATGAACTGCAGTACTTAATTCAGCTTGTAGCCACACCAGATAGTGGTTGTTATTTTTTATTTTGACCCCCCTCTTTGTTCAGGGAAAAATTATTCAATTTCTGTTGACGCAGTTGACAGTGAGAGGACGTTTATTTTTTTTGCTGACTTTGTCACTACCTTTGGTTTCTTCCCCAGTAGTCATTGTTTCTGTACCTGTTTCATGTCGGTGTGCTGTTCGTGTTTCGTGCTTTGTTAATTTATTAATTACATTTTTCACTCCCTGAACTTGCTTCCCGACTCTCAGCGCACTCGTTACACAGTTACACAGATGACCTTTATGAATCATGAAGCAGTTGTGTGCTTTTTTGTATTACATAAATTATTCAAAATTCACAAAGTTAGGCTATGTTAGTTAATAAATATAATCTCATAGAACAGAACGTAATATCTCTTAATGCCTGTGTTTACCACATCATTTATTTCCGGCATTTATCCTTACAAAAACGTCATTCATTTTCCCCATAGACTTTGTCCAACGAACACCATGGCGAAGTTGGTTATTTCTCTCAGGGTGGTCACATGGTGTGTATGGAAACAGCAGCGGTGTTTTTGTGCGTGCAAAACTGGAAACTCGGAAATTGCCGACTTTCGAGTGTTCAAGACAACAGGGAAATCGGGGGAAAACTTGCTCCTATTGGGAAAAATCGTTTTGAACGGTCATCCAACTCTGAATTCCAAGTCGGAAACTCGAGCATCTATCTAGAACTCTGACTTTCAGACCTGAATATCACTGTTATCACGGTTTCACTGTTGTTTTGAACGAGGCATATGCTATGCTATCTCAAAAAGTAAGCAGAAACAGAGTAGGTTACAATTTGAACATGGCTTTGCTTTGAACCTTTAAGTCCATTTTTAGTCATCCATCTGTCACCCTATAGTCCTTTTCCCCTTTGCCAACCGTTTTTGAACATCAACAGTGACATGACTTTACTTTCAATTTCGACCATAACCTTGAATACGTTTGTCCTCCTGGTATTTGGTGACGAAGTATCTTTCTGATTTCCTATTGGGTTCCTACAATTAATAGGGTAAACAGAAGAGCCGTATAAATTGGCCTCGCTTGGACAGAAACACATTTTCACTGGTTGTGTCCTTAACGGTGCTGAAGTTTGGTGGAACAAATCAGTAATGTAGGCAATTTAAATTGTAATGCAGTTTAAGTTGGCGACAGTTTAAATTGTCTACATTACTGAATTGGATACAAACTGTTCCCGAATTCGGAAAACGTTAATGAAAACCAGACTCATCGGCGCCATGAAGACATATTTTATTCTCCTCTTTTGTATTCATGGAGCTTTATCAGGTCAGTGATTTCCACATTATTGTTTAGTATATTTGTATTATTGTTTGATTTTTTTGTAGGATATGTACACGTGACTCATACCATTTTAAACGCTGATGTGTTATTTCAAATTAAAAACATGACAATTTTGTCGTCCGCCGACGGCCTTAGAATAAACAAACAAGATGAGTTAGAATAAAATAACAGCATCACTCGATAAAACAAACACAGTATAGTAAATAAACGTGAATTCCATTATGTCCAACAATGCGGAGGCAGGCTGTTGACTCATATGCTATAATGGCTGTGAAGTGCATGTATCAGTTTCGAGCTTAACCTTAAGTATATAGTTTGCCCTGGTGTTTGGTGACGCGCAGTCTGTTCTATGTTACTATAGGCCTGGGATTGGCAACTTTGTTGTGGTCACGAATCAATGGGCTGGACATGGGCTAATTGAGTGAATATGCCATAACTGCCATAACAAGAGAACTGTTGATGCACAACCGAATTTCGAAATTGCACCTTGTGTATTCTACTATTCGAACAAAGCAACAGTCATTTGAGACCCCACTGTAATTGATTCCGAGGGCCTTCAAAAGTTGTAAAATGTTGTTTTTTTTGTTGATGTTTTAGATTTAATTAGGATTCCCACTAGCCGACGCCAATGGCGACAGCTCGTCTTACTGGGGACCCGACACATAACGAAAAATACTTTACATCCACGCTGCATGTTGTTTTAAATGTATGTGTTACACATGTCAGTCAGTACATGCACAGAAAAAGTAGGTCACATGGGTGAAGTTGCTCTTTTATTTGTTTTTTAAACCAGGTTTGGTATTCACATGCCTTAATGAGATTGGAGTTTCATGCAATCGTGGCTCTGTATAATAATGTATGTTTCCTTGAATTGGTTCTGGACCTGGAGACTGTGAAAAGACCCCTGGTGGGATGTGTCAGTGCTGTGTGAATTAACAATGCAAACCATTTGGAATTTTCAACACATTGCTCCTTATAAAAACAAGAAGTGATGCGTAGTCTTTCCTCAACTCTTAGCCAAGTGAGACTGGCATGCATGGTATTGATATATTAGCCCTCTGATTACAATGAAGAGTAAAATATGTCACTCTGTTCTGGGCCAGCTGCAGTTTAACTAGGTCCTTTTCAGCATTTGACCATATGACTGGACAATAATCAAGATAAGATTAAACTAATGCCTGCAGGACTTGCTTTGTGTAGTGTCTCTTTATTACAGACGGACCTCTCCCCATGTTTACAATCATTGATTTTACACTGAACCAAAATAACTGCAACAATTACAAAAACGTGGTTACACGTGGTCTGCGGTTGTGAGGCCGGTTAGACATACTACCAAATTCTCTAATGACGTTGTGGTAGAGAAATTAACATTAAATTCTCTGGTAGACATTCCTGTAGTCATCATGCCAATTGCAAGCTCCCTCAACTTGAGACTTCTTTGGGATTGTGTGACAACTGGACATTTTAGATACCTTGTGCTGTGGACAATAAAAGGCGTCATTTGTAATGCTCATGCTATTTATTCAGTTTCTTGATATGCCACACCTGTCAGGTGGATGGATTATCTGGGCAAAGGGGAAATGCTCACTTGTGCATATGGAACATTTCTGGGTTATTTTTATTTCAGCTCATGAAACATGGGACCATCACTGTACATGTTGGGTTTATATTTTTGTTCAGTGTGTGTATATATGTTTTGACCATGGTGTTACCTTACAATGTAAGCTGTCAAGTAATTTAGTCTTCTCAACTTGCTAAACAGCCACACCATTCATTACCAGATTCAGCTGAGGTCTAGAACTTAGGCAATGATTTGTACCAAATGCAATTCTCTTTGTTTTAGATATTCAGGACTAATGGCCACCCATTCTAAAACGGACACTCTTTGTTTAGGGTTGCAGTGACTTCACTAGCTGTGGTTGCTGACGCGTATAGGGTTGAATCCTCAGCATACATCGACACACAGGCTTTGTTTTAATGCTAGTGTCAGGTCCATTGGTAAACAAAATATGAAAAGTGCCAAGAGCACTGCCCTGCGGTACACCAAACGTTACATGTTTAACATTAGAGAAGCTTACATACAAATTAAAAAACTTATATGTTCAATTAGATGACATAAGTCTTCTTTTTTTAAACAGTTTATCAACAATTATATCAAAGGCTGCACTGAAATCTAACAGTACAGCTCCCACAATCTTCTATTATCAATTTCTTTCCACCTGTCATTTGTGTCAGTGCTGAACATGTTGAGTGCCCTTTATAGGTTCTGTATAGTTCTGATCAAATACATGAATAAAATCCTACACCTACAGTAGGGATTATATATATATATCTCAATAGGTTTGCATGTCATACTTAAGGGAAAGGGGGATACCTAGTCATTTGTACAACTGAAATGTGTCTTCCTCATTTAAACCAGAGGTACGGGGAGCTGCCATATTCAACATCCACGTCTTCGGCGTATGATGGTACTCCAAAAATACTGTTATTTTTAAAATTAATTATTGATTGATTGAGGAAGGGTTAGTAGTGTTTGTTAAAGTGGTGCCATAATATCAATGAAGGTTGGCTAGCGCTGACATTGTTATTGCTTCTCTTAAAGGCGGTCTGCATGCTTCCCATCCTAAAGTTTCTGCATATATTATGACTACATCTTGATGTTTTTTGCTTCGGCAAGTGATTTTTCAGGTCTTCATGTTCACAATTCTTTTGAGGCAAGCCAATGTTCTGTATAGTGGCTATGGCGCCTCAAGATGGACAATGTACTATTGCGCTTTTTCCCCCCCATTTCCTTTTCAAGCAAAGGTCTTTTCAAGGGAGTATGCGAGGCACAGACGTTCACTTAGCCTAGCCGAGAACATGCATATGCACACTCATTAATGTTCCATGTACAGTACCTTAAAGCACCTTATCTGTTACAGTGAAACATTCCCTGCGCTACTTCTACACAACCTCTTCAGAAATCCCAGCCTTCCCTGAGTTTGTGGACATGGGGATGGTGAATGATCAGGTCATTAGCCACTATGACAGCATCACGAAGAGGAAGGTCCCCAAGCAGAGCTGGATGGAGACGTTTTTTGACCAGCAGTATTGGGATAGCACCACAGAGAACCTGAGAGGTGCAGAGAGCGTTTTCAAAACCAACATTCAGATAGCACAGAAGCGTTTCAATCAAACAGGAGGTGAGCTTCAGAGACCCCAGTCTGTGTGATCGTACTGTGTGACTACGTTTTGATATCATTTAAATTACTCAATGCGGAAGTCGTATGGTTTTGTGTGTGTGTGTGTGTTCGATGTGAGTGCTGTGTAAAGAAAGTGTTTGCATGTCAGTATTTCTAAAGTAACCTCTCTCTCAGGCATACACATTAGCCAGGACATGTATGGCTGTTCATGGGATGATGAGACAGGAATCACAGAAGGGTTTCACCACATTGGATATGATGGACAAGACCTCCTGACATTTGACGTGAAGACAGCGACATGGATTGCCTCAGTCCCGCAGGCTCTCCACTCCAAAATGAAGTGGGAAATGGACCTGTCTAGCATTGAGAGCAAGAAAAGCTACCTCACCCAGGATTGCATTGAGTGGCTGAAGAAGTACCTGGACTATGGGAAGACTACTCTGCAGAGGACAGGTACAGAGACAGGAGATTATATGAATTTACAGCCAGAAAAGTGATATGATATTGTGTATTTTTATTTACATTTCCGTACTGCACGTCATATTCAAGTTCTTCTTATTTATTTGTATCTATTGCTGTTCCGCTCCCTGTAATTGTTTCTCATCACTATGCCTGTATGTCTCTTCTTCCCCCTCTCTATTTTATTCTCTCTCCAGTCCCTCCCTCAGTGTCTCTGCTCCAGAAGACCCCCTCCTCTCCAGTGACCTGCCACGCTACAGGTTTCTACCCCAGTGGAGTCATGGTGTCCTGGCAGAAAGATGGGCAAGAACAGCATAAAGATGTGGAGAATGGAGAGACTCTCCCGAACGATGATGGAACCTTCCAAAGAAGCGCACACCTAACAGTGATGCCTGAGGAGTGGAAGAACAACCAGTATCAGTGTGTGGTTCAGGTCACTGGTATCAAGGAAGACTTCATCAAGGTTCTGACTGAGTTAGATATCCAGACCAACTGGGGTAAGAGGGAGAAAGATTTATTTTTTTATATACACTATACATAACCCTCGTACCAAATATTCCTAATTTAAGTTTACTCACCTGCTCAGGAACACTACCTTTCTGACCACATGTTCTCATTGACCTCCTGAATTTTTATTGATGTTGCTTAGAGTTCATTTTAGATCCAAATGTACTATCTAGCACTGTAGTCTGAATGCTCTGTTCTGATTACAGGTGACCCAGCCCCCAACATTATCCTCATCATTGGAGGGGTGGTAGCTCTCCTGGTCGTTGTTGTTGTTGGGGTTGTCATTTGGAAGAAGAAGAGCAAGAAAGGTGTGAGGAGTGAAAGACCTCTTTCTATTGTCATATGTAGGATACACTGTCATCTTAGACATTATCAGCTGTGATTTACTTTAGAGGTAGTAGTCATAGTACTGGTTTACAAGTAATCGTATTGTACAGTGTAGTTAGTGATGGTGGTAGTATGTTTGAATTGACCTGTTTAATGTAAATAAAGAGTCACTTTGTCACTCATGTTGTGATGTCTGCAGTAGAAATACAGGATTCAGAATAATGTCAAACATGTTCTCTTGTAATATTCCAACAAATAAGAGTCCATAATAACACAACGTTTATCTCTGTTTCAGGCTTTGTTCCAGCCAGCAGTAAGTGGGGACCTTCATGTTGTTTGCTATTCTGAAAATATCAGACTTTTTGGTTTTGTTTGACTGGATCCATTTTAGAATGTGGATATCTATTTTTCCTTGTAGATTGTGATGTGGGTTCAATCTTCATCTTAATGTTAATTGATGTAGCTACTTAGTTAATATGGAAGGTTTTATTTACCGTGAACCATGCATTAGGAACTTGGTAATGAACCTGAACTCATTATCTTGCAATCAGTCTCTTTCTAACATTGGTGTTTTATTTCTGTTTTTAGCTTCTGACATTAACTCTGAGAACTCTGGGAAAGGTCTCCTGACGATTTGAGAAACCTCTGCACTTCTGTAACATCAGAGTAAGTCACTTAAGGTGTGCTCATATTAATGACCAAACTATAGATCCAACCACTACCACACTGGAACATACTGCTACTGTTTGAAATGTGTTTGTGTGTAACCTCTCTCTTCTCATGTGTTTTTAGGAGCTGAAGGTGGTATTTTTCTTTCTTTTTGGGCGAGTAGGTTCTGTAGAATAAGTTGGTAATGGGTCAAGTTAAACAACAACTTTTTTGTGTTTGTGCTTTATACATTATGGATGCTCTACACATAAAGCAATGATCTACCAAATCTTATGCAAGTCACATATTCTACAAGTGGAGGAGAGATTGACTTCATCACAGCTTTTATTTATGAGAGGTACTGACTTGTTGAATGCACCAAGCTGTCTGTCTAAGCTACTTGCACATCTCGGACACCATGCATACCCCACAACACTGTCTGTGTGGGTGGACCTTTTCAGTTTGTTCGTGATATGTACGCTGAGGAACTTATCTAGATAAAAATAGGTTTTGAACAAGTCATTATTCCAAATGGCGTCTTTATGTGTGAAACAACAAACAACTTCATATCAAATTTTGTAACCCTAAAGACTAATAGATCCTATTCAACTTCTAATCTCATTTGAAAATGGCTTAATATGTTTTTCATATCCAATCATCAGATGAAATCAGCTGTCTTTTCAATAGAAAATATCATGTTTTTCATTCTTCCTGAGTTGGAATGTCACAGAATTTCCTGATTGTTTTGCGAAATGCAGAGAAACAAAGTGTCAAGATGGCTTCTATAACCTGAGACTATCTGATAAACAGGCTATGGCCTCTGCTTTGTCCTTCTTTCTTCCTGGGGTATGTGCCAAATGCCTGTTTTCTGTTGACAATGACAATAGCAAAGTCTATGACAGGGTCAGATATTTATTTTACCACCCATTGTTTGTTAGGATTGTGAGTAGGGTAATCTGATCCAAGATTTGTGATGAGGCAACTTTTATTTTTTAATTTTTTATTATTATTATTTTTTTTGCATTTTCCCCACTAATGGTTAAGGGTAGGGGAAGCTGATCCTAGATCTGTACCTAGGGGAAACTTTACCATGGAGCGACAAAGACACCCAAAAGTCATGTCTCATCAGGTGATTCCTCTCAAACAGTGGTGAGAAGAGTTAATCTACATATAGATGACACTGATATTGTTCATCCTTCACTGTAGGCCTATTGGACTGATGGTTTGTCGCTTTTATGATTCTTATCAGGGTTTGATTTGGTTTTCCCGTCAAAAGTACCAGAACACACTGTGGGAGTGGGCAAGAATTCAGTAACACATTTTCATTGGGGAGAGAATGAGTGTCCAAAGATGACTTGGTTGGACTTGTAGGCTTGTTACTGTAGTTATGGTCAAACAGTTTTCAGCTAGTATCCACTGGCTTTGTTCTAGTTCTTTCAGTAGCCTATAAGTCTTAAGGAAACAAAAACCCTTCTTAAATGAAAATGTGTCAATGTAATAGGCCTACGTCCCACTCGGCAGTATGGATATGAAAACATCCCCATGTGTCGGCCATCTTATGATTGAGGATAGATAGACACAAGATGGCTGCATACTGAGGCTCTTACATGAAAGGATGTGGTATTTATCTCAACACTGTTTGACACCACCTTCCTCTGTGTGTGTATGTGTGCACGCGCTGCTCGTGTGTGTGCACAGTACTTTGATTGCATTTCTATGCTGTATTATTTTATTGCTGTGTTTTTCAATGTGATATAAAACAATTTAATATCACATGGAGCTAGATCCAACATGATGCACCTCCTTCAATGGGTCACATCCAGTACGCCAAATAAAGCTCTGACCTTAACCTGAGATGCATGTAGCTCTGTTATGCCATTCTCATATTGATGCATTGTTACATTTACATTTAAGTCATTTAGCATTGTTCCACCTCTTTCACATCAAAGTGATCCTCCTCCCATGTTATTGATTTGAGTCAAGGCCATTGTCAGAACTAAACTTACAGCATCAAGTTGTTGCAAGACCTTCCTGTATTTAGGCCTACCACAATACACTTGCAGGTTATCTAAACTGGCTTGTCTTAAATGAGAAATACAGTACTTTATTGTCAATTGTCACAACGACACTGATACTGTATGTGTCCCCCCTTTATTCCAATTCATCTGATATATATATATATATATATATATATACAAAAGAATGACCTTTCAACACAAAGTAGTGAATTTCAGTGATGGGGAAACTGCAACTACATGAACCTGACAAAGATCAAGATTGCTTCTCATTCACAAGTCTGGTTATAATACAGGGTCTTTCTATAGGGTGTAAGGACCTCTCAGTGAGGTGGTGATCTCTTACTGTATGTTTCTGTTTTAAGACCATGTGTCTATCATAGACTTGGTATAATTACATTATGACTGTTAGACCATTTTCTTCTGTTTCAGATTAAATACAGTTTTCAATTAGTTTGCTTGTCTGTGTGTCTCAATCTTCTGTCTGTCTGTTCTCATTTGTCCCTGCAACATGTGCTGTGTTTTCATGACGTATTGAGACTGAAACCTACAAACTCATATCCGTTCTGAGATGATGCTGGTTGGGAAGCTGCTCTGTTTAGATACATGATCTCAGTGTAACAGAAGGAGGAATAGAACAGAGATGAACAACAGCCTCACTCTGGTGCTGATGAAAATGAATCAGCATACTCTAATGTAGACGTTCAAGGGGCATGCGAGGTAATGACATAGATATTGACATAAATAATAATTAACATTATTGATGTTGGTCATTCAACTGACTTGCCTAGTTAAATAAATGGAGAAACCCTCCCTAATGAAGATGGAACCTTCCAGAAAAACACCCACCAATGGTCAAGTGGAAAAACAACTATCAATGTGTGGTTCAGTTCGCAGTTAGTGTGATTTAAAAGCACAAACACACATATTAATATGCTTCCCATCACACTATGGGATATGTTAAATGAATGTGTCTTATCTTTATTCTCAGATATACAGGCTCAAATCGGCAGCCCAGCAGGTTGGTAGAAAAACAACTCCAAAGAACTGTTTTGTAGTAACTGCTGTTACAATGTCAAAAGCACTGACACTACTACTGTTACAATCAAAATAATTCCGGCATATAACCTGTCCTCACCCTTGTATTTTCCTACCTGGTTGTTTAGGCCCATTCAGAGTGATGAATGAAACCAGCTCCTGTGTTTGGAAAGCAGGGGTGTTTTCTATGGATACTGGAGGACTGTATTGCAACTTGAAAGCAGCTAATATTGTGTGGAGAAAGATGGACTGTGGGACAGCTGTAGCTGCAACTTACAGACCTCAGTTTGGAGGGAAGTGGAGGATAGCAACAAGCATGTATTGATTGCTATGGTCAGGATTCTACTCTTGAGAAGAGTACATTAGTCTCACATGGAGTTGGTGTCTGAGCATAAGCGTAATTATGCTAATGTTATCTGTTCAGGTAAGATTGATATATGTTGTATTAAAGATTGTATCAAACAAAATTAGGATATTTTAGATTTTCATTTAATATTCAATATTCATATTTTTGGGGGGCTGAAAATACTAGTATTGTCAACAAAACTGAGCTTTCTACCGTCTCTTTTTGTTCAGATTTTGTCAAGTTTGTGGATGAAGCAGGTTTCTGCTCTGGAAGAGTGGAGCTGAAGTCCAATCAGTCCTGGACGTCAGCGTGTGAAGCTGACTTTGACAGGCAGGATGCAGAGGTAGTCTGTCGGCAGCTTGTTTGTAGCGCCTTGTTGAGAATGTATAAATAAATAGTATGTACTCTTCTTTCTCCAGAGTCTGATGATGTGAGGCTGGTGGGAGGAGGCAGTCGCTGCGTTGGTAGAGTGGAGTGGTACCAACAGGGAAAGAGGAATATGTAGCCTGTAAAATATGGCTGGAAATTGAAGGATGTCGCTGATTTCTTTTGGTGTAGACAGCTGGACTATGGCTCCTCTGTTTCAAGACTACTTGGAAAACGCACTGAAGGGTTTGAAGTGTACTGTAATGGACCTGTGTTATGGCTGGGTGCTCCTGGTGGAGAAATCAGGCGCAGGAGAGCAGAGAGTTCTGAACAGCACACTTTATTTGGCAGGAGAGAATAACAGTAGGACGCAACTGCGTCAAAAAACCTCCAACCAAAATAGACACAATTATATAAAGTTAACAAAGTAACAATCTTTGTGTAAACAATAAACACGGAACAAACCACCGTAACATAAAACAATCCTACACAAAGACATGATGGGGAACAGAGGAATAAATACATATGATGATTGGGGAATGGAAACCAGGTGTGCAGGGAACAAGACAAAGCAAATGGATACATGAAAAATGGAGCGGCGATGGCTAGAAAGCCGGTGACGTCGACCGCCGAATGCCGCCCGAACAAGGAGAGGAGCCGACTTCGGCGGAAGACGTGACAACCTGAGCCTGCGCTCAGGGACTGTGGAAGAGGCACAGGGCTAACTTTGGTGACTCCATTAAAGGTGATCTGCTCAGGTAACACTAAAGTTATTATATTCAGCTGATTTATATACAACTTCCTTTACACATCTCACAGTTGAACTTTTATGGCTGCTTTGCTGCTCATAAAGATGAACTAATAATAATTCAAGAGCAATGCAAAGTATCACACAATGCTTTTGTATTTTCATGTAATTTCAGTCACTATAGGCCCATCACAGATGTTGCCCTGTAAGAGAGGCTGGCAAGCACTGTTACATTCTGATGTTATGGTCATATCTACAGTATATGATGAAATTAGTTAAAGTGGCGATCAGCAGTTGAAACAATAACAAAGCCACTCCCCGCCCTGTTTCTGTAAAAAAGCAGAGGGATGGGGATTGGAGAAATGTAACCACTTTCAAATTCATAGACACAGCTAGGACTGACCACCCATGATATCAAAATGTTAGTTTGACCATGTTTTGAGGCTATATCGTGTTTGTTTACATTTATCGTATTTACAAACACTGGATGTAGCAACTGCTGATTGCCCCTTTAAAGAGGTTTTTATTTTTCTGTTTTATGTATATAGATCTCCCCCATAAGCCTGATATCTCCCTGACCATCTCAATGGGAAGGGTCTCCAGGGGCCACCAAGGGACTCTAGAGGTGTTCAGGGGCCACAGCTTCACCATCCCCTGCTCCACTCAGCCACAGCACCCGGGTGTCTCCTCACGTACCCTGACACCAAAACAACCCAGACCTAGCCAGCTGTCTATCACTCTGCTGCCTTTCTCTTTCCAGCTGCAGATGACTCCCACCAAGGGAACTACAGCTGTGTTCATGGGATTTATGTTTTTTCACATCACTTCTCTTCTGAGAGTGAGCTCCTCTCCCTCACTGTCACAGGTAACGCAAAACAAACCATACTTATAACTTTGACCATTAACAGATTTTCCACAGACAAATCTGATGATTAAGAATCCCCTAATGAAATGTGTTTCTGTTGAAGTTTCTCCTCTGACAGCTTTCCACTGTTGGTGACAGCCAACTCCGCCACCTATCTGTACATCAAGGTAAAGACGTTAAAAAGTGACAAGTCAGGTGAACAAAATGTATATTTTAGAAGGCAAGTCTTGGTTTAATCTCTGAATAAATCATTTGGGATTGTATTGTACCTGATTTTTGTTTTGGTACTGTGTTTTCTTAGACCACCATGAGGCCGAAGTGAGTGGAAGGGGTGAACTTGGAGATGGTTTCTCTGAAGTCTAGAGCTGTAGTCGGACCAGGAGAGGAGAGCGCAGCCCAGGGTACAGAGTAGGGTGAAGTTGACTGAAAAGTCCAAGTGGGGTCCTTGGGATGTCCAACTCTGATGTTACCCCATTGAAATTGAAAGTTAAAATGTTTTAAATGTAGTTGAAACCTAAAACATTTAACGTTGTCAAAGGTTAAGAGTTAAGGGTTAAGGTTAGGGTTATGGTTATGGTAAGGTTTAGGGTATCGATGTCCCAAGGTTTCCGGGTGGCACTAACTGAAGTTGACCGTAGAGACGTTGACCTTAGGTCAGTTTTTTTTTTCCAGATATGATGGGACTGGTGTGGACTTGAGGGGACTTTAATTCCCATCCAATCAAATGAAATGAGTGTTACGTTTCCATTGGTGTTGCTGTTGTTATGGCTACACTCCTATTGTTGTTGTTGTCGTTGCTGCCAGACAGAGTTGGCCAGAGCACAGTAAGCATTAGACTAGCTTAGCTGAGACGTGATCATATGTCAGTGTAGGGCTAGGTTGCCCCGAGGTGCTGCTCTAATATCAACCACCAGCTGTCTCCACTGCTCCCCTCTAAACCCCACTCGACTTGAGGGGTAACTTGTTCTTACCCTGGGTAACTGAGCGCTCAAGATACAATTCCAGATACAATGCAATACCTAAATCCTAACCTTAGTCGGGTTATATCTGTGACAGTTTTTGTTGTTGTTTTAAACACAGAGATGGATAACAAAGACAGTTACTTAACATAAAGCGTTGAGTTTCCATTCATATATAGCTACTAATCACTTTGAGGAAACAAAACGGGAAAAGTCACATCAACTCATTTGAACGTTTTTTTATTTATTTAAGTGAAAGACATGATATTACACGTGACGTGATAGCCAAATAAACATGGACACGGCATTTATTACAGGAATAGTTTGGAACCACTTCCCTGTGCTCACTCAACACCTCCACCCCTTCAGTCTGGGTTAGACACACAGATGGCAGCCAATCTCTTCAGTAAATATTAGTAGCTTCATTGACTCCAGCTCAGAGGAAAGAGAAAACCCTAACAAAACGAGTGGTAGAAACCCCACCAGAGGACACATTCTGCCCACAGAGTCCAATCGTGGCTTCAGAGAGCTAAATAACCATGGCGATATTGTCTGAGCAACTGTTTGTGTGGGAAAGTGAGAGTGAGAGGACATTGTGCATATATATGTTATATATGTTATGTATGTTCCTGTGACTTTTAGCTATTTTGCTATTATTAGCATCAAATGATGTTATTTGTGTGGGTCAGTGCAAATAGTGGATGTGTGGGTGGGTTGTGTGTGTGTGTTTTGTGTTAGTAGTGCGTGATCAGTGTGTGCACGGAGGTGTGTGCGAGGGAGCTGCGTGAAGGATTAGCCCCAGTGTGTGTCCACCCGTGATTAGCCTGGTCAGTGGGCCTGTTGTGCATTCACCCAGGCCATTAGCATATTAATGCTGCCTCCCTCTTGATCTCTCTCTCTCTCTCTTTTCTCCACCCTCTCTCTTTCTCTTTCCTTTCTATAGCTATTTCCCGAGTCTCGCTCGAACTTCCTCCCTGGCAATTTTTTTCTCAACTTATTTTGTACTTCCCTTTCTCTCTGCGCTCTTTTTGGGCCCTTCGTACTTTACACATTTCTCTCTTCCTTGTTCTCTTGTGTTTCCCTCCAAAAATGTCCTATTGCCCTTTTCTTCTCCTTCTTTCTCTTCTGAAATCCCTACTTCCCTGATAATCCCAGCCTCTCGCCCCAAGCCCCGTCTCTCCCTACAATCTCCAAATCCTTTACAGTGGTCTACTTTCGCTCTCGTTTTCCCTATTATTCCGTAGCCTAACCCCTGAACTTTGCCAAACACAGGAAAATGCAAACACACACACACACACACCTCACTTCATTCATTCAATGAATTTCTCTCTCACTCTCTCCCCTTTCCTGCTAAAAGTGTGCATCTTGTGAGACCTTTTCTGAATAGCTTTGAAAGAAATAGCAACCTAGAAAACAGGGACTGAACTGCAAACCGGACACATTCAACAGTACTTAACATTATAAATGCTATTCATTTCTCCCTCTAATGACTTCCGCCTCCAAGTAGACTCAACCTCTTGTTCTGGCTCTTAACCGCCACCGTGAGCCACGTTTAGAAGCTGGAGAATAGTCGCCCAGCATGGTAAAGGTGACCATTTATACCCACACGTTTCCTTCTGTCCCTTCCATGTCTGCATTACTGGAGATTTCTGGAGGTCAGGGGCGTGATGTCCATCCACAACTCCTGGTTTCAGGGAGGCAGACACAAGAATTGCGTTTGGACAATCAGCTCCGGACCCCCCCTGGGTCAGCACATAGCAGGGATGGATGGGCAGACGTTTGTATAGACATAGGGCACAGAGAAACGTATAGGGAAATTAAAGGCCTCTGAAACCCTAACTCAACCACCCTTTCTGTGTGTTCATGACACAATGATGAACGCAGGGTCACTTTGCAGGGCAGCACCCCAAGGGCAGCAGCAATGTGACCCATACAAAAGGGCTCCCCATGGTCACACGGATCAAAGAGACAAAAGCTCCCTATGATAACTTAGTGCAGCCGAGTGTTAACACATGAGCAGCCAAGGTAAGAGCTGGAAACAAAAGTGAGAGGTTGAAACAAAAGTAGCCCCCCAAACTGAATTGCTCTATGCCACATTTGTCTTTCTAGATGAGCTGTGTCAAAACGAATAATATGGGCTGCTTTCGAAAGGCCTCAGCCATTCAATGACGCTCCATGTGCTGCTCACAATTGAAGAGCAGCCCCGCACACCCCACAAAGAGAAATAAAGTATTTCATATCCATATCTTAAAGTTAACAGTTATTTGTTTGAGTAGATACTATTGAGTAGATACTATAAAAAGGTCATATTTAAAAGTCTAATGAAGACTTGTTTTTCTTTTGAATTCGGAAAATGCCCTTTTACTTGATTACAGAAAAAAAAGGGGTTTGCTTAAAAACGGGTTAAGTTAACCTCTTTTAAATATCAAAAACCAAATCTTGATTTTTACAGTACTTAGTACATTTTTTCCCCACAGAGGATGTTTAGAAGGTTCAATAAAGATTATTTCCCTTCCTGAAAATCAGCCACGACCGGAAAATAAAAGCTAGTCACCCATTTTTACCCATTCATCTTGAGAAGTTTCTTCAAAGTGGTAGTAATCTGTTGAGCAGCAGTGAAGTTGTTCCACTGTCCCGGAAAGGAATCCAACGAGAGTCCAACTGCTGCATCTGGTCTACGACACGGCTCCATGCCACAGATACAACCTCTAGCTCTGAATTCAACCTTAACTACTGCTCTTATATCATAACAGGTCACTATAGACCACCTCAACCATGGTTGCATACACATTGGCACAACAATTAAAGTGTACCGATGTATTCAAGCTATGTTGAGTACCTTAAAGACAACAAAAAAAACTACTGGACTTAGTTGAGGCCTAAAAACATTGACACGTTATCACAAATAAAAACACTGCTGCTCAAAGGTGTAGAAATTCATCCTGAAATATTTTTGATCTTCTTCCCTCAGATGTGTTATTGTTTTAGCTGCGTTGCGTTCAATGTCTGACACACTTGTCCTACTTTAGCATCTTAACACTTGCTTTCTCTACTCCTGCATCCTTCCCTCTTGCGTTCTCCGACCCTTTCTGCCTGTTCCTCCTTCTGTCTTTCAATTTCCTTCACTCCCCCTCTCTCTCTCTCTCTCTTTTCTCTCTCTCTCTCTCTCTCTCTCTCTCTCTCTCTCTCTCTCTCTCTCTCTCTCTCTCTCTCTCTCTCTCTCTCTCTCTCTCTCTTTCTCTCTCTCTCTCTTTCTCTCTCTCTCTTTTTCTCTCTCTCTTTTTCTCTCTCTCTCTCTCTTTTCTCTCTCTCTCTCTCTTTTTCTCTCTCTCTCTCTCTCTTTCTCTCTCTCTCTCTCTCTCTCTCTCTCTCTCTCTCTCTCTCTCTCTCTCTTCATTTCATGCAGCACTGGGGTTACCTAAGAGACTGGGCCTCAATGAAGAAAATCTCCTTTGGTACAATGAACTGGGGGGGTGCAAGGAGGGGTGGAATGAGAGGGAAAGATAGTGATGCAGATGCGGGACAGAGGGATACAAAATCCAAAATTGAATAAATGGTTGCGCTTGTGTGATTTCGCATCAATGGTCTGTCTTTTGGGGTCACCGTTGGCGCCTCTTGATCAGTCAGTCTGTTGGGCTGAGCTGAAAACGTCTCCCACTATTGAATCTTATGCTGAACTTCCAACTAACTTCTCCCTGTATAAAAGTGCTAGAAAAAATAAATAAAAAATACAAGTGTTCTTATAAGACTGGGAGATCATTTCGTTTTTAATAATGTTGTTGTTTTCATGTAGGCCTATACGGCTGCGTTCATACAGGCATCCCAATTCTGATCTTCTTGTCATTAATTGGTCTTTTGACCAATCAGATCAGCTCTAAAAGAAGCTATTAGTAGAAAAAAATCTGAATTGGGATGCCTGTGTAGATGCAGCCTATGAGATTAACCTTTTTAAACATAATTGTACAGATTTGTGAATTATGATGCTTTTGGGAGTATTCGGCAGTTTCAATAGGAGCCATTTTGTGTGTTTGTTTGTTTACTCTGAGTGGGAGGTGAAACGACATTGAGGATCAGACTGCTCTATTAAAGGACAAGTGTATGTTTTGACAACACAACACCAACATGGTCACAGGCCCATTCAACACAATTAAACACAGCCCCTGTTTAATTTAACACATTTGTCCCCATAATCAACTTAATTGGTCAAGTCAAAAAATGTAATGAGTGATAAGTCATTTTCACAAAATGTCCTGCAAGCACCTTATTGGGTATGTTAATGCTACTATTGTTCTTTTCCATTTGTTTTGGAGTAGCATACACATTCCTATTGCTCCAATCTGTCCCTTTTACATCTCTCCTTAAAGCTACCCTTTGCAGAATGTGAGAAACACAATCGGACTAATAAAAGTGGTTTAGCTAATAATTATGAAGTTAGCTGATGAAGTTAGTTACCACTCCCACTCCCTGCCATAAATACCAGCACTGTGAAATAGGATATTTGTGTATCTTGTTCATGCCTTTTGCGGCTTACTGCATTGACGACATGCTCTTCTTATATCTATGAACATTTTCAGCGCACATGTCAGGATAAATCTGAGATTACCATGGTAATGACTTTATTAAATAGCATAACCAGAAGTACCGCAGCGGAATTAATCGAAGGACTGTGGGCGCAGAGTGCAGGGGTGGAGGGAGTGTTTGGGGGGCTTGGGGTGTGTGTGGGGTACCCCTGGGTAGATTGTCCGCGGCTCGAATGAAGTTATTTCCAGGGCCCTGTCCATCTGTTACCGTGGCAGCAGTGACTGAGGCGTTGCCATGGCGCGGTCCACACAAAAGGGTGTGGCGTGGGAACGAGTCCAAGGGTCAGGAGTGAGGTTGTCCGGGTCATAGGTCACAGCCAGCTGGACAGCACACAAGAGGAGGTGAGGGTGAGAAAAGAGGGAAGGAACCATTTTGCGCAGGAGCTGGCCAACGACACTGCTGGATGTTAACATTAAACTGAGCGGTGAGATAAAAGGTCAAGAGAAGGGGGTGGGGGGGGGGCACTGTCTGGAGTCTATAGGAGGCTCCCTGCATTAGGCCCAATATCCACTGGTATCTAATCATGCACAGCATTTGACAGGCAATTGACTGGTCAATGTCCACGCAAATGTGGCTATTGAGAGCCGCAGAAGGCTGTGTGTGTGCCATCGCTTTGCCTAGATAAGTGAAACTCCGGGAAAACAATTGGGTATTTGCAAATATTTAATTCCGCTTCCTTTTGAATAAAAAAATCCAATAGGGAAGAATGCGGCCAACGTATCACAATTGTTCAATGTAGCAATACGCTATTTCCAACCTAGAAGACACGAACTGTAAAGAACTGGTTTGAACACCAAACCACCACGACTAGACAGCCTGCATCTCCATTCCTCCACAAGGCCTTGAGATTCATTCATTTCATATCAACTGCTTTTAAATCTGCAGTTCTGTTATCATGCCAATCTAAACATTCAAATGTTCAAAATGTTACAGAACTCAAGTACCAAGTTTGAAACGTTAATTCAGTCAAAACTAACATGGTGAGAAACAGATTGAAAATGCCCCACCGCCCCAATAGCGAAACCCATTCAGCCCTATGATCCAAACGGCGGGTCATAACTGAATCAGAGGATAACACGTTATGACACACGGATGGGGTGAATAGCTTACAATGTAATTAAAGCTACACCAACACCCCCTAGTCAACAGCACAGCACATAGACCCTAATGGGGGAAGGATGAAAGGCCGTGATCTATGCGCCATGGCCAACAGTAATAGGATTAAAGTCAGCCATGGGAGAACATGGCAGACCAAGTCCAATGCCCCCGTCAGACAAGTTTTGTGATTGGCCAGAAACACTGTTCAGAGCAAGAATTTGAGGGACAAAAGCGTTTAACATTGTGTTGTGGCTACAGATATACTAAAAGGGAGAGCGGGGGGCTAAAATATGCGACGGACAAAATTTAATCCTGAGATTTGACAACTCAATCCCAGATGTATCTTTTTATCTATATTCTATCATTTATGGAATAAATAAGGACAACTATTGATGTATCTTTGATGAAATGCCTTCGTGTAGTTTGATGGTTCAATGAACATGATTTGTTATCGACAGATTGTGTCCCAGTCAGATTTCCGTTTCTTTATACCATGATGTGAATCTCAAGTCCAATGCTTACCATTTGAACAAGTCAAATATTCAAAAGGAGCTTTTCATAATGCAAAAAAAAAAGGTATGTATTAAAAAATATAAACCCACAGTGCAAAATGTTTAATTAAAGTGTAAATAACACATGCATTGATATCAATAGGAGACTAAGTGAACATTGCACCAGAGTGGAAGTTAGGATTCGCACCATGCTGACCTTTGTTCATGCTTGATGCAGCGATGCCATAACCACATGAAATGTGCAACTTCTATTTGCTCTTTTGAGTTTATAGAGCCAAATAAAAGAGGGATGCGTCTCTGGGAAATAGTAAGTTCACCGGGTTCAATCTCTTTAAATCTCTTGCCATGTTGAAGTGACCCAGAGAGCCATTCTGCCCCACTGTCCTCTCCAACAGTGCAGGCTGGGAGAAGGACCAAAAACGGTCGTTTTACACCAATGATAGTCACTTCCTGCCAAAATTCACAGGGACAGAGTTCAAAGTGATCAGCACACAAATATATTTTAGGCCTCCATTTTCAGAGCCCATTTAATGTGTCTGTAGCCTGGAGGATCGCTGAGTTGGAGTTGAATCTCACCTGTAGCTTCTACACAGATTGGACTGATATGACACAGCATCCCAAGAAACTTGCTAGCTGGTTGTAGATCACAAAATAGTTTCCAAGGAGTTCCAAAAATGTGTTTCAAGCTCTGTCCTCCCTTCTGGTTTTAGGGAATTCATATTGAATCAAGCCAATTGTATTCCTCATTGCACATACTGTATCTGGGATGAGTTCTTGTAACAACAGAAGACAGGATTTACTGTAGTGATGACACCATACATCTAGCATAACATATGACCAAAACAATAACATACTATAATGTGTCTACACATTTGAATGTCTTGCAGCCTATTATTTAGGGGTCATGCAAATTAGTTTATGTGTGTAGATGGGGCATTCTGTAACTGTCAGTTTAGCAGAAGTGAGTCACTGTGTACATTTGAAAATATTCAAATCAATCTGGTCTTAATGGCCATGTACTATCCCACCTGGCACAGCCAGAAGAGGACTGGTCACCCCTCAGATCTCTAGGTTTCTTCCTAGGTTTCTGCCTTTCTAGGAAGCTTTTCCTAGCCACCGTGCTTCTACAAATGCATTGCTTTCTGTTTGGGGTTTTAGGCTGTGTTTCTTTATAGCACTCTGACATCTGCCGATGTAAAAAGGGCTTAAGAAATAAATGTGATTGATTGATTGACTATGTTCAACCAAATTAACGAATCTCTGTATTTCATGGGAAATGATCGTCATGGACTGGTTATGAAACGTGTACGCTAATAATCGGGAAACAAGTACAGGGAGTGATTTTTTAAAATAAAGGAAGAGAGAACAAAACAAGAAACACAAGTAGAGTACAAACAGAAACAGAGTCAATAATGCCTGAGGAAAGAACCAAGGGGAGTGACAGATATAAGGGAGGTAATCAGGAAGGTGATGGAGTCCAGGTGAGTGTCATTAGTCACAGGTGCGCTTAACAATGGTGACAGGTGTGAGTAATGATGAGACAACTGGCGACGTTGTGCGGGAGAGGGGGAGCAGTAGTTAACGTGACAGGTTATGCTAGTTAACAAACTTTGTGTGAGTTTCAGTAGCCTAAAGTACAAATAAAACCTAGACGGAAGAGGAGGTGTGCTTGACAACAGCATAAACAAACATCCATGCAGTAGTGGAAAAAGTACCCTATTATCATATTTGAGTAAAAATAAAGATATTTTAATAGAAAATGACTTAAGTGAAAGTGAAAGTAACCCAGTAAAATACTACTTGAGTAGAAGTCTAAAAGTATCTGGTTTTAAATATACTTATTTTTGTACTTGTACTTGTATGTATTGTATGTAGTTTTTTTGTAGTGTGGTTTTCATACAAGCCTTTGGGCTTCCAACCACACCTGCACACCGTATGATTATTATTTATTTTATTTTTTATTTTTCTGCATTGTTGTCCATCACTTGTTTTCTTGAATAAATAAATAAAAAATAAAAACATGAATTCCACCCAAAAACAATATTTTGGTATTTGTCAAAATACAGAAATCATCACCGTATGATGCATTTAGCATTATATGTGTCACGGCTGGCTGAAGGACTGGACCAAGGTGCAGCATGGTAAGCGTACATTTTCTCTTTATTAAAAATGACGCCGACAAAACAAAGAACAAAACCAAACCGTGAAGCTTTGGGTTATGTGCCCTGAACAAAGTCAAAGTTACTGTCACGTTCTGACCTTATGTCTTTGTTTTAGTATGGTCAGGGCGTGAGTTGGATGGGTAGTCTATGTTCTTTTTTCTATGATTTGGTACTCCTGTGTTTGGCCTGGTATGGTTCTCAATCAGAGGCAGCTGTCAATCGTTGTCCCTGATTGAGAACCATACCAATCTATGGATGTCATATGACTGGGCAGGGGTGCAGCCATGGGTGGGCCTGGGAGGGCATAGGCCTACTTACTTGGGCGCCAGGTCGTCCCACTGGGGAACCAGGCCCAGCCAATCAGAATGAGTTTTTCCCCACAAAAGGGCTTTATTAAAGACATAAATACTCCTCAGTTTCATCAGCTGTCTGGGTGGCTGGTCTCAGACGATCCCGCAGGTGAGGAAGCTGGATGTGGAGGTCCTGGACTGGCGTGGTTACACGTGGTCTGCGGTTGTGAGGCCGGTTGGATGTAATGCCAAACTCTCTAAAACAACATTTTGGCAGATAAATTAACATTAAATTCTCTGGCAACAGCTTTGGCGGACATTCTTGCAGTCAGCATGCCAATTGCACGCTCCGTCAAAACTTAAGACATCTGTGGCATTGTATTTTGTGACAAAACTGCACATTTCAGAGTGACCTTTTATTGTCCCCAGCATAAGGTAATGATCATGCTGTTTAATCAGCTTCTTGATATGCAACACATGTCAGGTGGATGGGTTATCTTGTCAAAGGTGAAATGCTCACTAACAGGGATGTAAACAAATTTGTGCACCACATTTGAGGTAAAGCTTTTTGTGCATATAGAAAAGTTCTGGGATCATGAAACATGGGACACATGTTGTATTTATATTTTTTTAAGTGTTGTACTTTTCTAGTTACTCTCTGTAGTTACTCTTTGTATTCTTACTCAAGTAATTTCTGAAGGAAGTAACATACTTTTTAACAGTTACATTTTACCAAATAACTTTAGTGACATAGATTTCTATTATTATATCTTCGCTCTCGGGTGAAAACCTTGCAACTCCAAATGTGGAGATCTTTTTTTTTTAACATGAATTGATACTAATGGTTCCCCTTTCAAATCAAATCAAATACAATTTCATTGGTCACATACACGTGTTTAGCAGATGTTATTGCCGGTGTAGCGAAATGCTTGTGTTTCTAGCTCCAACAGTGCAGTAAAATCTAACATGAATGGAATTTAATAATAAGTGATTTCAAGTCTATGTATATAGGGCATCAGCCTCTAATGTGCTAGTGGTGGCTATTTAACAGTCTGATGGCCTTGAGATAGAAGCTGTTTTTCAGTCTCTCGGTCTTAGCTTTGATAAACCTGTACTGACCTGTGAACAGGCATTTGCTCAGGTGTTTGTTGTCCTTGATGCTTTTTTTTGCAACCCTGCGGTTGCAGGTGGTGCAGTTGCCTTACCAGGCGGTGATACCCCCCGACATGATGCTCTCAATTGTGTATCTGTAAAGGTTTGTGAGGGTTATAGGTGCCAAGCAAAATTTCTTCAGCCTCTTGAGGTTGAAGAGGCGCTGTTGCTTCTTCTTCACTACACTGTCTGTGTGGGTGGACCATTTCAGTCTGTCTGTGATATGTACGCAGAGGAACTTTCCACCTTCTCCACTGTGGTCCCGTTAATGTGGATGGGGGGATGCTCCCTTTGCTGTTTCCTGAAGTCCACGATCAGCTCCTTTGTTTTGTTGACATTGAGTGAGGTTATTTTCCTGGCACTACACTCCCAGGGCCCTCACCTCCTCCCTGTAGGCTGTCTTGTCTTTGTTGGTAATCAAGCCTTCTACTATTGTGTCATTTGCAAACTTGATGATTGTGTTGGAGGCATGTGTGGCCACACAGTCATTGGTGAACAGGGAGTACAGGAGGGGGCAGAGCACGCACCCTTGTGGAGCTCCAGTTTTGGGGATCAGCGAAATGGGGGTGATGCTTCCTACCTTCACCACCTGGGGGTGGCCCGTCAGGAAGTCCAGGACCCAATTGCATAGGGCGAGGTTCAGACCCAGGGCCTCGAGCTTAATGATGAGCTTGGATGGTACTATAGTGTTGAATGCTGAGCTATAGTCAATGAACAGCATTCTTACATAGGCAGTCCTCTTGTCCAGATGGGATAGGGCAGTGTGATCTATTGGGGCGGTAAGCAAATTGAAGTGAGTCTAGGGTGTCAGGTAAGGGAGAGGTGATATGATCCCTGACTAGTATCTCAAAGCACTTCATGATGACAGAAGCGCTTTCTTGGGTACAGAAACAATGGTGGCCATCTTGAAGCATGTGGGGACAGTAGACTGGGTTAGGGAGAGATTGAATATGTCCTTAAACACTCCAGCCAGCTGGTCTGCGCATGCTCTGAGGACGCTGCTAGGTATGCTGTCTGGGCCGGTAGCCTTGTGAGGGTCAACATGCTTAAATGTCTTACTCACGTTGGCCACAGAGAAGGATATTCCACAGTTCTTGGTAGCGGGCTGCATTGATGGTACTGTGTTATCGTCAAAGAAGTCGAAGAAGATGTTTAGCTTGTCCGGAAGCAAGACGTCGGTGTCCACGACGTGGCTGGTTTTCGTTATAGTCTATGATTGTCTGTAGACCATGCCACTTTATGTCTGTATGAATGTTTCATGACCCCTCGGCCAATGAAATATATTCAAAATAGCTTGTCATCAAAACTGGCTCTCAAAGTCCACTGGCTCTCAAAGTTGTCTGTCAAATCCCATATCTCCAACACAGCTTTTGCAGTGAAGCGTGCATCTTCACTTGAAGTGATTTTTGTCTGTGGGTTCAATCTTAGCCAGGTATTAGATCAAGGTATTGTGTTGTGAAATCCCAGGTCCAGCAAAATGAAGGCAGTTATATACCATTTTAAAAACATTACAATACATTTCACAACATAATATCTTGATCGCTAATGGGGATCCATAATAAATCCAAATAACTTTCTGCCTTTGAAAGTTTAGATATTTCTGGAGTAAGATAAGTATTTCTAAGATATACACTACCGGTCAAACGTTTTAGAACATCTACTCATTCAAGGGTTTTTCTTTATTTTCACTATTTTCTACATTGTAGAACAATAGTGAAGGCATCACAACTATGAAATAACACATATGGAATCATGTAGTAACCAAAAAAGTGTTAAACATTTTATATTTGAGATTTTTCAAATAGCCACCCTTTGCCATGATGACAGCTTTGCACACTCTTGGCATTCTCCCACTGAATTGCTCTCTCTCTCTCTCTCTCTCTCTCTCTCTCTCTCTCTCTCTCTCTCTCTCTCTCTCTCTCTCTCTCTCTCTCTCTCTCTCTTATGACAAGGTCTATAAGTACATTGGTCATACAGTGTATCATCTGAATAAGATTTTTGTGCCATTTAGTTTATTTACAGCTTGTAGCAACATAACCAAGGGGGAGGAGAATGGACCTGCCAAGAAAAGAAAAGACCCTTCAAAGTGGAAAGGAGAGGTTCGGAAGAGGAAGTGGATTCAGGGTAAATCAAACCTTGGCAGGAAAAAGATGATTGAGTTGACTATGCCAATTGATATCTGCACTGTTTGATTATTTATTACTTAAATTAAATTCTTACCTTAATACCTACCTTCACGTTTAATTCCATTCTGAAAGGTGTCTGATTTGCATACCAGTAACATGATTGATAGTGAAATGTTGATATTTATTGTTGTTTGACTGTTGTAACACTTAACTGATCCTCCTTGATATTTCATTCTGAGTTTTAAAAAAATGAAACGTCCCACTAGGGATAAATCTTTTAATGCATTCATCACATGTACTTGAAATAATATTGTGAAATTAATTTAAAATGGTGAAATTATTTGAAACGTCTTTTATACCATTTGACCTTTTTATGAAACTGAGCACATTGATAGATATTAAGTCAACTTTGAATAAGACCATAATTGAAAGTGTACAGCCTATGGACTGTTTGATATCAGTCTTCATTGGAGTCTGCCTACTGCTGGAGGACATCTGCAAGATGGTGCTGGCAGGCTTAAATAATAAATTCATGTAAAATCAAGTAGTTGTTATTTTTGTTTGCTGTCACGGTTTACCATAAGGTGTAAAAAATTACCTAACTAAATGTGTAACTTGTACTTAAGTAGTTTTCTGGCCAGATACTTTTTCACTGCGAATCTCATTGTATTTGAAAATCACTGTTTTTAAAATACTTTTGATGATGTCATCGAGTAGAACCTTTTTACTTTATAGTATTTTCTATAAAACTTAGAAATGCCCTGTTTTTACATATGTATACACTGCAGATAATGAAAATGAGGTTGAAAAATAGTGGAATTGCCCTTTAAGTATAAAAAAAAATGCAAACCAGACGGCACAATTTTGTTGTTTTTCTTTTTTTACAGATAGCCACTCAAACGTGCTGGATTGTTTGGATGATCCAGTTGCTGGGTTGTAGGCATTGGGTCACTCAGTTTGGTTGTTGTCTTTAAAAAAAGGAAGGTTGGGTTGTTTATGTTGAGTTGACATGTGACCAAAAATGTTCTAAGCGGGTCAGATCAGAAGACTGGAGACGTGGCTTAGTAGGGGGATGGCATTCAGGAAGTTATTTTTGGTCACCCGTGAGAGTAAATATCATTCCAGTTAATTTGTTCTGTATTGTAATCATAAGTTTATGTTTCACACGGACACTTTTGAAGCTTTAGAGGCTTGCACAAGTTTATGAGTTCCTAAAGAGTCTATACATATTCCAAAGTTGGGATAGTTTCCACTTTGTTACAATATTCCAAAACATATAATAAATGTATATAATATGCAATAATAATCAAGGGAAATCGAATTGCAGTGTACAAATGTAATAAGTTTAACAGGAATGACATTTACTCTCACAGATGGCCAAAAACAACTATATGAAAGCTACGCCCCTAATAACTTATGGATTACATTAAGAAAAGACAGCTGCTGGGTCAACCAGCATGAAAGGGAATACAAACCCAATTGATGGTTAAATTAACCCATGTTTAGGTAATCCCAACAACCCAATATGTTGGGTTATTCACGCAACCCAACTGACTAGGTCAACATTACCCAGTGTGTGATCTGTCCAATATTTACCCTGTGCTTGGTTACCAAATAAACGAAATTGGGTTGTTTTTAGCAGGTTGACATTTATTGTCATGACTATTTTCCTGGAGGCAGAACTCTGGATTTCCCCTTAGATAGATATTGCAAAAATTCATGAAGACAAACATTTGCTATTTTGTCTTAATTTAAGGTTAGGGTTAGGCATTACAGTTATCTGTGTGGTTAAGGTTAGGGTTAGGTTTAAAAACAGATTGTATGACGTTGTGGCTGTGCCAGCTAGTGACCATACTGCAAAGTTGCCTCCAGAACAAGAATAATGATGAAAAATCCTAATCTGTTTGTTTTTAACCCAGCATTATTTTGAGTGCAGTCCCACACTCCAACATTCAGACATCATTCACAAACAAAGCCTTTTATTGAGTGAATCCACCAGTGCATGTCCAGGCCCGTCTGAAGTTTGCCAATGACCATCTAGATGATCCAGAGGAGGAATGGGAGAAGGTCATGTGGTCTGATGAGACAAAAATATAGCTTTTTGGTCTAAACTCCACTCGCCGTGTTTGGAGGAAGAAGAAGGATGAGTACAACCCCAAGTACACCATCCCAACCGTGAAGCATGGAGGTGGAAACATCATTCTTTGGGGATGCTTTTCTGCAGAGGGGACAGGACGACTGCACCGTATTGAGGGGAGGATGGATGGGGCCATGTATCGTGAGATCTTGGCCAACAACCTCCTTCCCTCAGTAAGAGCATTGAAGATGGGTCGTGGCTGGGTCTGCCAGCATGACAACGACCCGAAACACACAGCCAGGGCAACTAAGGAGTGGCTCCGTAAGAAGCATCTCAAGGTCCTGGAGTGGCCTAGCCAGTCTCCAGACCTGAACCCAATAGAAAATCTTTGGAGGGAGCTGAAAGTCCGTATTGCCCAGCAACAGCCCCGAAACCTGGGATCTGGGAATTTTTTGCAAATGAATATAAACAAACAGAAATATTACATTTACATAAGTATTCAGACCCTTTACTCATGTCACGTTCTGATCTTTATTTTCCTTTGTTTGGTCCTTTATTTAGTATGGTCAGGGCGTGAGTTGGGGTGGGCAGTCTATGTTTTGTGTTTCTATGTTTAGGTTTCTGTTTCGGCCTAGTATGGTTCTCAATCAGAGGCAGTTGTCGTTAGTTGTCTCTGATTGAGAATCATACTTAAGTAGCCTGGGTTTCACTGTTGGTTTGTGGGTGTTTGTTTCCGTGTCTGTGTTTGTCAGAACACGGGACTGTTTCGGTTTGGATTTCATTCATGTTCACATTTATTGTTTTGTATTTCTTAGTGTTCAGTTTATGTTTTATAATAAACGATATGGACACTTACCACGCTGCATTTTTGTCCGATCCCTGCTGCACCTCCTCTTCAGACAAAGAGGAGGAAATCTGCCGTTACAACTCAGTACTTTGTTGAAGGACCTTTGACAGCGATTTCAGCCTCAAGTCTTCTTGGGCATGACGTTACTAGCTTGGCACACCTGTATTTTGGGAGTTTCTCCGATTCTTCTATGAAGATTCTCTCAAGCTCCCTCAGGTTGGATGGGGAGCATTGCTGCACAGCTATTTTCAGGTCTCTCCAGAGATGGTCGATCGTGTTCAAGTCCGACCTCTGGCTGGGCCACTCAAGGACATTCAGAGACTTGTCCCAAAGCCATTCCTGCGCTGTCTTGGCTGTGTGCTTAGGGTCGTTGTCCTGTTGGAAGGTGAATCTTCGGAAACACAATGCATCTGAGCTCAATTTCGAGTCCCATAGCAAAGGGTCTGAATACTTTTGTAAATAAAGTATTTCTGTTTTTTATTTTGAATACATTTCAAACATTTCTAAAAACCTGTTTTTGCTTTGTCTTTATGGGGTATTGTGTGTAGATTGATGAGGAAAAATGTGTATTTAATACATTTTCAATTAAGGCTGTGACGTAATTTGTTTTGAAAAGGTCAAAGAGTCTGAATACTTTCCGAATGCACTGCACTTACATGATATATATATATGATATACATAAAAGAACATATTTCACCACTTGAATATTGATGCCCCTATTAACATTGAGTAAAACTGAAAAGATTACCATACAAAAACATCTCAAATTAGATTAGTGTTTGGAATTGCATTGACCTTTAAGATATGAAGGTAGGTTTTTAAATGCATGATAGTATCAAGTTTAGAAAATGAGTTACAAAGAACTCCAGCAAATTTTTCCAGCTCTGTTCAAATAAATTAACATTGCTACGGGTTATTCATAAGAAATAGAAAAGCAATGTGATCTGCTGTCACCAGCACAAACTATGTATAATTTGTGTGTAGGTCTTAAAATTGATAAATGTTTTACATACCATGTATGTTTTAAGGTTTCATTTTCCTAAAATCCCACTACTTCTACTATCTGTTGTATGTTGCATTAACACACACTTTCCAAATTAGAATAAACATTGTTTTCTTCCGTGGAATCACTGAAAAAGAGCCTCTGAAAATTATTTGGAGCTGAAAAACTTCAATTTCAAGACAGAGTCATATCTGGTCCAAAGGGTGACAAAACTGTGAGAAGTGAAAAAAGCGGTGCATATTATTATGAGCAAGGGCAGGAATGGGCAGGTCGCAGACAGACAGAGAAAAGGACATTTACCTTGAACTCTGGCTGCTCTTTCTCTAGGGCGGGGTCAACAATTGTGCCAGGGTCTTACAGGGTCAGGGGGGCGGGAGCAACCGGGGACAGAGGCTGCCCTGGGTTCGTGGGGGCTACCCGGGGGTCAGGGGGGCGGGGGGGTATTGGCAGATTTGAGGGGCAGATGTCTAATCGAATTGTGGAATGTTTAATTGGTCCCCCTGATTTGCATCAATACAATAGGTTTCCCTTCGCGCCTTGGGCTTAGGGGTCAACCGTGTTCCCTTGCATTGAATAAGCATCATCTGAAAAGGTGTGAACTTTATAGAGCAAGCAGACTGCATTGACGGGAATACACAAAATTAAATATACAGTGCATTCGGAAAGTATTCAGACACCTTGACTTTTTTCACATTTGTTACGTTAAAGCCTTATTCTAAAATGTATTACATAGTTGTTTTCCCTCATCAATCCAGTTTCCTCATCAATCTACCCATAATGTCAAAGCAAAAACAGGTTTTTAGAATGTTTTGCTAATTTATAAAACAAAAAAACTGAAATATCACATTTACATAAGTTATTCAGACCTTTTACTCAGTACTTTATTGAAGCACCATTGGCATCGATTACAGCCTAGAGTCTTCTTGGGTATGATTCACAGCTGTATTTGCGGAGTTTCTCCCATTATTCTATGCAGATCCTTTCAAGCTCTATCAGGTTGGATGGGGAGCGTTGCTGCCCCGTCTTTTTCAGGTCTCTCCAGAGATGGTCGACCGGGTTCAAGTCCGAGCTCTGGCTGGGCCACTCAAGGACATTCAGAGACTTGTCCCGAAACCACTCCTGCATTGTCTTGGCTGTGTGCTTAGGGTCATTATCCTGTTGGAAGCTGAACCTTCTCCCCAATCTGAGGTCCTGAGTGCTCAGGAACAGGTTTTCATCAAGGATCTCCCTGTACTTTGCTCCATTAATCTTTGAGTGGATTCCGTATGGCCACTCTACCATAAAGGTCTGATTGGTGGAGTGCTGCAGAGATGTTTGCGGTTCTCCCATCTCCACGGAACTCTAGAGCTCTGTCAGCGTGACCATCGGGTTCTTGGTTACCTCCCTAACCAAGGCCCTTCTCCCCGGATTGCTCAGTTTGGCCGGGCAGTCAGGTCAGAAATGTTTGCATACCCTTCCCCAGATCTGTGCCTCGACACAATCCTGTCTGGAGCTCTACGGACAATTCCTTCAACCTCATTACTTGGTTTTTGCTCTGACATGAGTTGTCAACTGTGGGTTATATAAACAGGTGTGTACCTTTCCAAGTCATGTCCAATTAATTGAATTTACCACAGGTGGACCCCAATCATGTTGAAGAAACATCTCAAGGATGATCAATGGAATACTTATGCAAATAAGGTATTTCTGTTTTTTTCGTTTTTTTTATACATTTTCAAAAATGTCTAAAAACCTGTTTTTCACTTTGTCATTATGGCGTATTGTGTGTAGATTGCTGAGGATTTTAGAAAATGTAATCAATTTTAGAATAAGGCTTTAACGTTAACAAAATGTGGAAAAGTTCAAGGGGTCTGAACACTTTCTGAAGGCACTGTGTATGGGGATATACTTCCTATATATGTAATATCTGTCTCTCTTATATTGAATGTAATCTCTATTCTTATATATATTTCCACATTATGAGGTTGGAATAACACTATGAAATTGTAACAATGACTATACTGCCTTTTTAGTGTAAGAACTGCTTGACAAGACCGCCTGAAGTGTCACCTAGATCACTCACAGACAGTCCAGTCAATTATTTATTGAGAAATGGCTCTTTGCTTAAGAAGCTATTTTTGTTTCTTGTTTTTTTTAAACAATTTTAATTGAAAATAATTACAGTAAAGGTACGAAGAAAAAAATTGATATTGATATTTTTTTTTAAATGGCTGCAATTGGCCTTTAAATTGTACTGGAGATGGGTCATTCTGCCATTTCGGTGCCTTTTGAGAAGTGTAACTTTTCTATGGGATTTCTATGGGTAACAGGGTTGACGTGTTAGGATCGACCAGCTCAGTTCCCCAACATAAAATACCAGAAAATTGCCAAAAAGTGTAGAACAAGCTCACCTGCTTTTACACAATGATTTGACTATTAGATGTTGAATGTTTCTTTTGAAAAATATTTTCAAAGGAATAGTTTCATCATATTAAAACGAGAGCTCCTTTCATGTAACAGGGTTGACCTTCAAATGAGGGACAAACATAATTGAATCACTAATCATACTAAATAAATAATCATCTTCAGCATGTCATGTCAAAATGATGGATTTGGCACTTGAGCAAATCTTAATTCATATTAAAAATCTGATTGATTTAATTTTCCATGTGGTCTATATTAACGGGCACTTCATTTAATATAACAGGCTTTTAAAATGCAATATTGGTGCACAATTTCTACTTGAAATATCAAAGGGACGCAAAAGGGGCACTCTTTTAGTGGAACGACCCAGCTATCCGGAGTCAGACTCCTGCAACTTGGGTCAAAGGGAGAGCCAGGCAGAGCTGAGTTCCAGCACCTTATGGGTCTAAAGAGAAAAGTAGGATAAAAATGTGACTAACACTTTAGGGTGAGGGTTGAACATAAGGCTAGAGCTAAGTTTAGGGTTATTGCTAGGGTTCAGTGTAGAGTTGAGCCAGGGTGTGGACATTAAACTAGGGTCAGGGTTGAGCCAAGGTGTGGACATGGGACAAGAGGAAAGTGTGTAGAGACATGGCAGATGACAGTGAGCATGGCTAACCCGCTTTTCCTCTGTCCCTGAATAGAGCAACACAGTATTTCCATCCCATCTCACTATACGTTTTGTTAGTTGGAATTCCATTTGCGTTTCATAGAGAAACGTCAACATCAAATGCCGTAGTCCTGTCCTGATCTTGTGAAATATAGTACAAGTGTACAAAGGCAGTCTGGATTCCTTCATTTAATTAGGACTACATTTTTCCATTCTTTGTGTGGATTCTCTGAAAGCAATACATGGAAATACAATAAGACTGTAATAGTTTCCTAAACACCTACAACACACTCTCAGTTGAAAGGAAATCTCCCCTAAATAAGTTCATTCCATTATTGGTCATTGCCTTTGCCAAAGTAATCTGTGCAATGATTTCCCTGAAAAGAATAGTAGTCAAAGAGAGTCCACCAGCGACGGAAGAGGAAGCGAGACATCCCACTCCCTATTTTTGTCTGGTTCATATACAGTCAATGAACTAAGCAGAACAGACCCAGCTGCTAATGCATTGGTGTCTATGGAAGAGTCACTCCCTTAAGATGACCGGAATTTTGACCATTACTGCCACCAGCTGGACGAGGTACTGAACGAGGAAATAAAAATCCATTGTAGGAAAGGGGGGAAAACTACATCATAAAAAATACAAAAAAAGACAAGACAGCAAACAAAAACCATCCCACTTATTCAATCACAGTCCATTCCAAAATACATCCCTACACAGGCTAAGGGGGAACATTCACCGACGGGATCTCTTGCAAGGCCTCGACTGTGAAATCACGTAGACCCAACGTTCAGCTACAATCAGAATGATTCCAATTTTCTCAAACTTATTTTCCGCTTGTGCTCTACAGTTTATGACCATTGTAATAAAAAATACTTTGAAAGAAGTGGACCAAAGTGCAGCGTGGTGAGCGTACATTTTCCTATTTATTTGTTAAATGTCACCAACAAAAATAAGCAACAACCGTGACGCTTACAGGGCTAGAGTGCCACTAACAAAGATAACTTCCCACAAACATAACAGGGAAAAAGGCTGCCTAAGTATGATTCCCAATCAGAGACAACGATAGACAGCTGTCCCAGATTGAGAACCATACCCGGCCAAAACATACAAATTCCAAAACATAGAAAACAGAACATAGAATGCCCACCCAAATCACACCCTGACCAAACCAAATAGAGCCAAAAAAAGGCTCTCTAAGGCCAGGGCGTGACAAGCCCAATCAGTCCTCCGTGACAACAAAATCATAATCAACAGAATAGGGCTGGCTAATAAGTCCTTCGTTTCGGGGTTATGCTCAGGTAAAACAATTTGGCTAACCTATACTTCTATATTTCAAAGTCCTATTCTTGAAGATTGAGGGGTATAACATTTATTTGAATGACTGGAATTATAATAGACTTTGGTTTTCAACATAAATATATGTTTTGTTGTGTCTTTGGCTATGCCGGATTAAGTGATATGACATGCTATTCTATCAAATAATTTCTCCGTAATTAATATTACCTGATTGAGCTAATCATGTAAATATAATTAACTAGAGAGTCGGGGCACCATGAAATAATATTTATAGAGCTGTTATCTTCCGAATAAACTCTTAAAGACCTAGTAATATTTTACATCAATATCAGTCAATATTAATCGTCATCTTAATTCAGTCTCATCTGAAAGTTGTAAATTCTTGGTTATCTGCATGAACCCTGGCTAACAAGTTGAATCAGAAATACAAAATTGGGTTTAATTATTTATTTACTAAAAGCAAACTAATCACACAGAATTACACATGCACATAATTAAATCATATCTTGATTACAAATTACATCATAAAGGAAAACGTCCCTAGTGGGCGGAACAGATATGACAGCTGGTTACACAAAGGAAAATGGCTGGGTTTGAGTGAAAGAGTGGGAAGACTGAGGAACAAAGGGCGAAGCTGTGCTATCGTAAATACAGTATCTTATGCATTCTAAATTACTGCCCATTTGAAAAAGGAAAATGCAATAAATATTTACTCTGAGCTGCGCTTCGGTAGGTAGATGGAAGGCCGTGTTGCCCAACTGAGTCCTTTGTCCTTTGAAGAATGTCTCTGCTGGTAAATTGGATACGTTGTAGTAACATCGTTGTCTGGTAGGAAGGGATACTCTGTCTGTTCCTTCCTAACCTGCGTTTGCAGCTGCTGTTGCTAACTCAACGGCTAGGAGGTATCACTTCTGTAGTGAATAAGAGTTCAAAGTTCATACCATTCGAAACGAAAGCTCACGCTGACGTTGGCTTCGTTCTGTAGTTATTATCTGAACCATTCTGACATCGGACCGGTGTCCTCACATCCTCGGAACAGGAGGTTATATTGTCGTCAAGCCTTTATATAGGAAGGGAGAGGAGGGCATGTTTGAAGACTTTTATAGCCCATGTCCCTTCACGGGGGCGGGCCACTGATTGAGCAGAGCCCTACCTTATGAAAACCATCACGAATAATTCCATATTCAAACATATAAATTGAACAACAATTCTATGTGAATCCGATAACTCTGATGTGTAGACTTGAAAACCCAAATCTCACATTTTAGAAGCTAAAATCACATTTCATCACAAATAATTTCATATTCAAACATATAAATTGAACAACAATTCCATTTGAATCCAATAACTCTTCCATGTGAATCCACAACCGGGAGGCCGATTACAACAGAGCCTGGGCGCGAACCCAGAGTCTCTGGTGACACAGTACAGTGTCCTTAACCACTGCGCCACCCGGGAGGCCAGAATCTCTATGTTATCCAAGGGTTTTGCAAATGTAACATCAGTAGGGTAGAGAGAGGAAAAAGGGGGGAAGAGGTATTTATGACTGTCATAAACCTAGCCCCAGGCCAACGTCATGACAATTTGAATATTATTATTATATGTAGAAGAAAGCGATGGATTAGAAGAAGCCTACATAACCAACCCATAAAGTAAAATGTTACATCCATATATGGCCAGCTATGTAAACTTTAACATTGATTTATCCTGCAATAGATGTCGTTCAATTAGTGACATACATGTTGTCTTCTTCCAATGCCTCTTAAGGAGGAAGAAATCTAAAAGTAACAAAGTGTGATCAGATTACATTACTCAGTTTGGTTAATCCAGAAGTTACTTTACTGATTACAATTTTGGACAGGTAACTAGTAAATGTAACAGATTACATTTAGAAAGTAACCTACCCAACCCTGATAAAGAAGAACCAGTTCTTTCCCTTCAGACTAACAGGAAACCGTTGGTCTCACTTGTCAGCTCTTGGCTGTGTCCCAAGAACATAATGGGAAATACTTCTCATGCTACACACACAAAACAGTTACAACAGGCCTATACTAATGCACGCACAATTCCATCTCATATGATCTAGTTTCTTTAACAGTCTCAACCGTAGGCACCAAATCCACTGGCTCCAGGTCATCTACAAGTCTCTGCTAGGTAATGCCCTGCCTTATCTCAGCTCACTGGTTACCATAGCAGCACCCACCCATAGCACGCGCTCCAGCAGGTATATCTCACTGGTCACCCCCAAAGCCAATTCTTCCTTCAGCCGCCTCTCCTTCCAGTTCTCTGCTGCCAATGACTGGAACGAACTGAAAAAATCACTAAAGCTGGAGACTCTTACCTCTTACTAGCTTTAAGCACCAGCTATCAGAGCAGCTCACAGATCACTGCACCTGTACATAGCTCATCTGTAAATAGCCGTTCCAATCTACCTCATCCCCATAGTGTATTTATTTATTTATCTTGCTCCTTTGCATCCCAGTATCTCTACTTGCACATTCATCTTCTGCACATTCTACCATTCCAGTGTCTAATTGCTATAATGTAATTAATTCGCCACCACAGCCTATTTATTGCCTTTACCTCTCTTATCCTACCTCATTTGCACATGCTGTGTATAGATTTTTCTATTGTATTATTGATTGTATGTTTGTTTATTCCATGTGTTACTCTGTGTTGTTGTATGTGTCGAACTGCTTTGCTTTATCTTGGCCAGGTCGCAGTTGCAAATGAGAAAGTGTTCTAAACTAGTCTACCTGGTTAAATAAAGGTGAAATTAAAAATATAATGAATCCTAACTTTATATGAGAAGGGAGAGACTATTCATCAAATAACAGAAGCATGGAGTAAGTTAATTTATTTTCTCCATCCAATATACGGGTCAGTCAATGTGCACCAATGGTAAACGGCCTGAGTTGGACGCCTTCATCTATCCACCATCTTTGAGTCCGGATGAGAGATTACAAAAACATAAATCTCGCGATATTATGACAGGAACTCTTTATTTACACCAGCGACTGAAATCACGCGAGGTTTCTAATGATTTGACTAAATGCCACGTCTGAGAATGAATAGACACCTTTGAGACCCTTTGCTCTGTTTGGAAGAATTTGTTTGATTAACGATCATCGCTGCATAAATACAGCAGACACGTGAGTGTGTGGCAATTCGCTTATACTGCAACATTGTTGTCATCACCGCAAACGTTAGCCAACCGTTGTTTGCTATTGTACTTAATTTAGCTAATTATCCCGACAACACTTTGCATGCAAGATAAACTGCGACATCTGCATTCCTTTAATCGCATTCACATCCATCTTTGTCTATGTGGTTAGCTGCTAGCCAGACAGTTAGTGGCTAACGTTAGATAACTTGCTAGGTACAACAATCGCATCTCTTTCAATCCATCACTTTAAGGGCATCTAGCTACGTTAGTTACTCAGCAAGGCTACTTCCCCATTTAGGACCCTTTCCCTCTTCCTGAGTCAGTCTTATACGAGGAGTCAATGGAAAAGTGTAACGTTAGGCCTATTGCCTTAGCAGAAGGCCATCATGGGAATGCTGTTAGGTGCAACGTTAGCAGATGGGATGTCAATGGAATGTTTGATAAATGTGTTATATGATAACTAGTTAGCGTAACCCATCCACTGTAACTTCCCACAATCATGATGAAATTAAGCTGTTGATATATGAAGCTAGTGTTGCTGTACTAAGGCAGGCAAATGTAACCATAGATGTCTGTTCTAGGTGAGATGATGGCCCATGGACGTCTGCTAGTGTTAACACTGTTCTCGGGAGCAGTGCTGTTGCTAGCCGTCCAGCTAACTGTTGCTCATAGCCACTCTCATGACCATGGGCATGCACACGACCACCATGGGCATGCACACGACCACCATGGGCATGCACACGACCACCATGGGCATGCACACGACCACCATGGGCATGCACACGACCACCATGGGCATGCACACGACCACCATGGGCATGCACACGACCACCATGGGCATGCACACGACCACCACGGGGGTGGCGGTTCCGATGGTCACTCCCATGGCAGTCAGAAACTGCACCACGGGGCGAGCAAGTGGAGTGCTGAGGCCAACCTGCCCCCAGCTGAGGAGTCTCACCACGGTCACGCACATGACCATGGACATAAGCACGAGGAGAGCGGACACGGGCACACCCACGGAGGAGAGAGGGTGATAAGGGAGGCAGAAGGAGAGAAGAGGGACATAGTGGAGCTCTGGATGCAGGTATTGTCAGTGGAGACCTTGGAGCCATTCATGAAGGGACATGAATGTGTTATTGTGGATATTTGAAACATGATTTTTGTCCAGATCCCGTGCTACATTTAGATGTCCATTAGTGATCAAGGCCTACCTTGTATCAAATCATATGCAAAATGTCACATCTTTGTCAGTCGGTATCCCTCTTGTTCATTCAAACAACCTCTTGACTTTCCTACTGAGTCCCAGTGCAAACGCAGGCTGCCTATTACTTTTCTACAAAAACATTTCCCTTTGCCAGTGAGTCTGTTGCTAAGTTTTGTCTAGAGTTCTATTGACTCATTTGGTTTTGACAACTGGACCAGACAACCTCACTGCAGTGTACTGGCAATAACTTTCTGTCGATTTTCACTGCAGTCGAAATGCGTTTCTGTTATAAAGTTAACATTTTTATTTGCCATGTTCAAAAGGATTAGGTTTGTTAGACACTTTTACCATTATAGAAATGTCCTGGTCAGCACGACTCAACAGGTCAACTATTTAGGTATGGTCAATTGAATTGGACCTGAATTGGAATGTATTTATTTGGCATTCAATTATTGAATGGGTTGGAATGTAAGTACTTTTGTAGACAGGGAATAGCCTTTCCTTATTTGATGAAGTCGATTACATTGGTTTGATACCCTTGGAACTCAAAACAGCCATCCTTATAAAGTGTGTGATTATTTTAGTACCCACAAGCACGCCTGCTCACACACTTTTAAAATGGCCTCTTATGACCTCTGTTTTTCTCTGCTATTCTTACCATTAGGCCATCGGTGCCACCCTGCTGATCAGTGCTGCTCCCTTCTTCATCCTCTTCCTGATCCCAGTCCAGTCCAATACAGACCAGCACAAGAACCTTCTGAAGGTGCTGCTGAGCTTTGCCTCTGGTGGCCTGCTGGGAGATGCCTTCCTACACCTCATCCCTCACGCCCTGGGTTAGTGTCAGTATCACACAACTACTTGAAGTGAAGGGAGGGCATTCCACACCTTTTCCCCTGAACTATTGTTGTTACGGTAGATTTCTTAATTAAGTGAAAACAATTGATTGCCTATCTAGTTTATTAAATGTTTTTGGTATTAATGGAATTAATATTTTTAGGTATGATTCTGGGATTTAATCTTTACACAGAATAATCAGTGAAGGAAATGCAACCTTTAAACTGAGCCAAAAAATAAATATTTATTGGTTTGTAGATAAAAGGATGTTGTCATGCCAGTCTGATATCCATTGTAATTCTTTCTTATTATCTCTCGCTTGTTTACACAGTGCCTCACAATGGAGACGAGGGACACGGCCACTCACATGACAGTGAAGAATCACAGGATCATGGCCACTCGCATGGTATATCTACATTTACGAACACCATCATATTAACCAGCTGATCCATTACATTTTTTATTTTATTAAACCTTTTATTTAACCAGGAAAAGCCCATTGAGACCCAGAGTCTCTTTTTCAAGGGAGACCTGGCCAAGAAGGCAGCAACCATCAATACATTACAGAATTAAAAAATACAACAATACATGATCCAGCCTAAAAAAAAGCATTTACACTCCTCCGTAACAGTCTCATCAATATTTTCAATTCATTCAGTGGCACTAACATATCTAGATGAAGCATGGATTGTAGACTATTCCATGCGTCTGGTGCAGAAGAAGAGAAGGCAGTCTTGCCTAATACTGTGAATGTCCTGGGGACTTTAAGTAGCAACCATCTAGCAGACCGGGTATGGTAACTGCTGGTGGTGAAGGAGAACAGACGACAGCATTAAAGAGGGAGTTTACCCAAACTGGGTTTGTAGATGAACACATACAAATGTAGCTTTCTGTGCATATGAAGTGTGGTCCAACCTACCATTTGGTCCAAGGTGCTATGGTGGGTGAGTGACTTGGCTTTGTAATAAACCTCAAGGATGCATGATAAATGGAGTCCAGTCTCTGTAAGACAGAGGAGGCTGCATGCATATACATCAAGTCACCATAATAATTTACTGAGAGAAGTGGCTTCTTTCTAGGCATAAGTGGGAAGCAAGCCTGATTACGAAAATAAAAACCCATTTTCAATTTAAGCTTCCTCACAAGATTATCCATATGAACTTTAAAGGACACCTTGTCATCTAACCATATACCTAGGTATTTGTAGGATGACACTTTTTCAATGGATAAGCCACCAGATGTGACAATGCTAACCTTCTCTGGCAGAGTTCGAGCTCTGGTAGAGGTCATGAATGTAGTTTTTTTGTATATTCAAGACCAGTTTGAGACTATAGCGGGGAGGCCTGCAGTGACTGAAAAGCAGTCTGGAGGTCTTCAACAGCGAGAACCAGAGAAGGAGCACATTAATATATGGCTATCATCTGCATATAGATGTAACTGCTGGTTGCATCCCATTTCCCAAATCATTATTAAAAAGGGAGAACAACACAGGAGTTAAAATGGAACCCTGGGGCACACCTCTATTAATCGCAAGAAAGCCAGACTTGTGATTATCAGTATATACACATTGTGTTCTCAAAGTTAGTTTCTTAACCAATTTACTGCCCCTTCCCTGAGACCAATGTTACTGAGTCTAGTTAGCAACAATTCATGGTCAAATGAATCAAAGGCCTTTGATAAATCCACAAACAGAGCAGCACAATGTTGCTTTTTATCAAGTGCATTGATGATTTCATTTGCCGCTGCCATAGCTGCAGTTGTGGTGCTGTGCTCCCGATCTAAAGCCAGACTGAACCCCGCTCAGCATGTTCTTTTCAATTAAGACATTTTTTAAAACTGGGTTCACTAGGGATTCATAGACTTTGGCCAGGATAGGGAGTTTGGAGATAGGACAATAGTTATTAGCTTCTGAGCGATCTCCATTCTTTAGCAGCGGGAGGACATAAGCTGATTTCCAAATGCCGGGTATGGAATTGGTCAAGAGGCTCAAGTTGAAAATGTGAGCCACAGGTTCAGTGATAATACCAGCTTCTATCTTTAAGAGGTAGGGGTCCAGGTTGTCTGGACCTGCAGATTATTTAGTGTCTATTGCCTTTAATGCTTTATAGACCTCAGCATGAGAAACAGGCACAAAGTTAAAATGGTTCACAGAATGGCTTATATCATAGTTGACTGTAACAGAGCTTACATTAGAGGCCTGGGCCCCACCATTATCAAAAACTGAACCAGCCGATATGAAGTGCTTGTTAAAAACAATATGGGCTTTATCCTTCACTTCATTAGAATCCATCATTAAATGGTCAGGAAGGCCAGTGTATACATTAGAACCAGACACAGATTTGATTAGCTTCCAGAGCTTGGTAGGGTTGTTTAGGTTCTCTGTGACTGCATTTAAATAGTAAACTGATTTGGACTTCCTGATCAATCCTGGGCATTTGTTTCTTAGCGCTCTGAAGGAGGCCCAGTCAACAGGCGCATGCCTGGCTTGAGCCCAAGAGACATCGGTCTACTTAATTCTGCCAATTTATCTGAAAACCAGGGATTGTCCCTTCCAGTGATTCTAAATGTCTTCAAAGGGGCATGCTTATCACAAATGGAGACAAATTTCATATAAAAATAGTCCCAGGCAGTGTCAACATCGGGAATCAGACTGTCAATATTATGGTACAGATCATGTAAGAACCCTTGCTCATTAAACTGTCTTAAATATAACGGGGTTTGGCTTTGGTCATTTTTGTATTTCTAACACAAGCAATTGCACAGTTTTCATTGACATTACAGAATGTCCCAGTCGATATGTATTTGTGAGGGGTATACGTTAGAATAATGTCCATCAGCGTTGATTTGTTAGGTGCTCTGGGATTCGGTCTTGTAAGTACATGAATTAATTGAGCGGGATTCAGTGACGTTACCAGAGATCAACAATAAAAGCATAATGTATCTGTTGCTCACTGCGTGAGGACTTGGCGAAGCCAGCACCATTGTCAATAAAACGAGCTGAG
The DNA here is from genome assembly GCF_023373465.1 of Oncorhynchus keta. NCBI lineage: Eukaryota > Metazoa > Chordata > Actinopteri > Salmoniformes > Salmonidae > Oncorhynchus > Oncorhynchus keta. The sequence goes on from NC_068439.1 coordinate 36,658,124, forward strand.
TCTTTCGATAGTTTTAGATGTTGGAAGTATGCCATCAAGTGTAGGTCAAGTTGTGTTTGAGAGTGGTAGAAATGCAATTGCAGAGAGCGACCAAGTGCCTGGTGGTATTGACATGATGGTCTCGTCGGAGCGTTTGCAAGTTGTAAGGCGAAGATGATTCACTCACCCATTGATCATTCAGACTATTAAATCCTGGATGGCATTGAGTAAAGAGCAGGCACAGTAACATATACATAATGCCAGTTTTTAGAGGTATTTCAGGACTGGTGTGCAACGACCAGTAGCCGTTGTGTAGAACAACAGGTTTTTTTCCCACAGTGCATCAGGTTTTCCAGTCCAGTAACCGCTTCTCCGCTCCAAGCCCTCAGTGTGTGCCTGCGCTCGTGTAGCAGGCCTTGCGCGCAGACATGACGCTCCTTACTTGGCGAGCTCCACCTCCAGAAAGGTGTAGGCTACAGTTTACGAGCGGCCCGAGGCAGGAAAAAAAGGGCCTTCTCAATCAGAAATCTTTGTACAAGTACATTTTGTGAAATAGAGACTGAGCTCTTAAAAAAGAAAATTAAAAGTTGTTATATACAGTATCCACCTTCACATCAAAAGTGTTTGCTTCTCTAAACAGGTTCAGGCTAATTAAAACATAACTCTTATCTCTGATCTCAAGGACCACACATACAAACGGACAGACTGACTTGCTACCATCTTGGATTGTGCAGAATGTCAATCACCAATGGTCACATACCAGTATTTTCCATGCTTTAAGAAATCTCTACTACTCTTTATTTTTTTGGGTGGGGGGGGGGGTGCCTGCCCCCATTTTGGCAAACAGCATGTCCCTGACGGTGCTCCTTGTCATACCTGTAGGTGCCGCCCATGGTCACATGATGTCAGTAGGGCTGTGGGTCCTCGGAGGAATTGTGGCCTTCCTGGTTGTGGAAAAATTTGTTCGCTTCCTGAAGGAAGGAAATGGACATGGAAATGGACATGGACACTCTCACGGTAGGTAATCGATTTTAATTGGAGTTTGTAGTACAGGGGAAAACCAAAAGGCCAATTTGAATTGATGCATGTGCTCCTGCTATATCAATTCAACATGAGCTTCTTTTTTTTACTATAACTCTCATGCCTTGAAATGATCTCTCTGTGTGTAATGCATTTCTTTCCTCCTGTTGACCACTTAGTGCATTCGGAAGTATTCAGACCCCTTGACTCTTTCCACATTTTGTTACCTTACAGCCTAATTCTAAAATGGATTACATTTTACCCCATCAATCTAGACAATACCCCATAATGATAAAAAAAAACAACAACCCGGAAATATCACATTTACATAAATATCCAGACCATTTACTTTGTTGAAGCACCTTTGGAAGCGATTACAGCGTCAAGTCTTTTTGGGGAATGCTACAAGCTTGGCACACCTGTATTTGGGGAGTTTCTCCCATTCTTCTCTGTAGATTCTCTCAAGCTCTGTCAGGTTGGATGGGGAGTGTCGCTGCACAGTTATTTTCATGTCTCGCCAGAGATGTTCGATCGGGTTCAAGTCTGGGCTCTGGCTGGGCCACTCAAGGACATTCAGGGACTTGTCCCTAAGCCACTCCTGCATTGCCTTGGCTGTGTGTTTAGGGTCGTTGTCCTGTTGAAAGGGGAATTTCAGTCTGAGGACCTGAGCGCTCTGGAGCAGGTTTTCATCAAGGAACTTTGCCCCCTTCATCTTTCCCTCGATTCTGACGAGCCACCCAGTCCCTGCGCTGAAAAACATCCCCACAGCATGATGCTGCCACCCATGCTTCACCGTAGGGATGGTGGCAGGTTTCCTCCAGACATGATGATGCTTGACATTCAAGGCAAAGAGTTTAATCTTGATTTCATCAGACCAGAGAGTCTTATTTCTCATGGTCAGAGTCTTTTAAGTGCCTTTTGGTATACTCCAAGCGGGCTGTCATGTGCCTTTTACTGAGGAGAGGCTTCCGTCTTGCTATTATACAATTAAAGGCCTGATTGTTGGAGTGCTGCAGAGATGGTTGTCCTTCTGGAAGGTTCTCCCACCTCCAGAGGAACTCTGGAGCTCTGTCATTGACCATCGGGTTCTTGTCACCTCCTTTTGACCTAGGCCCTTCTCCCCCTATTGCTCAGTTTGGCCGGGCGGCCAGCTCTAGGAAGAGTCTTGGTGGTTCTAGATTTCTTCCAACGATGGAGGCCACAGTGTTCCTGGGGGACCTTCGATGCTTCACATATTTTTTTTTGAACACTTTCCCAGATCTTTGCCTCGACGCAATCCTGTCTCTGAGCTCTACGGACAATTCCTTTGACCTCATGGCTTGGTTTTTGATCTGACATGGACTGTCAACTTTGGGATCTTACATAGACAGGTGTGTGCCTTTCCAAATCATGTCCAATCAATTGAATTTACCACAGATGGACTCCAATCAAGTTCTAGAAACATGTCAAGGATGATCAATGGAAACAGGATGCACCTGAGCTCAATTTAGTCTCATAGGAAAGGGTCTGAATACTTATGTAAATAAGGTATTTAAAGAAATATATAATACATTTGCAAAAAATGTCTAAACCTCTTCACTTTGTCATTATGGTGTATTGTGTGTAGATTGATGAGGACAAAATGTAATCCATTTTAGAATAAGTCTAACGTAACGAAATGTGGGGAAAAGTCAAGGGGTCTGAATACTTTCCGAATGAACTGGATGCATTGCATGTCTATTGTTATGGGAAAAGTTAGGTAGTTAAATTAACATTTCAGTCATTTAACAGATGCTCTTATCCAGAGTGACTTACAGGACCAATTATGGTTAAGTGCCTTGCACAAGGGCATGTCGACAGATTTTTCATCTTGTCTGCTCAAGTATTAGAACCAGCGACCTTTTGGTTACTGACCCAACGCTCTCAGTTTAGGGCTTAGGAGCATAGTTGCACTACACTACCACTTCCCACACTCCATCCCCAGAGGTCAGCAGCTCTGCCGTGAAGCCTTGATAAGCACACAGGTGTGAGCAATTAGGAAGGATCTGCAATCAGTGTGAGATGCTATCTTTAGTTTTGGTGTAGGCCTTTTTGTACTTTCGTTTTTGTAAATATTTATCTTGTCACCATGAACAAATGATAATCTGCTTGGGCTAGCCGACTCGTGTGTCAGGATTGAGCAGGCGCTGGAACCTGGTAAAGTGGCTGTCTCTTGGGCACATGCGTACCACGCGGTCCACATACTCTGTCCCGTCAGATAAATTCACAGGTTAAATCAGGTTACAGACCACTTAGCTAGACCTAGGACCCCTAGACCTAGGACCCCTAGACCTAGGACCCCTAGACCTAGCTAATGTAGCCACATCTTTAGGCTAGCAGCTAGTTGGTTTTGTAACATGACCTCTGGGTCCATTTTGAAGTCTGAAAATTGATTCATTGAGATTTCCCTCTTGCCGAGAGCTACTGTATGGTCAGGGGATTAGATGCTGCTCTTCTAAGCCGTCTTGGTAAATAAGAATTTGTTCTTAACTGACTTGCCTAGTTAAATCAAGGGGGATGGTCAGTACACCAAAGAGTTATGCACATGTCTTTTTTCAGCTGCTCCTAAGGCAAAGGAGAGTGACGGGGAGGAAGAAAATAAAGAGGATGAGAAAGATGGCAAAGATGAGAAGACTCCAAAAGGAGTGGAGGAGAAAACTACAGGTAAGAAGAGTTGACTAATTGCCACTTAATTTCTTAGTGGGCAGTTTGCCTTTACTGAAATTGCTTTTTTTTTTAAATATCAAAACCAATTTTGCTCAAAGAGAATATTCACTTTGACAGCATTTTTAATTTACCGGCCTCAAATCAATCCTGTTTCTCTGTTATTGCGTTTAACTGTTGCGATTATTGTCCATTCTCCCATCTCAATATTAAGCAGGGAAACCACATTTTGGTGATTTCTGGTACATCAAAATAAATCAAACACAGCATGTTTTTGGACTCATTCAGCAGTTTTTACCAGATTAAGTACAATACCATTTGAAATGTTCCCCAATGCTTGAAGGGGGGCCCCCCGAGTGAAAGTTTGGGAACCCCTGGGTTAGAGCTACATTTAGAAGTGTTGCATTTTGATTCAAGGCAGTTGCCAAAGTGGTAAGTGTAACGCCAGTTTGTTTTGTTAATCACCTCCATCAATATCAAGTTGGAATATATACAATCTAGGTGTATGCGCTGTTTAAACTAACACGGTTCAAAATCATCTAAATTCTAGAATATCGGCTGGAGATTCTGGGAGGCTGCTGGTACGGGGAAGAAACAAATCAGTTGCTTTGTTATTTAACTTCAACGAATCGTGACCCCTGGCATAGGGTGTCATCACTAACCAGGTTGTTTAGGTGATAGTTTCGGTCTCAAATTAGTGTATTGGTGTGCGGCCATCAACTTTTATACAAAGAGCCACAAAATGTTCTGGGCCATTTGAGCTTTAAAATTAGTCCTGCGACTGACAGGCGCGTATCATAAAATCAATGGTGCCAAATCTGTCCTCTTGATACGACCCATCCCGGGTCCGGGAGCGTAATCATCAACTGTCATTAATTAGCATAACGCAACGGACATAAATATTCCTATTCATGAAATCACAAGTGAAATATATTGACAGCTTAGCCTTTTGTTAATCACCCTGTCATCTCAGATTTTGAAAATATGCTTTACAGCCAAAGCAAGACAAGCATTTGTGTAAGTTTATCGATAGCCTAGCATAGCATTATGACTAGCTAGCAGCAGGCAACCAACCTGGTCACGAAAATCAGAAAAGCAATCAATTTAAATTGTTTACCTTTGAGCTTTGGATGTTTTCACTCACGAGACTCCCAGTTAGATAGCACATTTCTTTCCAAAAATATTATTTTTGTGGGCGAAATAGCTCGTTTGGCTGAGAAATCGACCGGAAATTGCGGTCACTACAACACCGAAAACTATTCCAAATTAGCTCCATAATATCGACAGAAACATGGCAAACGTTGTTTATAATCAATCCTCAAGGTGTTTTTCAAATATCTATTTGATAATATATCAACCGGGACTGGTGGCTTCTTAGTAGGATAGAGAGAAACAATTTGTCCTTTACGCACAAAACACTCTGAGAGACTTCAGCTGACCACTGACACAATGTTGACGTTCAGGCTAATTTTTCTAAATAAAAGCCTGAAACTATGTATTGTGACACTAGACACATTAGGGAAGCAATAGAAAAAGGAATCTGGTTGATATCTCATTCACTGCTCAATAGGGACGCATGGGAACGCAGAGCTTTCTAAATAAGAGTCCCTTCCTGATTGGATTTTTCTCAGGCTTTCGCCTGCAATATCAGTTCTGTTATACTCAGACAATATTTTTACAGTTTTGGAAACTTTTGTGTTTTCTATCCTAAGCTGTCAATTATATGCATTTTCTAGCATCTTGTCCTGACAAAATAGCCGTTTACTTTGGGGAAGTTATTTTTTCAAAAATGAAAATGGTGCCCCCTAGATTCAAGAGGTTAAAGCAATCCAGTTAATACATTTGTGATGACTGTAAATTTTGATATTAATATAACCTATCTGAAGAAAAAAGGATGTATATAATTCCACTATATTGTATGTGGTGAAAATGCAAGCTTGTGTAAGGTAGTAACATGTTTTGTCCACCATAGGGAAATTAGCATAATATAACATGAATAAATATGTCAAAGTAATTCAATATTTTAATATATGATTGTAAATGTAGTACACTCACATTTTTTACAACAATGACATCTATTTATTTGTGCTTTAACCATGGAGGGAGTTAACAAATGCTCCTAAGCACAATTTAACCAGGCGCTCTAGACTAGAGTCCATAGATTCTGTGCTGAACGTTTGACGTCCCTATCAATATAGATATCAAGGTATCGGGCTACCTGAACCTGGCTGCTGACTTCACACACAATTTCACTGACGGGTTGGCCATCGGGGCATCGTTCCTGGTGGGCCCAGCAGTAGGCACAGTCACCACTCTCACCATCCTGCTGCACGAGGTGCCCCACGAGATTGGCGACTTTGCCATCCTGGTCCAGTCTGGCTGCACCAAGAAGAAGGTAATGCACAAGCTTCAACTTTTCATAACAATTGATGTTACACGTACTGATGTCGGACAAGAAACGGAAATGTGCTCTACTATGTACTGAAACATGCTCGGTACCAGTTGTCTGCCATGACTACAACACAAAGCCTATTCACACATGGTGGCAGCTGTAAGACTTGTGTGTCTTTTCTGTTTGAACAACCTGCATCAGAAAGTCTCTGTAGGTAGAGATGTCCATTGACAACTTCCTCTTTCCCATCAGGCCATGCGTCTACAGCTCCTGACAGCCTTGGGGGCTCTTGCCGGCACAGCCTGCTCCCTATTGGCTGAGGGGGTGGGCGCGGCCGCCACAGCCTGGATCTTGCCATTCACTGCAGGTGGCTTTGTGTACATCGCCACGGTGACGGTCCTGCCTGAGCTGCTGGTCGGGCGCTCTAGTCTGGGCCAATCGGTGATGGAGATCCTGGCGATGCTGGTTGGAATTTACATGATGGTGCTAATCGCAGAGTATGAGTGAGAGATTGAGTCGTCAATAAGAGAGGGTGGTAGCGCTTAAGGAGATGGAGGTATTTGGAGAGGGGAGGAGGAGAGACTGAACCAGAGATGGATTTATATCATTGTTGTGATTGGAAGGAAAGACTGATGAAGTTTAAAGGAGAGCGGGAGAGAGGTGAGAAGAGATCGACAAAGAGCTTTCACAGGACTGGACTATTTGTTCCAAAGAGGACCTGAATAGGGATTTGCATTTCAACACCAACCAACTGGAGGATTATGACTAACAAGTTCTGAACTGTACAAAGTCCTCATCAGCAGGACTGTCCCCGTGTTGAAGTCCGATAGGTCATCAAACCGAGACTTAGAAAAGCAAGGCAGATGACTCGGCGTTGTAGTCCATTATAATTGCACAGTTCATTCCCTTTCTGGTCACAAAATGGCAACCCAAAAACATGTATTTTTAAGTTGCCGTTTAACCATTGAATCTGTCCATTTAGTTAACTAAAAATCAAGAATGGCCTCCACACACAAATATTTGTCATGTTTATTTTACCTTTAATTGTACTGGCAGAGATCACAGATTGAACACAATAGAACTAGACAGTTAAGTGGTTAGTTAGGGCATTTTCCAAGATTTTTTAGGATCAGAGTATATTAGTATATAACTGGAACATTCCAATTAAATTAAAAGAGCACTACAGTGTAACGTATAGTCCATTTAACCAGGTCCCCATATAGCAGCCATCTTGGATACTTGACATCGATGAGGGCAGAAGTGTCCTGAAATGTCATCCGTTTCCTGAATAGGACTTATTGGGAAAGATTAAGCTGTTTTAGATGTCTACATTACACAGCAGTTACTGACCATTTAGCTAGGGAGATATACTTGTTAAAAGGTTTTCATACCTGCATAATGTGGAAGTACAGTAATATGTATTTAGGGTGGGCTATCCATGTGGAAACTTAACCGATTATCCAGAGTGACAGGATTCGGGGGAAGTAGACACTGTCCTTCAACCTAATTTCTTCAACCCTACTTCATTGTAATGTCTTGACCAAGTGATGTTTGCCCTTATTTTGAACAACTGAATGATGAACCCTCTTCCATTTTTGTTTAGTGTTTATAAGCCACTGCTGCAGCAAGTTTTGTTGAATTGTAACATTTATTCTTTTAGCGGATTCACACACATTCTATTGCGTACTGTACTCAAACCTGCACTGAGTGCGTTTGCTCTCCCTCCGCTCTTGACGAATACAGAAGGCCTTGTCTCATTAAGGCAATCAATCCTGTAGCTGTTATGCGTTTAGAAATAACTCCCTCACCCTGGACCATTCTGTGTGTACAAGACTGCATCTCTGGCCTGATTCCATGCCCCTATCCACAGGACCTTGTTGACTTTCTTGTGGGTCTGAAACTGTATTGCCAATACTGTATAGTAAGCTGCTTTACCGAGGTATCTGTGATACGTATGTTTTCATCGATTGTATACCTTACATCAAAGGTCTTATTGGATGCTTCAGGTAGTTAACATTGGCCTATAGATGGGTGCAATGGCTTGATTTGGAATCACACTATTTAATCCGAGGGACCAAGTAAAGGACTAATGTTGAAGTGGTGGATGGGATATTTGTTAAGCGTGGGGGTGGAGACTGGTGGAATTTTTGTTACTTTGTTATCTTGACTTTTCATTAAACAATTTAAGATTCTCTCACAATGTTTCACACGATCTTTACTGGGTACCTGTTTCTCATTATATAATTGATGCAAGAGAATATGAAAAATACAAGCAATCCAATTCTTGATTAGACAGTAATCCTACCTAGGTCGCTGACTGGTGTATAAAATCGAGCACACAGCCATGCAATCTCCATAGACAAACATTGGCAGTAGAATGGCCTTAATGAAGAGCTCAGTGACTTTCAACATTGCACCGTCATAGGATGCCACCTTTCCAAGTCAGTTCATCAAATTCCTGCCACGCTAGAGCTTCCCCGGTCAACTGTAAGTGCTGTTGTTGCTCCTAGAAGTTTCCACTTCACAATAACGGGTTCAACCACGAAGTGTTAGGCCACACAAGCTCACAGAACGGGATCCCCGAGTGCTGAAGTGTGTAGCACGTAAAAATCATTGTCTCGGTTGCAACACTCACTACTGAGTTACAAGCTGCCTCTGGAAGCAACATCAGCACAATAACTGCTTAGCAGCCGCACACAAGCCTAAGATCACCATGCGCATTGTCAAGCGTTGGCTGGAGTAATGCTTGCTGCCATTGGACTCTGGAGCAGTGGAAACTTGTTCTCTGGAGTGATGAATCACACTTCACAATCTCGCAGTTCGACGGGTGGTCCTGGAGGTTTTTTCTAGGCCTGAAATATTTCAAGTCAGGCCGATAAGTTACACTGAAGTTTCTAAACCATACCGAAACTTCTTTGGTACAGTGTTACCATAATATTTTCATTGAGGAAGTTTGATCATAATCATTAGGGTGTTTTAGCGGTCCGCAGTAGACTGCCTAAATGCCCCCAGCCTTCAGATGTAAGCCAAACAGCGCTCTTGCACTTGATATGTGTTTTTAGGCTATGGATGAGAAAGTGTCCTTCCCAAACATTTAGCTCAGTTGTATGCCTGCTTGTGATATTAAAAGCAAGGGTAGCATTAAATAGGCACAATGTTTTTTACTGATGCATGCCAATATTCAATTCATATGCACAAAACATAATAGTAATTTTGAAAAAACAGACCTGTTTGCGCCTCAGGGTTAGATTTTTAAAATTAAATTAATGTAAAAACAAAATAAAAAATCCCATCCATTTAGTAGACTAAAATAACGTAACTTTTTTTTCCAGCTTTCAATGTTTTATTTATTTTATTTTATAAAGCATTGTCAGAATTTCACTGTTTTTGTCCTCACACCCAGACGTTTAACATTTTATGTATTACACTTACAAAAGTCTTAATATTTATGTATATATGTCAAGAATATACATATTAAATGTGCATAAGCCATTTGTTACTTTTTTTTACAAAAAATACAGTAATCTCTTGTGTTATTACCACCACAACAAGCAAGTTACAAGGTTTTTTCAAAAGTTTGTACTTTGTTAACATGGATATGAATAGTCACAGTGGAACACATAGATGTCATGGAAGGAGATTCAAATGTTGATGCTGTGAAATTATAGAACAATCAAAGGTAAATATGGCTTGAGAAGATAATACTTTTTATTGTACGTCATTACCAAATAGGCTATAATTTCATCAAATTATGTTAGGTTTGTTATATTGTTTTGTTATATTGTTAACTAAGTGCTTTTAGGATACATTGTATGCTAGCTGTTCAACTGGAGTTCGCATGCTAGAATCCCTGCTATTTATGACCAAATACTGTAAAAACGTCATTTCCACACGTCATTACCACCACATAATGAACTATGATGGTAAGGACAGGGTGTGGTGGTAATGACAAAATGTATTAGTTTATCTTTTTTTTTTTTTTTTTTACTTACCTTAATACCTGAAAAGACACAAATTACATGTATGATCATGGTCAGGTTGATATTGAACACTTATTTGTTAAATAAGACGATTACATTTTGTATTATGTTAGGATGATTGAGGGATTTTGATGTCTATTTATGTGATTTACTATGGTTATTACTGACTTTAATTATATATTTTTCTATTAGATGCCCTCTAAATCAACCAAGGAGAGGTCAAGGACATATATAAACAAGATCCTATAAAATACCAGGAGTATCTTAAGAAACAAAAAGATACCTCAAAACAAAAGTAAGTGGTGAACTGAAACCCATCTCACGACTTTCCCTGTGAGGAAAAAAGGAAAATGGAAAATAAATCAAAGAAACAGAAAAGAGTGGTTATGGAGTCATACCTGTTAAGGAACACACCACCACACTCATCTGAAGTTTTCCAGCTACAGAATGATGACCTATTTGTCCCTCAAATGACTCCAAATCTATGTGATTGTTTTGGCCAACAGACCGTGATAATTCAACAAACAGAGGCAGACAAAGCACAACCTTCCACTTCCACCTTCACAGCACCACAGCAATCTCCTAAAGCACGTATTCCCAAACTGGGGTACGCGCATTTTTTTCCCTTCACATTTTCAAACAGTCTAACGGGGCTGTACATTTAGGTTAGGTTGTACTATGAGCTGGCTGAGTGTAAATACATGGCTCTGAGTGTAAACACCTTTTCACTAGAATCTTTCTTGTGTTAAAATTACCGTCAGTGCGAAATAGCTAGAAAGCTTTTGTATTTCCACTTGGCTGCACCTACGGTTATGAGAACAATAAATCAAGTGCAATACCTGCGTCGACCTGTGACGAGCAGCAAAACACCGGAAACATTCTAGCCTACCGGAAAGTTACAAGAAGAACAGGAATGGTTACCTCATCCGGTCATGTGACATTTGTTTGAAGATTTTTCGCCTCCACCAGATGACGACCGTGGACAGATAACAGATAGGTCGCCAGTTCGTCGCTTGTTGTCAGAAATACTCCATGCATACACATTTGTTTTGTGTGTTAAAGTGTTTGGTTTAAAAAACGTGTTAAACCAGTAAGGAAGGTTACGTAACTAAGATGAAGAAAGAAAGTTGCAAACACAACAGAATGTGTGCACACATGTCATAGAACCACATGAAAAAGAAAGGGACAGACTAATAATGCATTGTTGGTAAATGGTGACAGACTGACTGATCTGCAAGTAATAATACATATGTATTTGTTATGCAAAGAGGTTGTAGATCAGTCAGTCTGCGTGTGGAGGAGGATGAAGACGAGTTTACGTGCAGCTTTTCTCATAGACGGGAGGTTACTATGTGAAGGAATGTGTTTAGATTGGTAGTTGTCTCTTTATGTTTCTTTTGAGATGGTATGGCCTCCGAGGACACCCAAGACCAACTGGATGAGGCTATTAAAAAGGCAGACCGCCTTTCTGAGGAGCTCAACCAAGAGAAGGACCCACAAACCCAACTGGACGAGGCCATTAACGAGGCAAAAAGGCTGGCCGAGGAGCTCAAGTCGTACATTACCGGTAATGTAACCCCTATAGCTCCCATACGTGCACAAATATTCCCAACACAACCCCAGCGTTATGATTTATCATTGCTTTTTGTTTGTCAAAGTAGACCCCACATGGCACAAATGTTAATTTAAACGTAGCCTCCGTGATATGAACTGAACACGGGCATCAATGATATTGCCCATTGAGCATGAGGCACAAGGGTGCACTTGTTAGCATCCTTGTGAACTTCTACACATGTTAGCTGTGTGAATGAGCCAGAGCTTGGGTCTACTGCAGGTGCCTTTCCTCAGCTGACAAATCACTTCACCTTATGTGAAAAAAAAATATTGCTTGTGCTCCATATGTGCACAAGCAAGCCATACATATTTAACGAAAGGAGAGTCAGAACTCCGGCAAATCTTTTGAATTAAAAACCTTTTTATCACATTTTTTTTCAGCTCCAAGAGCCAGTACATCAAGGTATAAAAGATCGGTGAAGAATCCAGCTACGAACTGGTCCGTTTGGTACAATTTTGTGAAACTCATGGGAGACAATACGGCCACATTAACATAAAGCTGTTTATATAATAGCCTCAGATATGAGGTTTACATCTAATTGTTGTATAAGATGAATGAGCGAGGATGATACTTCTTGTAAAATTGTGTAATGTGATTTTGGACTGTTTTAATGAAGGGAACTCCAATTCCCTAAATAGTTTCACTAAGTCCTTGGCACGCCCCCAGGGGCACATGACCTGGCGTCATGAGAAAGCTTTTTCTGCTCTCCCAAATAAAACCCCCACTTTGAGAATTTCTCAACAGACCATGTTGCTCTCAATTACGAGAGGACAAAGGTTGCAGACCAGCTTACCTCGATAACGAGAGGGCCAAGGTTTGAGACCAGACTGCTGAATCCTTTAACCATCCCACGTGGTTAAACTCTTAGAATATCGATACCGACAGAATAAGAACAAGTCTTTGATATTAATTACTAGTCAGCAGCTAGGAATTCGGTATCATTGAACGCGAAGACAGGCAACTGCCGAAACATCTATCCATAACGACATGAATGACGACATAACTGAGGAACTCAATTTAACCTTGCGCAATACGCTAGATGCAGTTGCACCCCTAAAAACTAAAAACATTTCTCATAAGAAACTAGCTCCCTGGTATACAGAAAATACCCAAGCTCTGAAGCAAGCTTCCAGAAAATTGGAACGGAAATGGCGCCACACCAAACTGGAAGTCTTCCGACTAGCTTGGAAAGACAGTACCGTGCAGTATCGGAGAGCCCTTACTGCTGCTCGATCATCCTATTTTCCCAATTTAATTGAGGAAAATAGGAACGATCCGAAATTCCTTTTTGATACTGTCGCAAAGCTAACTAAAAAGCAGCATTCCCCAAGAGAGGATGGCTTTCACTTCAGCAGTAATAAATTCATGAACTTCTTTGAGGAAAAGATCATGATTATTAGAAAGCTAATTATGGACTCCTCTTTAAATCTGCGTATTCCTTCAAAGCTCAGTTGTCCCGAGTCTGCACAACTCTGCCAGGACCTAGGATCAAGAGAGACACTCAAGTGTTTTAGTACTATATCTCTTGACACAATGATGAAAATAATCATGGCCTCTAAACCTTCAAGCTGCATACTGGACCCTATTCCAACTAAACTACTGAAAGAGCTGCTTCCTGTGCTTGGCCCTCCTATGTTGAACATAATAAACGTCTCTCTATCCACCAAACTGTACCAAACTCACTAAAAGTGGCAGTAATAAAGCCTCTCTTGAAAAGGCCAACCCTTGACCCAGAAAATATTAAAAACTATCGGCCAATATCGAATCTTCCATTCCTCTCAAAACATTTTGAAAAGGCTGTTGCCCAGCAACTCACTGCCTTCCTGAAGACAAACAATGTATACAAAATGCTTCAGTCTGGTTTTAGACCCCATCATAGCACTGAGACTGCACTTGTGAAGATGGTAAATGACCTTTTAATGGCATCAGACAGAGGCTCTGCATCTGTCCTCGTGCTCCTAGACCTTAGTGCTACTTTTGATACCATCGATCACCACATTCTTTTGGAGAGATTGGAAACCCAAATTGGTCTACACGGACAAGTTCTGGCCTGGTTTAGATCTTATCTGTCGGAAAGATATCAGTTTGTCTCTGTGAATGTTTTGTCCTCTGACAAATCAACTGTAAATTTCGGTGTTCCTCAAGGTTCCATTTTAGGACCACTGTTTTCACTATATATTTTACCTCTTGGGGATGTCATTTGAAAACATAATGTTAACTTTCACTGCTATGCGGATGACACACAGCTGTACATTTCAATGAAACATGGTGAAGCCCCAAAATTGCCCTCGCTAGAAGCATGTGTTTCAGACATAAGGAAGTGGATGGCTGCAAACGTTTTACTTTTAAACTCGGACAAAAGAGATGCTTGTTTTAGGTCCCAAGAAGCAAAGAGATCTTCTGTTGAATCTGACAATCAATCTTGATGGTTGTACAGTCGTCTCAAATAAAACTGTGAAGGACCTCTGCGTTACTCTGGACCCTGATCTCTCTTTTGAAGAACATATCAAGACTGTTTCAAAGACAGCTTTTTTCCATCTACGTAACATTGTAAAAATCAGAAACTTTCTGTCCAAAAATGATGCAGAAAAATTAATCCATGCTTTTGTCACTTCTAGGTTAGACTACTGCAATGCTCTACTTTCCGGCTACCCGGAAAAAGCACTAAATAAACTTCCGTTAGTGCTAAATACAGCTGCTAGAATCCTGACTAGAACCAAAAAAATTGATCATATTACTCCAGTGCTAGCCTCCCTACACTGGCTTCCTGTCAAGGCAAGGGCTGATTTCAAGGTTTTAAGGCTAACCTACAAAACATTACATGGGCTTGCTCCTACCTATCTCTCTGATTTGTTCCTGCCATACATACCTACACGTACGCTGCGGTCACAAGACGCAGGCCTCCTAATTGTCCCTAGAATTTCTAGGCAAACAGCTGGAGGCAGGGCTTTCTCCTATAGAGCTCCATTTTTATGGAATGGTCTGCCGACCCATGTGAGAGACGCAAACTCGGTCTCAACCTTTAAGTCTTTATTGAAGACTCATCTCTTCAGTGGATCATATGATTGAGTGTAGTCTGGCCCAGGAGTGTGAAGGTGAACGGAAAGGCTCTGGAGCAACGAACCGTCCTTGCTGTCTCTGCCTGGCCGGTTCCCCTCTTTCTACTGGGATTCTCTGCCTCTAACCATATTACAGGGGCTGAGTCACTGGCTTACTAGGGCTCTTTCATACCGTCCCTAGGAGGGGTGCGTCACTTGAGTGGGTTGAGTCACTGATGTGATCTTCCTGTCTGGGTTGGCACCCCCCCTTGGGTTGTGCCGTGGTGGAGATTTTTGTGGGCTATACTTGGCCTCGTCTCAGGATGGTAAGTTGGTGGTTGAAGATATCCCTCTAGTGGTGTGGGGGCTGTGCTTTGGCAAAGTGGGTGGGGTTATATCCTTCCTGTTTGGCCCTGTCTGGGGCTGTCATCGGATGGGGCCACAGTGTCTCCTGTCTCAGCTTCCAGTATGATTGCTGCAGTAGTTTGTGTCAGGGGGGGTTGGGTCAGTTTGTTATATCTGGAGTACTTCTCCTGTCCTATCCGGTGTCCTGTGTGAATTTAAGTATGCTCTCTCTAATTCTCTCTTTCTTTCTCTCTCTCGGAGGACCTGAGCCCTAGGACCATGCCTCAGGACTACCTGACATGATGACTCCTTGCTGTCCCCAGTCCACCTGGCCGTGCTGCTGCTCCAGTTTCAACTGTTCTGCCTGTGATTATTATTATTTGACCAGGCTGGTCATTTATAAACATTTGAACATCTTGGCCATGTTCTGTTATAATCGTGCCAGAAGAGGACTGGCCACCCCACATAGCCTGGTTCCTCTCTAGGTTTCTTCCTAGGTTTTGGCCTTTCTAGGGAGTTTTTCCTAGCCACCGTGCTTCTACACCTGCATTGCTTGCTGTTTGGGGTTTTAGGCTGGGTTTCTGTACAGCACTTTGAGATATCAGCTGATGTACGAAGGGCTATATAAATAAATGTGATTTGATTTGAATGAATGTCACTCTGAACTATCCATTCTAACCACGACAGAGAGGGCGGACAAACTCTCCAACTTTTCGACGGAGACCCTGACGACACTGTGTGTATATATATATATATATATATATATATATATATATATATATATATATATATTGCAATTGTTCCCGAATGAGTGCAAAGGATTAGCATTTCAATTGTTATAATTATCAACTGTGTTTTGTCTTATCTCAGTCAAGCCCCACTTGCCTAAACCGCCATGCCGGTTTAGCCCACTAGGGCACATTCCCCTATCATTTCTTGTAACCATATCTACTGTTTGTTTATGCATTTATGTGAATTACTTAGTTAGTAAATAAATGATTTAAGACAATTGATGTATGGATGACTCATAGTGAAGAATGGGTTTGTGCAGATAACCAACAATTTACGACGTTTGGAATGAGACTACCGTGAGGTAAAGAAGAATTCATTAATCAGAAGACTATTGATCAGATATGAAAATATCTGAAAAGTAATATTAAGAAAATTATAACTTTGTAATCTGAATATTTTCCTTGGTGCCCCGACTTCCTAGCTAATTACAGTTACATGTTTAATCGCGTAATAATAATTAGTCATTTGATAAAGATTAATCTTCAGTTTAATGATGCAAAAGACACGACACCGTCAAATGGTGGGGCTAGTTGCGAGTTTCATTAGTTGTATGTACAGGATACTGATGGCAACACCATCCAACAAAATGCCTACTTGCAGGTTGCTTCTCAACAATGCAATTCAAAATGCTGGAGTGTAGAGACAAATTCAACATTTTAGCATCACTGTCCAAATACTTCTGTAGGGGAGTGTAATAACACAATCCTGGCAGAGCTTTTTCCTGCACAATTCCTTTAATATGAAGCAATCTGCCATTCTACATTATGGAATTAGTCTTAGTTGAATTCATTCAAATCCACTAGTGGAATGTTTACACAGTGTCTTTCCTTTTGCAACCACTGTCTGTAATTGTGGAAGCTGGAAGCATTTGCCTTTGAGGAGAGTTTACTCTGTAGTCAAAATACACTGAGTATACAAAATATTCCTAATATTGAGTTGCACTCCCTTTTGCCCTGAGAACAGCCTCAATTCGTCAGGGCATGGACTCTACAAGGTGTTGAAAGCGTTCAACGGGGATGCTGGCCCATTTTGACACATGCTTCCCACAGTTCTGTCAAGTTGGCTGGATGTCCTTTGGGTTGGGGACCATTCATGATATACACGGGAAACTGTTGATCGTGAAAAACCCAGCAGCGTTGCAGTTCTTTACACAAACCGATGGACCTGGCACCTACTACCATACCCCGTTCAAAACACTTAAATATTTTGTCTTGCCCAGTCACCCTCTGAATTGGCACATACACAATCCATGTCTCAATTGTCTCAAGGCTTAAACATCCTCATTTAACATGTCTCCTCCCCTTCATCTACACTGAAGTGGATTTAACAGGTGACATCAATAAGGGATCATAGATTTTCACCTGGTCATTTTGTCAGGGAAAGAGAATGTGTTGTACTTAGTGTGTTTTTGCTGTTTTAATAAAGAACTTTCAGAATTTCTATTTGAGTATGGGATCAAGTTCTATTGTTTGATATTCCAATTTAGACTTTAGTCAATATTTTGGTCTGCCCTGTAATTTAATTTACTGTAGAATCAAAGCTGAGGTTTTTGGCTTGTCACACCATAGATTGTGCAGAGATATGTTTGCTGTCACCTACTTACAGCCCTATCTGCATTTTAATAGATGGATTATATAATATTAATTCAATCCTTTTCCCATTTTTGTGTTTTCAAGAAAGCAATAGTTAATCGAGAAATTAACATCCTCCTAGCTAACTTAGTAGACCCTGAATGTGCAAATCCTGCTGTGCCTGGTGCATCACACAGTTGGAGGTTGAGGAAGGAACTCTCACAGGATAGGTGGAGGGAGTCCAGGCCTGAGATGGTAGATTCTCTGCTGGCTGCAGAGCATGTTTCTCAGAAGATCTGTCAGTCATTCAATGTGAAAGGGGCTATTCTGCGATGCTGAGACTGTCTGCTGAAACAGCTTTACTGTGAAGACTGTGATGTCTCTACACATGCAAAGTTGCCCCTGCACAACAGAGAGTCCATGATCGAGGGGTTCTACACTCCCCATCCTCCAACTACAGACATATCTCTCCACAGTGATGGCAAATATGCACTTCATTTTTTTATATTTTTCAGCTGAATGTATTATATCAAAGTTCAAATGTATTCTTGTTTATTGTTGTATATAAATATTGTCCCTAGATTTGTTTCTTACCATTGGACGTACCAGAGGTGATATGTGGTTGATTGACAAGCACCATCCATGTTGGCTCCGGGAAACATATAATCCTTGTAGGAATAAATGGTATGTGCTATATCTACAAGAACCAAACAGTGATGTAGCAATGCAATGTAAAACAACATTGGTTCAGACCTCATTTTTTCCCTCAAGGTAGCTACATTGTCACAGTGCCTGTGCTGACCTGCACAACCTGCCTTAGCACCTGGACAGCAAACTTGGCAGATCTGATCAAGAATGGGTACTGGCCTGCCACTGTCAACTGTGACACCATATGCCAGGTAGATCTGTTCAGCTCTTTTGAGGAGCTGAAAGTGTCAGCCCCAGGAATGTCCCGTCTGGCGTTTATGTGGATTATTGAGCAGTGAACTGACTTCTTTGGCAGGGTAACAATAAATGATACTCAGCTTTACCAATGTATGACTTCAGGTGAACAATATGTTAAAGTTATGTTACACAAAGCGTTGTAACAAAATGTATTTCCTGTACTACAACTAGGTTAAAACTGCAGGTCTCTTGCTACAGTATGTGTTAGCCTCCTGCACCACTGTCCTGCCATGCCCCTTATCTGTGCCCCTGTTGCGTCCAATATTTCCTGCTCTTTACAACATAAGTACTTGTCCTACTTTAGCATTGGCTTTCACCTGCTTTGCTGTCAACACTATACACTGGCCCAAATCCAGTCAGCCATAGTGAATTATAGTACGTTTTGTTTATAGTATTGTTGTAAGTTATTTCATATATTTTCTATATGTATTTTTCCCTTACCAGAATGGAATGATCTGTGGGGACACTTTTCAAAAAAGCTTCTTTGAGTGGACGTACTGCCGCTCTGTAATTGATCAGGTCTGTGATGTACAGTACTTTGACTGCCCAGCCTGGTCTGTGATGTACAGTGCTTTGACTGCCCCGCCTGGTCTGTGATGTACAGTGCTTTGACTGCCCCGCCTGGTCTGTGATGTACAGTGCTTTGACTGCCCAGCCTGTTCCCCCGGCATGCTTGCAGTGTCAGTGGACTGGAACAAGAAGCTGAATCGATTCAAAATGAAGGGTATGTAAAACTGTTCATAATAGATCAAGTAACACCATACTCTATATCATTTAAACAATCCAAACAAGGTTTGCCTTTTCTTTGTCCAGTGTGAATGTTTAAAAATGCAGTTGAGTTCATTTTTAGCTTAAATGTTTTGAGTTTGTAATGAAATGAATTATCAATATTGTTAATTAAGTGTCCCACAATCAGTTACTGAGGTTGATTGCTATTTCATATGTCATGTATATAATGTATTTCATGTTTCCTTTCAAGGACTGATGACAAAGGATTCTTTGATGGTGTATTTATCTGCAAGGATGAGGATGTCTGACTTTGTGAACTATGTCCATACAAAGACTAAACATGTACGTTTCCTGTGTATCTTCTAAACTGTGAAATAGGACTGGCCTTGGGCCATCTGACTCAAAGGCAGACTCGTTACAAACTATTCCAATAAAAACATATCATTTTGGAGAGATGGTAATCCTCTCTCCAAGTCCAGGGTCATTACACCACTCCCTCTGTTCAGAAATGCAACACACTTTACAAGTGCTTGTTTTTGACAGTCAATCTCTGATCTCCATTTTAGCGAACACAGAGGGTATCTCAGCGCCCTCAGCCTGATTTTAAAAACCTAACCACTGTCCCATTAAACCCCCCTCCCCCTCAAAAATATTTCAACATATACTCTTCTACTTCCTTGTCTAGGGTTATGGAAAAGGAGTATGTGGAGCATCCCTGTGGACAGCAGCTAAAGAGTCGTCAAGGAAAACAAACAACACATTTGATGAAGAGGGACTTGATGTTGCCATCTGCCGCCACGGAATACTTCTAAGGAACCTCAACATGATGCGTGGAGA
This sequence comes from Oncorhynchus keta, assembly GCF_023373465.1. Lineage (NCBI taxonomy): Eukaryota > Metazoa > Chordata > Actinopteri > Salmoniformes > Salmonidae > Oncorhynchus > Oncorhynchus keta. The sequence goes on from NC_068439.1 coordinate 36,678,049, forward strand.
GATCTTTGCATACCCACTGTTCTTGCCGAAAGAATTGTCTGGCAGCAGGAGCATACAATTCATGTGTACGGATGTGATCTGCAAATGTTGGCCATACCTGACCAAAGTTGCCCTTCATTGTCCAGAGCTCGCCACTCTTCTAGACATGAAGCCCCTTCTTTCCGTCATGCATACAAAGGCACATCGTTTGAAATGCGAGATAAGTTTTTTCTTCATTAAACTGTTCAAAGAGAATTTACAGCTTCAGTCCTTTACAAGGCTTCCCATTTAGATGTTTGCTATTCACATAATTGCAATGTTAAGTCAATATTTATTTAAATGTAAATTAAGATTAAGTGGGGAGGATGGAACCGGGAAGGAGCTGGCACAACTCTGGGGGAGGAAGTAGAACAAGGGAACAGCTTCTTGTCGAGGGCTGCAATCTGTTCCAAAGGATGTAACAATTTAAGGTTGTTCTATTCAGCTATGTTAGTACTTATCTGGAATAAGGAGTTCTATTTGGATTTTCTAGCAAGAACAGACATGCTAACCATCCAGGCCATGGGGTGGAACAGAAGGAAGAAGAACAGACATCAGAAGGAAGAAGAACAGACATGCTAACCATCAAGGCCATGGGGTGGAACAGAAGGAAGAAGAACAGACATGCTAACCATCCAGGCCATGGGGTGGAACAGAAGGAAGAAGAACAGACATGCTAACCATCCAGGCCATGGGGTGGAACAGAAGGAAGAAGAACAGACATGCTAACCATCCAGGCCATGGGGTGGAACAGAAGGAAGAAGAACAGACATGCTAACCATCCAGGCCATGGGGTGGAACAGCAGGAAGAAGAACAGACATGCTAACCATCCAGGCCATGGGGTGGAACAGAAGGAAGAAGAACAGACATGCTAACCATCCAGGCCATGGGGTGGACAGAAGGAAGAAGAACAGACATGCTAACCATCCAGGCCATGGGGTGGAACAGAAGGAAGAAGAACAGACATGCTAACCACCCAGGCCATGGGGTGGAACAGAAGGAAGAAGAACAGACATGCTAACCACCCAGGCCATGGGGTGGAACAGAAGGAAGAAGAACAGACATGCTAACCATCCAGGCCATGGGGTGGAACAGAAGGAAGAAGAACAGACATGCTAACCATCCAGGCCATGGGGTGGAACAGAAGGAAGAAGAACAGACATGCTAACCATCCAGGCCATGGGGTGGAACAGAAGGAAGAAGAACAGACATGCTAACCATCCAGGACATGGGGTGGAACAGAAGGAAGAAGAACAGACATGCTAACCATCCAGGCCATGGGGTGGAAGAGAAGGAAGAAGAACAGACATGCTAACCATCCAGGCCATGGGGTGGAACAGAAGGAAGAAGAACAGACATGCTAACCATCCAGGCCATGGGGTGGAACAGAAGGAAGAAGAACAACCTGCACAGAGTATTGTCCAGAAGATACTTGGTGTATTGTGTGGATCAATACATTTATTTTAGAAGTATTGTAGCTATGCATTTAATTTATTTTAAAACAATTAATTATTCTGTTTTGTTTTTGTCATAATTCTCAGACAACAGCAAAAATCCAGGAGGAGACCCAGACTCTCAAAGTTTAAGAGTGATTTGGGTGTAGGCGATGAGACTGTACAACTGGACAATGGAAGTTCTTAAGTTATTAGCAATGGGCTAATACAGGTAAATGAATACAAAAAAAATCTATCCTAAATGTAACTCTCCTGAATTGTCACCTTGACGTGGTGGTAATCAACTGGCAGGTGCAATCATGCCGGACAGGTGGAAGGGTAGGAGGCAGACAAAACATTCCCTGGTTCTCCAGGTTGGGGCTCACTCACCCCCCACATAACAACTAATTTGTTACAGAAACCTTCACAGGCCCTATGTTCCTCCAGGAAGTGAGTGCAACTACTCCCTGTCGGAGATGCGTTGTTAATTTATAGATGTATTGTATTTCAGGGGAAAACAAATGAGAACATGGATGGTCCCCGGGTACTACAGAAAACAATTGAAGTCCTGTTTCTTAGCATCAAACAAAGGAAACAGAACCTCTACCGTCAGACAGGTCTGTTAAATTTCTTGAATATTGGATTGCACACACTTAATTTCTCTTTCATTTCAGAGCCATGCAATTTAACACATAATTCAATTCTCCTTTTGTTTCAATGACAGATGGATGCAAGAAAAGACACCCTCTGTGCAGAAAGATATTGGAAGAAAAGGCCAAATTGACAGCTGCCATAGGAGTACAACACCCTTGTACCAGATTCAGCAATACCATCTGCAGATGAGATCCTTTCCGCAGACCTTCATGAAATGTGGGTTGTCCCATCCTGAACAGGCATACTCTCATATAAGACATACTCTTAACGCTACTATCAGCGTATTATTATTAAAATTAGATGACAAAAAAATGGCACTTATGCAGGCAGGTCTGACATAGCTGGAGAATTGTGAACATGCACGTATATATATATATCTGTGTTGTGAGCGTTTGGCTACGTCTTCGGTTTGGTCGATCGGTCAGAGTTTGTTTTGGTTACGTGCGTCGCAATGCCCGTGACGTAATAGACTATGGTTCTGAACTTTCTGATTATATTTTTTTAACTATTCATAAATTATTGTTCCGCAATGTTTCTTTAATTTGAATGTCGTAAACATTGGATTATATTAAATAATTGATGTAACAAATTATTGTAAATTCATGTTACAGAAACCGGAAAAGTTGTGAGCTACAAATGTTGCGCCATTTTGTAGTTTTTTCCCTAACTCTAAACGGTTTGTTCTTTATCAAAATCTTCGCCGATATCATTCTAATTGATGTGTAGAATTATATGTACATTCATTGGGACACACATAACGCTGTCCTGCATCAGCAAATGCCAATTCAATGTCTGAAGTACTGCACTTTTTGAAATGTGCTTTTCGTCATAAATAGTTAAGCATGTGTGATTATTTTAATTTAATAAGGTCCCCTTACTAAACCTTAATGTCAAATAACGTTCGGATATGTTAATCTATCCTTGAATTTAAAAAATCATAAAAGTTTGGGGAAAAGTCAACTGCTGGTGGCGCTACTGAGCCCCCCATGGCCACCAGGGGTATGAGATTGCATAATTATGTCTAATTCATGTAAAGGATTATTTGTGCCAAGCCATAAGACTGAACTACAAAAAAACAAAAACATATTTTGGGGGATTCTATGACCAGACCTGACCTAGATGTAGGCTACCTGCCATAGGTGCACAGTACCTGAGCCCGTGGGATTTGCTTACGTATTTTAAGCTACAATTTTTAAATAATCTCCTCCACTTTGATTTTTGAAAACACAAGAAATGGGAAGAAAGCTGAATGAAAAGAGAAAAAGTTCCCACTTACTTAAAATGCAGCCAGAGGATAGATCAAGAGATCTGTATCAAGAGGATGGAGAGAAAGAGAGAGAGAGAGACTAAAGGTGTCAGCCGTAGGTGTAGGTCTGAGTGGTCTGAATAGAAAGGTGGTAGGTGTAGGTCTGAGTGGTCTGAAGAGAAGGGTGGTAGGTGTAGGTCTGAGTGGTCTGAAGAGAAGGGTGGTAGGTGTAGGTCTGAGTGGTCTGAATAGAAGGGTGGTAGGTGTAGGTCTGAGTGGTCTGAATAGAAGGGTGGTAGGTGTAGGTCTGAGTGGTCTGAAGAGAAGGGTGGTAGGTGTAGGTCTGAGTGGTCTGAAGAGAAGGGTGGTAGGTGTAGGTCTGAGTGGTCTGAATAGAAGGGTGGTAGGTGTAGGTCTGAGTGGTCTGAATAGAAGGGTGGTAGGTGTAGGTCTGAGTGGTCTGAAGAGAAGGGTGGTAGGTGTAGGTCTGAGTGGTCTGAAGAGAAGGGTGGTAGGTGTAGGTCTGAGTGGTCTGAATAGAAGGGTGGTAGGTGTAGGTCTGAGTGGTCTGAATAGAAAGGTGGTAGGTGTAGGTCTGAGTGGTTTGAAGAGAAGGGTGGTAGGTGTAGGTCTGAGTGGTCTGAATAGAAGGGTGGTAGGTGTAGGTCTGAGTGGTCTGAAGAGAAGGGTGGTAGGTGTAGGTCTGAGTGGTCTGAATAGAAGGGTGGTAGGTGTAGGTCTGAGTGGTCTGAATAGAAGGGTGGTAGGTGTAGGTCTGAGTGGTCTGAAGAGAAGGGTGGTAGGTGTAGGTCTGAGTGGTCTGAATAGAAGGGTGGTAGGTGTAGGTCTGAGTGGTCTGAAGAGAAGGGTGGTAGGTGTAGGTCTGAGTGGTCTGAATAGAAAGGTGGTAGGTGTAGGTCTGAGTGGTCTGAAGAGAAGGGTGGTAGGTGTAGGTCTGAGTGGTCTGAATAGAAGGGTGGTAGGTGTAGGTCTGAGTGGTCTGAAGAGAAGGGTGGTAGGTGTAGGTCTGAGTGGTCTGAATAGAAGGGTGGTAGGTGTAGGTCTGAGTGGTCTGAAGAGAAGGGTGGTAGGTGTAGGTCTGAGTGGTCTGAATAGAAGGGTGGTAGGTGTAGGTCTGAGTGGTCTGAATAGAAGGGTGGTAGGTATAGGTCTGAGTGGTCTGAATAGAAGGGTGGTAGGTATAGGTCTGAGTGGTCTGAATAGAAGGGTGGTAGGTGTAGGTCTGAGTGGTCTGAATAGAAGGGTGGTAGGTGTAGGTCTGAGTGGTCTGAAGAGAAGGGTGGTAGGTATAGGTCTGAGTGGTCTGAATAGAAGGGTGGTAGGTATAGGTCTGAGTGGTCTGAATAGAAGGGTGGTAGGTGTAGGTCTGAGTGGTCTGAAGAGAAGGGTGGTAGGTGTAGGTCTGAGTGGTCTGAAGAGAAGGGTGGTAGGTGTAGGTCTGAGTGGTCTGAATAGAAGGGTGGTAGGTATAGGTCTGAGTGGTCTGAATAGAAGGGTGGTAGGTGTAGGTCTGAGTGGTCTGAATAGAAGGGTGGTAGGTGTAGGTCTGAGTGGTCTGAATAGAAGGGTGGTAGGTGTAGGTCTGAGTGGTCTGAATAGAAGGGTGGTAGGTGTGAAGGGTCTTATTTGGAGCTGCAAAGTAAAGAGAATAGAACAAGTTTAGAATTGTATTTCACCGCTGTATATGTTGGATACTTATTTGAATAAAACATTTTAACTGAGCATTAAGATGTACTTCATTTGTAAGTGGATTACATCACAAACACTACAGGTGGTGTACACAAAGGTAAAGAATGTGAATGATGGATATAACAAGATCACCATTGGATAGATACACATTCACTGTGGATGGGAGCATTGCTGTCTGGTGGTCCCAACTCATCCATTGTTCGGAATTGTTTTCTCCACAAGATCTAAAACAGTCTTTGGAAAGGCTTTGCAAAGACAAGTTGAACTATCTCTATTAGGCAGGGGTGTCAAACTCATTCCGCAGAGGGCCGAGTGTCTGCAAGTTTTTTCATTTCAATGAACATCTGGACAACCTAACCAGGTGAGGGGAGTTCCTTCAGTCATTTGTGACTTTCATGTATCAATCAAGGGTGGAGAAAAAACCTGCAGACACTCGGACCTCCCATGGTAGGAGTTTGACACATGTGGATTAAAGTAATTAACCACTCAAACTAGTTTAATCAGGGGTGAAGATGTTGCCCAGAACAAAACCCTGCGCCCACCATGAAACTCCATAGACTGTAGCCTAGCTCGCTGCTAGCTAGCTAGCTGAAACTGTTGAGTAGCCTATAGCTACGATTTTCAATTGAAAACCTTGACAGATTATTGAAAATGTATAGTGGTTTGACAAATGTCGTAAAAATATATAAATCAATCTCCATAACATTACATACTAGGGATTACAACCACATTGTTTTATTGCATACTTCACTTACCGGGAAAGAGAATGATCGCATGGGAGGATCGGGTACGGTCCAAGTTGCCTTCTTTGTTGAAGTCATAATGCGCATTTGTGTTGTAGGTCAACATACACAGATTCTGCACAGAATTCGAATATACATTCAAACTGCATGGAAAAGCCTATCTACAGTACTGATCTTGGGTCAGTTTTCCGTTATTTTCTCGTACGACTTGGGGAGAGAAAGCAACATCACCCGCAAGGGTTTTGATCGGCCAACATATGTTTTCTGACTGCAATGAGCGCAACAACACCCACAAACATTAAGTGAAATCAAGCATAGAAAACAGTATTTGCCATTGACAATGTATTTAAATGTTCCCCGGCAAAGAACCCAAAGAGTGCCATTACTTGGAGTAATAAAATGCCTACCTGTTGCCTATCTGCAGCAAATAAATGTATCGGATGAGTGGGAGTGGAAGATTAAATACATTTCTTTCAATGGAAAAATCACCCATAAAATACATCTGAAGACAGATGTAGACTATGTATGTAGGCTAAACATTGGAACCGCTCCAATATTATTGTGTAGACATACCAACGCTCGTCGGATGTGGCATGGCTTGCAAACTATTACAGACTACAAAGGGAAGCACAGCCGCGAGCTGCCCAGTGACACGAGTCTACCAGACGAGCTAAATCACTTCTATGCTCGCTTCGAGGCAAATAACACTGAGGCATGCATGAGAGCATCAGCTGTTCCGGGCGACTGTGTGATCACGCTCTCCGTAGCCGACGTGAGTAAGACGTTTAAACAGGTCAACATAACACAAGGCTGCGGGGCCAGACGGATTACCAGGACGTGTGCTCCGGGCATGTGCTGACCAACTGGCAGGTGTCTTCACTGACATTTTCAACATGTCCCTGATTGAGTCTGTAATACCAACATGCTTCAAGCAGACCACCATAGTCCCTGTGCCCAAGAACACATAGGCAACCTGCCTAAATGACTACAGACCCGTAGCACTCACATCTGTAGCCATGAAGTACTTTAAAAGGCTGGTAATGGCTCACATCAACACCATTATCCCAGAAACCCTAGACCCACTCCAATTTGCATAGCACCCAAACAGATCCACAGATGATGCAATCTCTACTGCACTCCACACTGCCCTTTCCCTCCTGGACAAAAGGAACACCTATGTGAGAATGCTATTCATTGACTACAGCTCAGCGTTCAACACCATAGTACCCTCAAAGCTCATCACTAAGCTAAGGAACCTGGGACTAAACACCTCCCTCTGCAACTGGATCCTGTACTTCCTGACGGGTCGCCCCCAGGTGGTGAGGGTAGGTAGCAACACATCTGCCACATTGATCCTCAACACTGGAGCTCCCCAGGGGTGTGTGCTCAGTCCCCTCCTGTACTCCCTGTTCACCCACGACTGCATGGCCAGGCACGAGTCCAACACCATCATTAAGTTTGCAGACGACACAACAGTGGTAGGCCTGATCACCGACAACGACGAGACAGCCTATAGGGAGGATGACAGAGACCTGGCCGGGTGGTGCCAGAATAACAACCTATCCCTCAATGTAACCAAGACCAAAGAGATGATTGTGGACTACAGGAAAAGGAGCACTGAGCACATCCCCATTCTCATCGACAGGGCTGTAGTGGAGCAGGTTGAGAGCTTCAAATTCCTTGGTGTCCACATCAACAACAAACTAGAATGGTCCAAACACACCAACACAGTTGTGAAGAGGGCACGACAAAGCTTATTCCCCTTCAGGAAACTAAAACGATTTGGCATGGGTCCTGAGATCCTCAAAGGTTTCTACAGCTGCAACATCGAGAGCATCCTGACCGGTTGCATCACTGCCTGGTAGGGCAATTGCTCGGCTTCTGACCGCAAGGCACTTCAGAGGCTAGTGCGTATGGCTCAATACATCACTGGGGCAAAGCTGCCTGCCATCCAAGACCTCTACACCAGGCGGTGTCAGAGGAAGGCCCTAAAAATGGTCAAATACACCAGCCACCCCAGTCATAGACTGTTCTCTCTACTACCGCATGGCAAGCGGCACCGGAGTGCCAAGTCTAGGACAAAAAGGCTTCTCAACAGTTTTTATCCCCAAGCCATAAGACTCCTGAACAGGTAATCAAATGGTTACCCGGACTATTTGCATTGTGTGCCCCCCAACCCCTCTTTTACTCTGCTGCTACTCTCTGTTTATCTTATATGCATAGTCACTTAAACCATACATCCATGTACATACTACCTCAATTGACCCGACCAACCAGTGCTCCCGCACATTGGCTAACTGGGCTATCTGCATTGTGTCCCACCTCCCACCAACCCCTCCTTTTACGCTACTGCTACTCTCTGTTCATCATATATGCATAGTCACTTTAACCATACCTACATGTACATACTACCTCAATAAGCCTGACTAACCGGTGTCTGTATATAGCCTTGCTATTCTTACTTTTATTTCTTTACTTACCTACACACACACACACACACCTTTTTTTTCGCACTATTCGTTAGAGCCTGTAAGTAAGCATTTCACACTAAGGTTGTATTACACCTGTTGTACTCGGCGCATGTGACAAATAAACTGATTTGATTTGATTAGAAGCAACCAAACATTTGTAAATGTTGTATTTTATTTTTTGCATTTATTTCATTATTACTTTATTGACTTTAGTGTCTTAATTCTATAGTTATATTGTTTGTTGTATAGCCTGTATCTCAGACAACCAGAACCTTAATAACAATCCCCATACTTATGTCACAAACAATAATTATACGAGTTGACTGCACGGACACATAGCAGGATACTGACACTCACTCCGCAGTGGTCGTGAATGGGTATGCGGGCTGGACACGCCGCGACCCATACCAATGCCTCGTTCAGGTGCTATCAGAGTTCTCGGAAATTCCTAGTTCCGACTGGGAATTTTCACTTGAATGACCCTCCAACTAGAAATTACAAGTGGGAAATGGGAAAATTATGTTGCCTATCTTATTGGTTTAAGAATAGTTCCGACTTCAAAAGCACTTGAACACAATCATGCCAGAGTTCCAACTTTCCATTTTCCCATTTCCCACGAGAATGTGAAGCCAGCATAATACTGCCTTCAAGTGATATCCGGTACTAGGAAACTGACATTTTTGACTTGCTAACTGGTCGAACGCGTTACAGTAGCCTAAGTATATAACATGATTGACATGACTGTAATAATCATAATGGAAAGGCCTTGGAAGTTCCATAAGTGTAAGCCAACATAATTAATTATTTTACATTAACCTGTTTAACATGTAATAAATGCATTATGAAGAAAATTGTGTAATTTAGGCTACACTAAATATGAAATGGGTTATGAAGAAAATCGTGAACTGTTGCCTACACGACAAAAAGGCCTTTCTGATTACAAGTGCACCAGTATCCAGTATCCAGCGAAATCAAACACAAACAACAGCACTGGTATTAATAAAACAATTTTTTCGAATTAAGTCGAATTAAGTCGCACATAAATGTGTCTTTTCTCAAAAATTCTGATCAGCAAGTCTAAAACAGTACATATAGGCATACAACAACACATTTTAAAACATGGTTAAACAAGACCGTACGCTACGTGTAGGTATGTACGGCAGGACCAAATCAGAAAGATAGGTAGGAGCAAGTGTAGAGGAATGCTAATTCTTATGTAGGTGACATTACACTACTATAGCTGGGATAACGTATTTTCATAGTAAAACAGGTTGGGCCCCATACAGGATATTTCTCACACACACACTCACTTCTATCATCCAGAACACTGTCACAACAGGATACTCCTAGCCACAGGTGCTAGCCGGCAGTTCGGCCACAACTCCCCTGAAGATAGGGACGCACCCACATTACACACGGACTCTTGAGGACAGGACAGGGACGCATACGCTCTTACACACTGACCCCAGAAGACAGGGACGACGCACATACAGTACACACATAGCTGCCGAGGACACCCAGATAAGACACCCACAGATTGGCAGAAAGCCTAGACTTAGAGACAAACTAGCACACACACATAATCTCCTTCCCAGCCGAACATTGTGTGACTGAAGATAGCGCACACACCAGATCTCCTTTTCAGCTGAACATGGTGTGACGACCAAGAACAGGCATGGCAGGATTCTACGATGATGGACAGACAACAGAGCCAATGCCGGATGACTACACCCCAGCCTGATCCAATCCGAAGATCCGATCTCCTAGAAATCAACCTACTTTCTGTTGTGTATATGATGCTTGTACTCACTGTTAGCAAGGTTCCTTTCTGCTAGACTCTGATGAGCTAACAGAGGGGCCCGTATATACGCTGTACCAGATATCTTCACTCTGAATAAACCTGTCGCTTGTCGTACAATCTACCACCTTGTCTGCATCGATCCTTGACCGACTCACCCTTTATCTTATCCCATTATCAACAGAACTTGGTAGCAGAGGATGGTTTAATAACGATCCATCAAAGTGAGTTGATTTGGGTGTGAGAGGGCGAGAGGGTGAAAGGACGATTCACGGAGGACAGAGGTGAAGGAATTCGGGGGAGGACAACAATTCTGCTCAACTCGGTAAACTGATCACAAGGCGCACCACAAACAAGGTAAGCAAAACCTGTTAAATCAAACTTTGCATATTTTCGTATAGTCTTGTCTAAATTTTGATCAGTATTACCGAGTGAGTATGAATTCTTGTGTAAATTTATAATTTGCTGACAAGTTGAAAGTACAGTGAAGTGAATATATGTGGTGACAAACCGGTGACGACCGGGTGATTTAAATCATTGATGAGATATCAGTAGGGGGTCAGCACAGTCTGATAGCTTTCAATGATGAGGGATCACTTTTGAGGCCTGGCATGTTCCGATAGGGGTCAGGAATAGATATCAGTAGGGGATAGTTAACTACTATTCATTAAACCTGGCGCCGAGGGGGACAAATTGTAATTTTGTCCTGTGGCCCGGTCTAGGCCAGTCTGATGAGAGATTCACTGATAGGGGTCGGACTTGTGTAATAAACTCTGATAGGGGTCAGCTCGATATGGATCAGGAATAGAGATCAGTAGGGGATAGTTAACTACTATTCATTAAACCTGGCGCCGAGGGGGACAAATTGTAATTTTGTCCTGCGGCCCGGTCTAGGCCAGTCTGATAAGAGATTCTCTGATAAGGATCGGCTTTCAGGGGTCAGAGATATAACGTGTTGTTTTGTCTTGTTTTGTCTATTTGTAATTGTGTATATTAAAATGCAATGTGCTTGTAATTGTTTCCATTAAGATTGTTGGTGGTTAGATAGAGAAAGAGAGATAGAATTCAATAAGGGTTATTTGATAAATCCAAAACTTCTATGTTATATGCACCTATGACTTCTGTGTTAAATGCATAATCAGGAACTAAATGACTGATGTATAATTGAAATAAGATCTGAGTATAATATTTAATATTGCGACTATATAGTCGAACAGATCCCTTGGTTGCGCGCTCCACAAAAGCTATACCAACCCAATCGTTTGTCTCGAACTGAATATACAAAGGAGAAGCTCTGAGATAAGGCAGAGTGTGAGCAATAGTGTCTCCTCGAATACATCGTTGTTATTAACTGACGACGGGCTAAGTATATTCTAATTATATTCAAGTAGTCTGGTAAAATTCCGATTAAGTTACGATTAATTTCCGATTGAATTAAATTGAATTACGATTAAAAAAATCACAATGGCGACCCCCAATACTCCAAAGCTGAAGTTTAATGAGTTCCTAGAAAAAAAAAATTGAATATAGATCAGGGGGAAAGGGACAGTGGAAGGATATAAAGAAAGTCTGGGAGGGAATAAAGTTAAGATGGACACAAGCAGGTTACCTAGGAGGGGGACTGCCAACCGGGGTCCAGTTGAAAACAATGGAATCTGGGTTAAGGGAGACGTTGCAGGAAGCTAGAGACAAGGAAATAGGAAGAAACAAGGCCCATGTATTCAGGAACCAAGGGACCAAACAGAGAGAGAGAGCAGAAGAGTGAAGTTAAAAATGGACACTTGGGCTATCGAAGAGACACGCAGGGTACAACTGAATATATATTTCAATTGGTCAAAATATACATATATATTTACTAAAACATACAATACATGACAAATTGTGACCCCGACGTGATCTGGTAAAAAGACATCGCTGGACATTGGTGTGCCAGCCGATTGGCCAGTACTGTCGTCGGACGGTGTGTCTCACAAATCCTGACCGGTCAACTAAAAAGGGTAAGCAGACACCTGTTGTGAAAAACTAAAGTTCTGCACATTGGAGTTATCCAAATTTAGTTTTGTGAGACACCTGTTTGATGTAAGTTACTAAATTTAAACTATTATGATGTGTGAGATTGGAAAATAGTTGAGAAAGTAATATCTCCATTGGCAACTGCAATTTTATTATTGATCAACCATACTTAATGGTGCATTGTGTATGGGATGTACTAGTATGCCTGGTTGGTAGGTGGTAACAGAGAACACTTACCACATGTATGAATGATGGGTAACGGGTGGCCACCAAAGCTTGAATGGATAGTCTGGGACTACATGTATGAGTGGTGAGTAACGAGTGATCACCAAAGTGCGAATAGAAAGTCATATGATGCGAACGTGATGTATTAGGCAGGGCCAAGTGTGAATGACGGATATTTAAATTGATTACTCGGACTTGAGACCGATTTAGCCTTCGGGAAAGGGTCTCTCTAAGGTCCTAACAAAGCATAAGTGTGTGTGAAGTACATTGCTAGACTTCTTAATACCCTAGGGGACCCACAGTGCATAATTGAGTTCTTACTTTAGACCTAATTGGGGGCCGATTTAGCCGTAGGGAAAGGGTATCACTTGGGTTTCAGTAAAGGCATGGGTTGTTGGCAGTATTGTAGTGTACATGGAATGTCGTTGGAAATAGAAAAGAGGTTGAGAACGCTGAAGTCCATTCTAGAATTCAATAAAGGCAGAGAGGATAAGGAGTGGAGGAGGGGGTGAGTAGCTGTACAGAGAATGGACAGAAGGCGGGGCTATTGCATCTCCTACTGGTCTGCTTGCATGGGAGAATGAAGATTTGTGTGTGTATGGTGTAAATTGAAGTTTACTGGCGTAAATGAAGATTTGTGAGACTCAAATCGTGTGCATGAAATACCCTTGATATTCAGTCGGGGACTAATATCGGTATGAATGAGGTCGGGGACCAAGCGAGTGTGGTACATTAGGTATTTCAGTTGGAGCTGGTACCGGTGAGAATGTTGAAAAAGTCGCAGGCTTGCTGATGAGAGTAATATCATAGAATATTGAGGGGGTGTGCAAGACTGTTGGAAAAGGTGTTAAACTCTATTAACGTAAAATTCTGTGTGTAGAGTTATATTATGAGGTTTGAACTATACTAATATTGTGGAATTACATAATCAACATCTGAACATACTTACGTTAAACATTAATTGAGCCACTGAGTAATAGATAAGATATACACTAGGTACGGGGCGACGGGTGTGGTCGATGTAAGACGGGAGTGGTGTTCTAACCAAGTGCTGAGAAATAAGGTAGATTTATTTTGTTCTTTTAATTAATTTATACAAGTACTCCCCGGTTATTGATTTTGGTTTGATTGTTCAGATAACACCACTGAAATTAAACAGGAGGTTAAGGTAGACTAACATTAGAATCTGTTTTCATTATGGGGAACAATGAAAGGCCCGCAGAGGGGATTGCAGGCTGAGGTTTTTATGTTAAAGGGACAGTGCACATTTATCACAGTTGTGTGTGTGTCTAATGGCTGGGGATTTAAGAAGTATTTTTGGGGAGACAATTTGGAGAAACACGAATAAAACATGAAACACAGAGACAAATTATTTGAGTTTGAGGGGATTATCATAATTATTAGGTTTTGTTTTTGTAGTAAACGTTTGGGTTAAGGGGATTTTCACGTTCCCAGAGACATGGTATTTTACAGATAGGTGAAAAGGCAGACGGAGGGGCCCTCCCCCGCACTGCAGAGACCTTGAAAGTTGGAGAGAAGAGAGGCGAGGTTTTTGGAAAGGGGGGGGGCCAGGACAGGCAAAGATAGCAGTTGCTGAGTGGAGACAGGGGGGAGAGTTGGACATGTAGAAAATGTAGGGGGCGCTCCTTCATGATGATGTCAGAACATAAGGATACTAATCTTACCTAAGTCATTATTTAGAGTAGGTAAGGTTGATACCTGGGCAAAGCCAGGTATCAAAAGGGGGATGGGTAAATTGTGGTCTAGGAAGATGGGGACTATTGGATAAGAAACTAATAATTTAAAAATGTAGCTAACAAATGGACATAGAAGTTAAAGATATAATCAGATAAAACATATGAGAAATTGTTTGTTTGTTTGTTAACCAAGCCTGTATGTCCAGGATTTTATGCATTACAGGTGAACTACAGGTGAAGTCACTCAATCCAGTCCCAGAGGCTTGGGGACCATAGAAGACCCCCGGTGACAGCTAGCTGAAAGAGCTACCCAGATTCATATCGCACGGCGGGGGGGTAAGACACTTTTTCACTGTCGGACAATAAACAGAGTTCGGGAGAAGAACTGGAATTAACAGAATTCCGGGGGCCAACTCTCGAATGAAGCAAACCTCCCTGTCCTATCACCCCTGTTTGTGTTCATAGAAGTGAGGATGTGTCTGGCTCTGGCTAAGTGATGTGTATTTTGTTCCAAAATGAACATAAGAGATCCCTAGATCTGGGTAGACAGGAAGTTAGAGTAGAGATTACATGATAACCGACTTCAGACTGTTCTAGGATTGGAGAAGAGGGTATCCTTATAGCATAGAGGATCCCACAAAGGTGGATAGGTTTTCCATGATATGGGGAAACCTGGGAGCAATGTTGAACTTTGTAAAGGTGATGAAATCCTACTAACCATAAAAAATATTAAGCTCTCTGATGCAGGCACTCACACCCTCGGACTACAAAGGACGAGGACAGACATGATGGGTGTGTTTTCTATTAAGGTACTGCCAAGACCAGAGGTAACCGGACACACTCCTCTACCACCACTGTGTTAAAAATACCATTCAGGTAATTAATGTTAGAGACTATTCGGCTATTGATCAATTAGGAACTGGGACTGGTTTTGATTATGGGAGATTGCCTGAAGCTGATTGCAGTAGTAACATAACCATTAATTTCACTTGGCCAGTTACAGGCCTAAACCAAACTAGTGGTCTGGCTGATGTGAGGTGGATGTGTGGAGCCAAAAAGAGTGCTGAGACCCATTCTTAGAGGAGAATGGCAAGATACGTGTGGTCTGACCAGTGATAATTCCACTGACCATTGTTGATGTTGCTGCTGAACAGCTGCTGAGTTCTGCAACCAGGGGACCTGAAAACATTCCATCCAATGGGAGACATAGACGTAGTGCTCCATGGACAGAGGATGTAGTTGACATACACTAACCTGTTGGGAGTGCCAGTGGGGGTTCCTCATGAGTTTCAGGCCTTGGGTAGGAATGATGGACTCTGGCACTTACTACCTACTATGGGTCCAGCCATGGTGGATGCTAGACAGACTGCATGGATTAATTATATCTACTATAATCAACTCCCGTGATGCACTTACTGGTATGTCTGAACAGCTTGAGGCCACATTTGGGGTTTCCAGACAGAATAGACTTGCCTTGGATATGCTTCTTGCCAGTCAGGGGGACGTTTGCAAGATGTTCGGTAAACAATGTTGCACGTATATTCCTAATAATACCAGTCCAGATGATATCTAGGGCGGGCTTGATGCACTATCTGATAAGATGAGGTCCACGGGGGGGGTGGAGGAGTCTGTTCTCTTGGCCTGGTTTGGTAAGTGCACTGATATGATGGTTACTGGATTTTTGACCCTAATTCTTGTATTATTTGTTATTGATGTGATGTGCTGCTTGCATCATACCGTGTTCTAAGAAATATGTTACAGATATGGTGAAGGCTTCAGGCATGTTGCCTTTGCTTGATGCTCCAGTTGGAGATGCCGATACGGAAGCATGCTTTCAGGAGAGGATGGGACTGACTGAGGATGACCCATGGTATGCTGTGGGTGAGGTAGTAGAATAATTTTACACCACCACAGTTCCTTGTTATACATTTTTATGATAGGTTTTCTTTCCAGTATGTTTGTTCTCCCTGTTGTAAAGGTTTAGAGTCCCTGGGTGGCAAGGAGCCCACCTGGTACAGGATAGGAGTAGCTGAGAGGACCAGATGGTTTCTAATAATTCTTTACTCTGTTTTCCATGACCAAAGTTTTATCCTACATCTTACATGTCAATAACAATAAAGTTTTATCCTGTTTTTGATAAGTGACACCCTTGCGGGTGACAAAAGGGGGAAACAAAAGCATACAACAAAGGCATATATCACTTGTTATTAATAATAAACTTTTTATTATTTTCATGAAATGCTATGACTGCTGAAATAAAGGAATGAGTGACACCCTAGCGGGTGTCAAAAGGGGGACTTAAATTTCACACTATTTTCTTTTGTTCTGTTTTTGAATGAGCTGTTCTCTTTTGACATGAAGGTAGTTTAAACTTTGTAACTGTTATATGATTCATTGCTGAATTTTTGTTCACACCCTTGGGGTTATTTTACATTATAGCCATTACCATATATAAGATTGAATATTATCTGCTGTTGCCTTGTGTGGAGGTATGTATGTGTTATGCTACCTAGCTGATTTGAAACATTGTTAAAAGTATCAGGGCCATGGAACTTTCTCATGCTGGAAAAATACAGAAGGGAGGGCACATTCAGAGCGTGGGGTTGCGAGAACAAGCGGTCTTTTTGTTAGATAACAGGAGCCAGGTGCGAGATAACGGTATGGAGCATGAGACCCATCTTTCAGTTTTTGCAGCCATTTTAGGAGGGGGATCCAGTTGCTTTTATTGATTAAGCTTCTCCATTGTATGTCGTGTCCCATCTGGGATGGGAAGAGGGGGAAATTATTTTTCTTTGTGGCCCATTTCCGTATAGACTTACCTTGTTTAGGCTATTTTTCCTTTTTGGATTATGTTTTCGTTTTTGCTTGGAGTAATGTATCTGGACTATATCACATCTCTTAGGAGATGTGAAGAGAGGGAATCACAACTTTTTCCTGCTGGAAAAAGTTGGCTTATGTGGACAATCATTTTACTTTTATTTTGAGCTGTTCTCCACTCTGTTAAATGAGGGTTGTAAGTTCCTAGGTGGCTGGTAGCCAACTTAGTACATAGTGGGATTGAATGGAGAACATGATGGTAATACATATATATATCTATTTCTGTTTAATACCGTGCCTTATTTCATAGTCCCTTTGGGAGAAGTTTCTCTTTGTGTATGGATCTAGTTAGGTTGTGTCACGTCTCTGGGGAGACGTGAAGAGAGGGATTTGTAGAGGAATGCTAATTCTTATGTAGGTGACATTACACTACTATAGCTGGGATAACGTATTTTCATAGTAAAACAGGTTGGGCCCCATACAGGATATTTCTCACACACACACTCACTTCTATCATCCAGAACACTGTCACAACAGGATACTCCTAGCCACAGGTGCTAGCCGGCAGTTCGGCCACAACTCCCCTGAAGATAGGGACGCACCCACATTACACATGGACTCTTGAGGACAGGACAGGGACGCATACGCTCTTACACACTGACCCCAGAAGACAGGGACGACGCACATACAGTACACACATAGCTGCCGAGGACACCCAGATAAGACACCCACAGATTGGCAGAAAGCCTAGACTTAGAGACAAACTAGCACACACACATAATCTCCTTCCCAGCCGAACATTGTGTGACTGAAGATAGCGCACACACCAGATCTCCTTTTCAGCTGAACATGATGTGACGACCAAGAACAGGCATGGCAGGATTCTACGATGATGGACAGACAACAGAGCCAATGCCGGATGACTACACCCCAGCCTGATCCAATCCGAAGATCCGATCTCCTAGAAATCAACCTACTTTCTGTTGTGTATATGATGCTTGTACTCACTGTTAGCAAGGTTCCTTTCTGCTAGACTCTGATGAGCTAACAGAGGGGCCCGTATATACGCTGTACCAGATATCTTCACTCTGAATAAACCTGTCGCTTGTCGTACAATCTACCACCTTGTCTGCATCGATCCTTGACCGACTCACCCTTTATCTTATCCCATTATCAACACAAGCCCATGTATTGCTTTGTAGGTTAGCAGTAAAACCTTGCTACATGTGTGATGTGTGATCAATTGTTGTAGCTTGTATTCTTCAAACCGAAACGGATTTCGATACAATTTTAAAATCTATTCTACAAGTAACTGTTTGCCAGTTTAGAAAAGGTAATATAGGTGTGATAGTTGTGAGGGAAATGTCTGTTAAACCTTACTGACACTTGTGTACTAGAAAATGTTTCCTTAAGCCTAGTTTCTTAGGCATTAAGGTTGAGATTGTTAAAGAAACTTGATCATATGAGATGGAATTGTGCGTGCATTAGTATAGGCCTGTTGTAACTGTTTTGTGTGTGTAGCATGAGATGTATGTCCCATTATGTTCTTGGGACACAGCCAAGAGCTGACAGGTGAGACCAATGGTTTCCTGTTAGTCTGAAGGGAAATAACTGGTTCTTCTTAATCAGGGTTATCATGTAATCAGGGTCTAAATGTAATCTGTTACAGTTACTAGTTACCTGACAAAAATTGTAATCAGAAACTTAACTTTTGGATTACCCAAACTGAGTAACGTAATCTGATTACACTCTGTTACTTTTAGATTACTTTCCCCTTAAGAGGCATTAGAAGAAGACAACATGTTACCAATTGAACGACATCTATTGCAGGGTAAATCAATGTTAAAGTTTACATAGCTGGCCATATATGGATGTTAAATTTTACTATATGGGTTGGTTATGTAGGCTTCTTCTAACCCATCGCTGTCATATTCTGACCTTAGTTCCTTTGTTTTGTCTTTGTATGGTCAGGGCGTGACTTGGGGTGGGTAGTCTGTTTGTTTTTCTATGTTGGGTTTTGTGTTCTGCCTAGTATGGTTCTCAATCAGAGGCAGGTGTCGTTAGTTGTCTCTGATTGACAATCATACTTAGGTAGCCTTTTTTCACCTGGGTTTTGTGGGTGTTTATTTTCTGTCTTTGTGTTACGTGTGGATGTCACCAGACAGGACTGTTTCGTTTTGTTCGTTCATTTTGTTATTTTTGTATTGATTCAGTGTTCAGTGCTTTCTTTAATTAAAATTATGAACACTTACCACGCTGCGCTTTGGTCCTCTCTTTCTCCCGAAGACGATCGTTACATTCGCTTTCTACTACATATAATAATAATATTCAATTATATATTTATGTTAAAAAACAAAGTCTATCAGAATTCCAGCCATTGCAATAAATGTTGTACCCCCTGATCTTCAAGAATAGGACTTTGAAATATGGATGTATAGGTTAGCCAAATTGTTTTACCTGAGCATTACACAAAAACGAAGGACTTATTAGCCAGCCCTATTCTGTTGATTATGATTTTGTTGTCACGGAGGACTAGTAGGGCTCATTGATTCGAGTTGAAAAATAAATGCTGAGCTCATGGAATGGCATGCTTTAAGCACTACTGAAAAGTGCTATTTACATGTGAAAAATGAATGCCATATGCCGCATTTTATATAGGCCTTTTAGTTGGTGACACTTTATCTTGATAAAAGGCAGCTGTTTAAAGGGCAAATCCACAGATGAAACAATAACAAAACGGACTCCCCGCCTCTGTTTTGGTAAAAAGCTGAGGGATGGGCCTGGAGAAATGTAACCACTCTCAGATTAATAGACAGAGCTATGGATGCAAGGACGGACCATCCATGATACCACAATTATTGTTTTAACCATGTTATGAAGCTATACAGTGTTAGTTTACAATTACAATGTTTAAGAACATTGGGGGAAACTAGCTTAAATTTTGGGTTCTCATGGAGTGTGACAGTCGAACTAAGCTCATAAGGCATTTATACGTTGTATTCTTCAAGAATCAACATATATATATATATATGTCACCCATTTATATGTCACATATGTCACCCATTGAGAATGTTTGGGATGCTTCCAGTTCCCGCCAATATCCAGCAGCTTCGCACAGCCATTGAAGAGGAGTGGGACAACATTCCATAATCAACAGCCTGATCAACTCGGTGCGTAAGAGATGTCGAGCTGCATGAGGCAAATGGCAGGCACACCAGATACTGACTGGTGTTCTGATCCACACCCTTACCTTAAAAAAGGTATCTGTGACCAACAGATGCATACAGTTGAAGTCGGAAGTTTACATACACCTTAGCCAAAAACATTTAAACTCATTTTTTCACAATTCCTGGCATTTAATCCTTGTAAAAATTCCCTGTTTTAGGTCAATTAGGATCACCACTTTATTTTAAGAATGTGAAATGTCAGAATAATAGTAGAGTGAATGATTTATTTCAGCTTTTATTTCTTTCATCACATTCCCAGTGGGTCAGAAGTTTACATACACTCAATTAGGATTTGGTAGCGTTGCCTTCAAATTGTTTAACTTGGGTCAAACATTTCGGGTAGCCTTCCACAAGCTTCCCACAATAAGTTGGGTGAATTTTGGCCCATTCCTCCTGACAGAGCTGGTGTAACTGAATCAGGTTTGTAGGCCTCCTTGCTCACACACGCTTTTTCAGTTCTGCCCACAAATTTTCTATAGGATTAAGGTAAGAGCTTTGTGATGGCCACTCTAATACCTTGACTTTGTTGTCCATAAGCCATTTTGCCACAACTTTGGAAGGTTGCTTGGGGTCATTGTCCATTTGGAAGACACATTTGCGACCAAGCTTTAACTTCCTGACTGATGTCGAGATGTTGCTTCAATATATCCACATAGCTAGCATTAAAGCTAGCTAGCATTAAACTTATCATATAAAAAAACAATCAATCTTCACATAATCACTAGTTAACTACACATGGTTGATGATATTACTAGGTTAACTAGCTTGTCCTGCGTTGCATATAATCAATGCGGTGCCTGTTAATTTTTTATCGAATCACAGCCTACTTCGCCAAAACGGGGGGTGATTTAACAAAAGCGCATTCACGAAAAAAGCACAATCGCTGTACGAACGTACCTAACCATAAACATCAATGCCATTCTTAAAATCAATACACAGAAGTAAATATTTTTAAACCTGCATATTTAGTTCAAATAAATACATGTTAGCAGGCAATATTAACCAGATTCAGGGTATATGCAACAGTTTGGGCCGCCTGGCTCGTTGCAAACTAATTTGCCAGAATTTTACATAATTATGACATAACATTGAAGTTTGTGCAATGTAACAGCAATATTTAGACGGTTCCGTATTTCACTGAAAGAATAAAGGTTATGTTTTCGAAATTATAGTTTGCGGATTTGACCATATGAACGACCAACGGCTCAAATTTCTGTGTTTATTATATTATAATTAAGTCTACGATTTGATGGAGCAGTCTGACTGAGCGGTGGTAGGCGGCAGCAGGCTCGTAAGCATTCATTCAAACTTTACTGCGTTTGCCAGCAGCTTTTAGCAATGCTTGCTTCACAGCGCTGTTTATTACTTCAAGCCTATCAACTCCTGAGATTAGGCTGGCAATACTAAAGTGCCTATTAGAACATCCAATAGTCAAATGTATATGAAATACAAATGGTAAAGAGAGAAATAGTCGACGTGTCATAATTCCTATAATAACTACAACCTAAAACTTATTATCTGGGAATATTGAAGAACTGGGAATATTGAACTAACAGCTTTCATATGTTCTGAGCAAGGAACTTGAACGTTAGCTTTTTTACATGGCACATATTGCACTTTTACTTTCTTCTCCAACACTGTGTTTTTGCATTATTTAAACCAAATTGAGCATGTTTCATTATTTATTCGAAACTAAATAGATTTCATTTATGTATTATATTAAGTTAAAATAAGTGTTCATTGTTCATTCAGTATTGTTGTAATTGTCTTTATTACAAATATATTCACATATCTATATATATCTATATATTTTTTTTTTAATCAGCCTATTAATCGGTATAAGATTTTTTTTGGTCCTCCAATAATCGGTATCGGTGTTGAAAAATCATAATCAGTGGACCTCTATCTCTGAGCCTCTCTCCGTTCCTGGAATCCACCAAATGCTGCACTGTGTTTTCCCCCACATTTACAGCACTTAAACCTACACATTGCTTCCAGATTCACCATAATCATGTGCCCCTCCACACTTGGCACATATTTTCTTTCCTTTACACTGAGAAGCTATGTCCCATTCTTTGGTATTTAAAACACCACAGTGCATATGGGACAAATTCTCGAACATTGAAAGTAAGGAATCATATCTGTACTTTTCCCAACAAGACTTTCTCAAACCTCAGCATCACTGATAAGCTTCCACTTCTTTGACCCTCTTTCCTACTGATGAACCTTTTGGCCTCAATCACTCTGCCTCCCTTCACATGTTCTTTAATATCAGCTGTGGACATAGATATGGGGACCCCAGTGATCACCAATGTTGTTTCATGATTGTCAGTTGGCAAATTGCAACCAACTGACAGATACATACACTGCCACGTACTGGAGTGTGAGGCAGGTCACCACTTCTCTATACAACTAAATTCTCTTAACTGACCCTGAATTTCTAATAAAATAAAATAATAATCTTTACCCCTGCCCAAAATACCACCCACTCCCCATTCCCATCCGACCTCTGACACTATCAAACAACCTCTCCCTTTCCACAAAATAATAATATGTGTTATGTTACCTCAACCATACAGCCATTACACATTCCAGTACCATGTTTCAAATAGGAATTCAATCACAGGATGCCCTAATCTCATCCTACACAACAACCTCCTCCCCTCTGTTCCAATTATATGACACCCTCTCCCGTACAGATTTCCTTGTACAAATCCTTTTTTACCCTTACTACTTTCATCCCATTGTGTCAAGGTGTGCGCTACTGGTGGAGAAGTCAGGTGCAGGAGAGCAGAGAGTTGTGAACAGGCACACACTTTATTAGGCAGAGGCAATAAAACAGACATACGCCACTCCGTCAAAAAAAAGTGAAAGCCGTGAAACAGTCACAAAAATGTGCAAATGTTACAATAAACATCCTTCGTGAAAATCCATGGAAATAACGGTGAAAACCCCAGCCTGGCGCATACACACGAAACACGTAACAACAAAAACAATTCCACACAAAGACATGGTGGGAACAGAGGAATAAATACATGCAGTGTGATTAGGGAATGTAAACCAGGTGTGCGGGGAACAAGACAAAACAAATGGAACAATGAACAAATGAGCGGCGATGGCTAGAAAGGAAGCTCTTTGCCACCTTCTCCTCCCTCCTGAATCCTCCTCCCCCTCCCCCTCTGCAGATGACTTCGTCAACCATTTTGAAAAGAAGGTCGACGACATCCGATCCTCGTTTGCTCAGTCAAACGACACCGCTGGTTCTGCTCACACTGCCCTACCCTGTGCTCTGACCTCTTTCTCCCCTCTCTCTCCAGATGAAATCTCGCGTCTTGTGACGGCCGGCCGCCCAACAACCTGCCTGCTCGACCCTATCCCCTCCTCTCTTCTCCAGACCATTTCCGGAGACCTTCTCCCTTACCTCACCTCGCTCATCAACTCATCCCTGACCGCTGGCTACGTCCCTTCCGTCTTCAAGAGAGCGAGAGTTGCACCCCTTCTGAAAAAACCTACACTCGATCCCTCCGATGTCAACAACTACAGACCAGTATCCCTTCTTTCTTTTCTCTCCAAAACTCTTGAACGTGCCGTCCTTGGCCAGCTCTCCCGCTATCTCTCTCAGAATGACCTTCTTGATCCAAATCAGTCAGGTTTCAAGACTCAAGTCATTCAGCATGGCGCTGCCAGGGACTGACCACCCTCTTCTCTGTAATCACGGAGGTGCTATATAACTGAGACTGCTAAAGCTAACTCTCTCTCCTCTGCTCTCATCCTTCTAGACCTATCGGCTGCCTTCGATACTGTGAACCATCAGATCCTCCTCTCCACCCTCTCCGAGTTGGGCATCTCCGGCGCGGCCCACGCTTGGATTGCGTCCTACCTGACAGGTCGCTCCTACCAGGTGGCGTGGCGAGAATCTGTCTCCTCACCATGCGCTCTCACCACTGGTGTCCCCAGGGCTCTGTTCTAGGCCCTCTCCTATTCTCGCTATACACCAAGTCACTTGGCTCTGTCATAACCTCACATGGTCTCTCCTATCATTGCTATGCAGACGACACACAATTAATCTTCTCCTTTCCCCCTTCTGATGACCAGGTGGCGAATCGCATCTCTGCATGTCTGGCAGACATATCAGTGTGGATCACGGATCACCACGTCAAGCTGAACCTCGGAAAGACGGAGCTGCTCTTCCTTTCGGGGAAGGACTGCCCGTTCCATGATCTCGCCATCACGGTTGACAACTCCATTGTGTCCTCCTCCCAGAGCGCTAAGAACCTTGGCGTGATCCTGGACAACACCCTGTCGTTCTCAACTAACATCAAGGCGGTGGCCCGTTCCTGTAGGTTCATGCTCTACAACATCCGCAGAGTACGACCCTGCCTCACACAGGAAGCGGCGCAGGTCCTAATCCAGGCACTTGTCATCTCCCGTCTGGATTACTGCAACTCGCTGTTGGCTGGGCTCCCTGCCTGTGCCATTAAACCCCTACAACTCATCCAGAACGCCGCAGCCCGTCTGGTGTTCAACCTTCCCAAGTTCTCTCACGTCACCCCGCTCCTCCGCTCTCTCCACTGGCTTCCAGTTGAAGCTCGCATCCGCTACAAGACCATGGTGCTTGCCTACGGAGCTGTGAGGGGAACGGCACCTCAGTACCTCCAGGCTCTGATCAGGCCCTACACCCAAACAAGGGCACTGCGTTCATCCACCTCTGGCCTGCTCGCCTCCCTACCACTGAGGAAGTACAGTTCCCGCTCAGCCCAGTCAAAACTGTTCGCTGCTCTGGCTCCCCAATGGTGGAACAAACTCCCTCACGACGCCAGGACAGCGGAGTCAATCACCACCTTCCGGAGACACCTGAAACCCCACCTCTTTAAGGAATACCTAGGATAGGATAAAGTAATCCTTCTCACCCCCCTTAAAAGATTTAGATGCACTATTGTAAAGTGGCTGTTCCACTGGATGTCATAAGGTGAATGCACCAATTTGTAAGTCGCTCTGGATAAGAGCGTCTGCTAAA
Source organism: Oncorhynchus keta (assembly GCF_023373465.1). Lineage (NCBI taxonomy): Eukaryota > Metazoa > Chordata > Actinopteri > Salmoniformes > Salmonidae > Oncorhynchus > Oncorhynchus keta. The sequence continues at coordinate 36,703,119 of NC_068439.1, forward strand.
TGACTTAAATGTAAATGTAAATGTAGAAAACCGGTGACGTCGACCGCCAAACGCCGCCCGAACAAGGAGAGGAGCCAACTTCGGCGGAAGTCGTGACACATTGTCTCTGCCAGCAATCTAACCCATTTCTCCAAATCCTTTTTTTCTCTACCTGACTGCACCTGTATATCCACAATATTCATTTTCACAGCTCTTTTTGTTATCATATCTGCTATATAATTTCCATAAACACTTGTATGAGCCGGAATCCAACATAACTGAATTTCAATACCATTTCTTTGTAACCCTAACAACAGTATCATTCTTTTTACACATAAATCATCACGTTCTGACGTTCCAGATCTTAAACTACACTAAACTGATACAGAATCCCATCATATTAATACTCTTCTTGGTTGCACCTCCTCTATCCATTGCAATCCAACAATTATTGCAACCATTTCTTAACATCAAACTCAGGAATAAATACACCTGCTCCTGTCTTCCCATTCATTGGATCCTTTGAACCATCTGTATACGCTGCAAGACAAGAATAAAACTGATGACTAATATATTGATCCACTATTATTCCTACTTTCTCTTCTTCACAACAGTTTATGTTCTTCTATCTATCAGGCTAAGATCAACATCTTGTCACGCCCTGACCATAGAGAGCCTTTTTATTCTCTATTTTGGTTAGGTCGGGATGTGACTAAGGTGGGTAATCTAGGATGTTTTTTTCTATGTTGGCCTGGTATGGTTCCCAATCAGAGGCAGCTGTTTATCGTTGTCTCTGATTGGGGATCATATTTAGGCAGCCATTTTTCCACTGTGTTTTGTGGGATCTTGTTTCTGTGTAGTTGCCTGTGAGCACTGCTTGAGTTTCACATATAATTTTTTTAGTTTTTGTTTGTTCGGTTCTCTTATAATAAAAAGATGTTGAAACGATTCCACGCTGCGTTTTGGTCTGAGCATGATTACAACGACGAACGTGACACATGGTCTTATAAAACCACTGTGGCACATTTCCTATTGCCACAGCTGGCCCTTTAACAAAATCTCTGAGTCCATATTCATCAACCCTTTTTCCAATCTCTGGGCCAAAACCCCTCTTGATATTGTTCCTATTCCCAGCAGTCTTCCATTATTGTCAGTGTAGGATGATCTACCATACTACCCTTCAGTCTTGCCCAGTATGCCAGGGCTAGTGGCATTTCCCCAGCATCTACTTGTAAAACCTCCACCCGTGTTGTTTTAATGCACCATCGCACATCATGAGTGCCCTCACTTGCATCCTATCAAGGCGCAACAGTGATGTAAAAGCTGCAGAACCATACACAAAGCACCCATAATCTATGGATGATCTCATCAAAGTACAATAAATATTCAGTAAAGATTACCTATCTGCCTATCCCCAATCATGACCAACTATTATCCTCATAAGATTGAATACTTCCTTACATTTAGTCTCAATACATATAATATGTAAGTCTCCATGTAAGCTTTTCATCAAACCGTAGCCCCAAATACTTCAATTATCTTACCCTTTCCAACCTGAGTGCTATTTTAGACAAATAAAAACGTATATTTGAGTTGTGTCACGCGGAACAGGTGACCCCAAGAGCAGTCTCAGCCGAGGCGACTGGGATGAGGAAACCAAGGTATTTATTGAAACACAGTGGGAAGATTGAGTGCAGGCCAGGGGAAGCACGGGCGGGTTGCTGGAAACCAGGTGATGAGGCTGAGGCTGGAGCGAGAGGGGTCGAGACAGGGTAAGCAGGTCATGAGGGGAATCCAAGGGAGCGTAGAGTGGGGAATCCAGGACAGAGTAGCAGGACTGACGAGAAATCGGAATGGAGACAGGGACCAGAGTCAGAGTGGGCAGAACTGTAGCGGAGAGGAAGACAGGCACAACGGGAACAAACGGCTAGAAACATGGACTGACTGAGCAGAGATTACGATCTGGCAGTGTGGAAAGTGGCAGGACTGAGTATTTATAGAGGTCTTGATTATGGAACAGGTTGCAGCTGGTGGGGATGTGCTCTGACTCCAGCACACCTGTCTCCGCCCACACACACACACACACACACACACACACACACAGAGAGAAAGAGAGGGAGAGATCACTGATGGAATGGCGGCAGGTCAAGGAGAAACCGGATGAGCACTAGAGGGCGTGGCAGGAGCAGATGTGACATGAAAGTACTGTATACAGCCTAATATTTCCAAAACCGTAAATCAATTGAAAATCAATTCACTTTTTGATGAAATAATACAAATAATAATAACTTTATTAGACGATGGAGAGATTTCTGCCTGAGATAGGTATAAAAAGACTTACAGTAATCTAGGCGTGAGGAAATAAAAGCATGTATAAGTTTCTCCAGATCAGTGACTGAGATAGAAGACTGAGATGACTTTAGCTATATTTCTTGGATAATTAAAGCAGGACTGGAAAACCTTTTTTACATGCAGCTTTTGGTCAGGGTCAAAGAAGACAAAACGGTTTCTGCCCATAATCTTTACATTTGTGGAGAAATTACCAAGGTTATCTACAATCTGAGTTTCAGCAAGGTGGGGTTCAAACACAACACCAGATTTTTATCATTGAGCTAGAGGCAATTGTCAGACATCCAACACCTGATGTCAGAAACACACTTGTGAAGGGAAACTACACTAGCTTGGTCACTGGGTCTGATTAGGAAGCAGAGCTGTGTTATCCGCATAGCAGTGAAACTGAAAGCTATGATTGAGGATGATGTCACCAAGGTGAAGCATATACACGGAAAAAGTCACATTGCTGCATACTTCAGGGGTGAGCATGCCAGTAACGCATTTGTAATTAGTGAGTGTGTGCTCCTACCTGGAAGACATGTAATGTCCTGCCATGGAAGGGTTTCTGGGGGAAATCTTCACCTCTCTATTCCTTAATATTTATCACTGCGCCTACCTTTTGAGTTGGGTGGATATAATAATAATAACTTTATTTGTATAGCGCTTTTCAATACAAGTAACAAAGTGATTCACATCATAAAATAACTTTTTTAAATGTATTTTGTATTTATTTCACCTTTATTTGACCAGATTAGCTAGTTGAGAACAAGTTCTCATTTACAACTGCGACCTGACCAAGATAAAGCAAAGCAGTACGACACAAACAACAACACAGAGTTACACATGGAATAAACAAGCATACATTCAATAACACAATAGAAAAAAGAAAGTCTATAAACAGTGTGTGTAAATGGTGTGAAGAGGTATGCAATAAATAGACCATAGTAGCGAAGTAATTACAATTTAGCAGATTAACACTGGAGTGATAAATGAGCAGATGATGATGTGCAAGTAGAGATACTGGTTTGCAAAAGAGCAGAAAGTAAATAAAAACAGTATGGGAATGAGGTAGGTAGATTGGGTGGGTATTTACTATGTACAGCTGCAGCGATCGGTTAACTGCTCAGATAGCTGATGTTTAAAGTTAGTGAGGGAAATATAAGTCTCCAGCTTCAGTGATTTTTGGAATTGGCTCCAGTCACTGGCAGCAGAGAACTGTAAGGAAAGGTGGCCAAAGGAGGTGTTGGCTTTGGGGATGACCAGTGAGATATACCTGCTAGAGCGCATGCTGCGGGTTGGTGTTGTTATCGTGACCAGTGAGCTGAGATAAGGCGGAGCTTTACCTAGCATAGACTTATAGATGATCTGGAGCCAGTGGGTCTGGCGGCGAACATGCAGGGATGGCCAGCTGACTAGAGCATACAGGTCGCAGTGGTGGGTGGTATAAGGGGCGTTGGTAACAAAACAACATACAAGTACGAACAAAGAAACAAAAACGAGGAACATTTAAAAAGATGGCTAATTAAAACCATACATTCAAATCATACATTAAATGCATCTGTATAAAAGTGTTTCTTCAGCAGGGATATAAAAAGAGGCTCTGAATCTGCAAGCCTGATCTCCTCTGGCAGACCATTCCAAAGTCTAGGGGCCCGGATGGCAAATACCCGGTCTTCTTTTGTTTTCAACCTAGACTTTGGAATGGTCAACAGTGCACTGCCAAAGGATCTCAGGCTGTGTCCTGGGTTTTAAAATATATTCTAAAAGTGACTGGTAGCCAGTGTAGAGAAGCTAAAATGGGTGTGATGTGGCTACATTTCCTGGTGCCGAGCTGCAGCATTTTGAACTAACTTTAGATGATGGAGTGATTTCTGACTGAGATAGGTATAAAAAGACTTACAGTAATCTAGGCGTGAGGAAATAAAAGCACGTATAAGTTTCTCCAGATCAGTGACTGAGATAGAAGACTGAGATGACTTTAGCTATATTTCTTGGATAATTAAAGCAGGACTGGAAAACCTTTTTTACATGCAGCTTTTGGTCAGGGTCAAAGAAGACAAAACGGTTTCTGCCCGTAATCTTTACATTTGTGGAGAAATTACCAAGGTTATCTACAATTTGAGTTTCAGCAAGGTGGGGTTCAAACACAACAGCACCAGATCTTTATCATTGAGCTAGAGGCAATTGTCAGACATCCAACATCTGATGTCAGAAACACACTTGTGAAGGGCAGCTACGCCTACTTGGTCACTGGGTCTGATTAGGAAGCAGAGCTGTGTTATCCGCATAGCAGTGAAACTGAAAGCTATGATTGAGGATGATGTCACCAAGGTGAAGCATATACAGGGAAAAAGTCACATTGCTGCATACTTTAGGGGTGAGCATGCCAGTAACGCATTTGTAATTAGTGAGTGTGTGCTCCTACCTGGAAGACATGTAATGTCCTGCCATGGGAGGGCTTCTGGGGGAAATTTTCTTAAAACATTTTGAAAAATCCAACCAGGTGTGTTTCCATCAAAATGACTTGTTGCAGATGAAAAGCTGGCACATTATGAGTAGGGTGACCACATGTCCCGAATTGTGTGTGTCAGTACCACATTTTGGCCCCTTTGTTCAAACACCACTCATTTAGAAAAAAGGTTAATTCGTCCCATATTTCAGTCAGTCATTCCAACCAGACTCATTAACTCATATTGAGCTTATGAATATATATATATTCTGTATCGTAAGGATGTGGTACTGGTGATGTTGAACTCTTCATTGAGATCTGATATTCTGCGAAGGCGCAAGACAAAATGTACTGTAGGCCAATATCATAGGCCTAACTTCAACAAATCACATTTCAAAAATCCTTTAGGCATACATTCCAGTTTAACTTGGAGAGGACAGTTAGGCCTAACTACATACAAAAAGAGAGTGCTTCTGATAATAAGGGGGCCGCTAATGGCCTGGTACTCAGGGCTCTATTGTCCCTCTAACCACTCTGACATCAAGCCTGATGCAATCGAAAATCACATCAAACACATCATCAAAACAGTATGTGCTTTTAAAACTCACCTCACTGTGATTGATCAATTTTGAAACGGGTTGAAACTGAGTGGAAAACATAGTAGTTGTGGATGTAGTTTCAAAGCCTAACACAACTAAATGGACAGTGCTTTCTAAGGTGATGATTAATTCAAAACACCCATATGCATAGGCCTATATATGAAGGGTGTTGTCCAGGATCACGCCAAGGTTCTTAGCGCTCTGGGAGGAGGACACAATGGAGTTAATTCAAAACACCCATATGCATAGGCCTATATATGAACCCAAGCCCAAAAAATAAAACCTGAATTTAAATAATGATTGTGCTTTTATACAATACATGGCCTACCTTATATTACAGATGGCAGAAATACATTAAAAAAATACTGATTTAAGATATCTTTGGTACATAATTGGTCTAGCCTAAATTAAACATATTCAGTTAGCCTACAACTATAGTGAATTTGTATTTGATTTTTAGCTACAATATATCTCACCACCGTGCATTTCCATCTCCTCCCCTCTCTCCTTTATTCCTTTCTTCATCGTGCAGAGAGAGGGGCTGTCAACAGTTTCATGAAATATGTTTAGTTGACAATGTTCCCTAACAGTTTTCCCAAATTTAGCACTGGGTAGCTGCAGAAACAGGGTTGAAGAGCCCATGGCATACAGAGTCTTGGTGGAATCAGCTGTCGTGCAGCAAAATAACCGGAGTAACCTACCTGACATCAGTAAAATGAACCGCGGACCCCATTCGCTATTCGAGTGCATAAGGATGACATGTCTTTTTACTCTTGCCCCTGTTCCTGCCCATTTGATATTGGGCCATTCTAAATTTAAACTAATTTGACATATTATATAGTGAAGATAATATTAAATTGAGAATAGCCTAATAGGTGTAAATATGATCACTTGATAAGAGAACAGCTTGTTTAAAATGATCACGTTTACACAACAAAGCCACTTCAATATTTTATTCAGCAAAGTTCAATTCTATTCTTCTTACTATAAAATTATAGTAAGAACTATATAATATAAAATAATGGTACAGGACTTAAAAGCATATCTTGTCTTTAAAAAAAAGTACTTTTATTTAACTAGTCAAGTCAGTTAAGAACAAATTCTTATTTAGAATGGTGGCCTACCCCGGATGACCCTGGGCCAATTGTGTGCCGCCATATGGGACTCCCAATCACAGACGTTTGTGATTCAGCCTGGAATTGAACCAGGGTCTTTAGCGACGTCTCTAGCACTGAGATGCAGTGCCTTAGACCGCTGCGCCACTCGGGAGACCAAAATATTGTCTTGTTAATTAACAGTGAATTACCGTGAGACCGGCAGTCTTTTGCATGACAATATCCGGGTGGCAACATTTCAGTACTGCCAAAGCCATTCCTGAGATCAATCAGAGATGTTGGCCATATATTCCCATATTTTAATTTATACAGCAACACATGTGGTCTCTCATTTCTGCATCTCCAAATGTTGCACTAGGCTAAAGAAAAGGCTAGGTGTGCTTCAATTATCTCATTTGGTGCTATTCCTACCACAATGGGGAAACCACAATTAAAACGTTGTTTCCTGCCACATACAATTCTAGGAATTGTCGATGAGACATTCTAGTCATTCCACTCTTCTGTGTTACGTATTGGGATACGGCCTGGACCGGTCGTTACTCGCCCACTAATGTTCTACTCAGTGGAATGCTTTGGATGTCAAGGAAGATTATGAGCATGCATGCATGATGATGATACTGATCAGAGGCTGCTTCATCTGTTATCAAGAAATACTAATTAGGTTTATTTATCCTAAATCATCCCATTGAGATGAAAAACTCTATTTATGGGAGACGTGACAAGACAGCATCAAATCTTTACAATAAGCAACGGTGCAAAAACAACTGTGGTGGTGCACTCTAATAGGTAAAAACTGTGAGGCCATGGAGACATGGTAGCTCTTTGAAAAGGGTAGGCTATGACTGTCAGAAAATAGACAAATGTCTAGCAAACAAACACCAATGCATTTCGGCTGAAAGGTTTGAATACAACTTTTACGTCCTGATGTAGGGCAGATACCAAGCCAACCAAGTTTTCCATGATGTTTAGATTTCTACCGAAATCCCAGGACAATAAAGGCTTTTTACATCAACAAGTTTATCCCTCCATTTTCTTCAGGAGTGCATTGATGCGAAAAATAAGCCTCACAATAAATTGTTCTACTTGTTTCGATAGAAAAAGGTTGGCCATCATCCCTTTTGTTTTAAATGGTGGCCATGATCCCTTTTGTTTTAAATGGTGGCCATCATCCCTTTTGTTTTAAATGGTGGCCATGATCCCTTTTGTTTTAAATGGTGGCCATGATCCCTTTTGTTTTAAATGGTGGCCATGATCCCTTTTATTTTAAATGGTGGCCATGATCCCTTTTATTTTAAATGGTGGCCATGATCCCTTTTATTTTAAATGGTGGCCATCATCCCTTTTGTTTTAAATGGTGGCCATCATCCCTTTTGTTTTAAATGGTGGCCATGATCCCTTTTGTTTTAAATGGTGGCCATGATCCCTTTTGTTTTAAATGGTGGCCATCATCCCTTTTGTTTTAAATGGTGGCCATGATCCCTTTTATTTTAAATGGTGGCCATCATCCCTTTTGTTTTAAATGGTGGCCATCATCCCTTTTGTTTTAAATGGTGGCCATGATCCCTTTTATTTTAAATGGTGGCCATCATCCCTTTTGTTTTAAATGGTGGCCATCATCCCTTTTGTTTTAAATGGTGGCCATGATCCCTTTTGTTTTAAATGGTGGCCATGATCACTTTTGTTTTAAATGGTGGCCATCATCCCTTTTGTTTTAAATGGTGGCCATGATCCCTTTTGTTTTAAATGGTGGCCATGATCCCTTTTATTTTAAATGGTGGCCATCATCCCTTTTGTTTTAAATGGTGGCCATCATCCCTTTTGTTTTAAATGGTGGCCATCATCCCTTTTGTTTTAAATGGTGGCCATCATCCCTTTTGTTTTAAATGGTGGCCATGATCCCTTTTATTTTAAATGGTGGCCATCATCCCTTTTGTTTTAAATGGTGGCCATGATCCCTTTTGTTTTAAATGGTGGCCATCATCCCTTTTGTTTTAAATGGTGGCCATCATCCCTTTTGTTTTAAATGGTGGCCATCATCCCTTTTGTTTTAAATGGTGGCCATCATCCCTTTTGTTTTAAATGGTGGCTAACCCTACCACTAAACCCTCCCCACACTCTACCGCTTAAACCCATGCACCTGACTCATGTCCTAACCTTACCTAACACTCATCCCCTCAATAAGGAAGTTGGAAAAGTTCAGCTGAAAGTACCTTCACCCTGATGACATGCACATTTCTACCCACACCCAGACTGCACTATAAATATAAGCCTGGTGGCTTCTAATGTATGCATGCATACAAACAGCACAAATATGGATGAGATTCACATGGATGAAGAGCATGTTCTCAGGTAATTCACCATAGTATCAATTGTTTTACTCTGCTAAATTGATGCTCTATCTAAATGTAATTTGTGATTTTAAGAAAGTATCAAGTTTGAGTAGGGTTAATTTTGAGTTAAATAATTATTCCATCACCACAGTTAAATTTCAACCTTCACTTTTCTCTCTGCCTTTTAGGAGATCTTGGGATGTAGGAAAAGATGTCCCTGTCATCCAGGATGAACAGACATCCCGAAAACTAGTGAAACTTCTGCAATGGCTTTCCTTCTTCATTGTTGCCCTTCTTGTATTTGCTCTTGCCATATTTAGTAAGGTAAGACGTTTTGGTTTATTGGAAGGATATCTGTTTGCAACTACAAAACTATTGGTAAAACTTCACATTTAAGGAGCCTTTAAGAGGATTGCAAAGGATTTAGAAGTAGTTAGAACAGTTCATTATTACATAATATGTAGCTCATATATAATTGAAAACAGTTACACTGTAGCTCATAAACACGTCAGTTGATTGATTGATTTCATTTGCCAGTAATAAAAATCCATATACACACAGAACATGCATTTTAAAAACATGACAGCGATAGCACAGTGCTTGTTGCAAAATGTATTACATACATACATTACATAGATACAGGTATGAAAATGATTCTATTGTTCAATCATAGCCAGCTTTTGACATAAAAAAAGAAAATGAAGTTATGGTCAGAAAAGCTTTAAATTGCTGTGGTAGTTTGTGCCACTCAAAAGCACTGGTATATAAAAAAATTGTTTTTACCAGAGTCATCATCCAGTCTCTAGCTCTGGTGTTGAATTGTTGGACATCTCTAATAAAAGTAATTGGATAGGTACCTGTGCTCTGAGTCAGTAATAGTTGGGTACCATACCAAGTTGGGATTAATACATCCCTTATCTCTAAAAACAGCCAGCCTAGATGATTAAAACGCTTGGCCTGCTGATGATGGAATTGTCATTTGGGGTGTTTGTCAAGAGTAAGCTTTATGTGCTAAAGCATACCTTTTTGTAAATGATTCATAAACGACGTATTAACTAAATAATAACTGGCTATAAACTGGTTTATAAAGCGGTCTCACAGATCTATGTCTACACATAGACGCAATCTATCCACCTATTTTTATTTAACCTTTGTCTTCACAGGGAAGTCCCCATTGAGACCATGTCTCTTTTGTATTGGAGCCCTGCTTCACGCAATCTTGTCAGATTACAAAACTGTGTATTTATTATCTTTGTACATGTTTTTTAAGTCTTACCAATACTATCCCAATTTCATATCTCTATTATTTTTTTGCAGGGATCCTTTCTGCTCCTGATAACACTGTCAAGTAATGCCACCTATACAGTCCCAGCTGACCAAAAGCCATGCGCCCTCCTCAGTGTCAGCTGTGCAGTGATTGCGCCAAGTGTCTTGCTCCTCGTCAAAAGCGTGTGGAAAATATTCTTCAAAGACTCAGAGAAACCATCAAGGAAGACGATTGTGTGGGTAAGCACCAGATGTTCAAAATTTTCATGATTCATTATTGTTCCCCTAGATGACGTATCAGGGACAGATCTGTTAACTTGTTTTGTCTTGGTGAGCAGTGCCAGTAGATTGAGCCAGGTTCACGCCCTTTAGTTTGGGAATGAAGATTAGATGCTGCAGTGGAGCGTAGGAAAATGTTTCCCTCTTAAAGCTAAAGGGATAGTGTGCTGGGTTTTTACCGCTATCTTAATCATGTTCTTACCTTGAGAGACGTTTTGTTTGTCCGTGTGCTTTTGTAAATGGCTTAATGATTACATTTGTATGTTAAAATGCTGACAATTTGTGAAAACACTGTCGTCAAGTTTCGGCTTAAAATTACAATTCATTGTATGTTATGAAAGGGGAAAAGCATCGGAGGGGTAACATCTCCAGCCCTGTCATAATTTTTTTTAAAGTCTACACTGTTTTAAGATGGTCAAAACATGGATCACATTTAGCTATTTGATTTGGATTTTTAGGACACTTCAGGCATAATTTTGAAATGTATTTATTTATATATATATATATAGCTCTGCCACCTTCCACTGCAGATGTGTAAGAGCGATATCGGTGTCAGGGCTATGGGTACTGGTGAAAGGAGTCAGGCGCAGGAGAGCTGAGATGTGTGGACAAGGTGAAAATACCGGTAACACTAAACACAAGGGCATAATAACACAACCCGGCAACAAAATAACCAGCCGTCAGTCACAGCCTGAACATATCAATAAACATGCACACAAACATGTGGGAAACAGAGGGCTAAATAATAAACGTGTAATTGGGGAATAGAAACCAGGTGTGTAGAAAACAAAGACAAAACAAATGGAAAATTAAAAGTGGATTGGCGATGGCTAGAAGACCGGTGACGTCAACCGCCGAACGCCGCCCGAACAAGGAGAGGAGACAACTTCAGTAGAAGTCGTGACAATCGGTGGATGCGGTGGATTGAGATCCAATGCAAAAAAACAGAACTGTATCTCTGGTTTAAATTGACAGATTTTTATGGGAATTGTTTTACTATGCTACTTAGATTTCCGCAGGCGTGGACATCGACCTTTGGGTTTTAAGCCCAGATCGTTGTATTTCCTTTTTTGTTTTTTAGGAACAGTATGGGTTATATTATGTTAGTTTCCCTCAGAATATTTTTCATCCTTTAGCATTACATTTGCTTGCATTTAATGATACTATTGTAATTCTGATAATGTACAATTTTCCAGGTGCTGTGTGTGGAATTCCTGGTGTCGCTGGGGACAGCGGTTCTCACTATTGTTGCCATGCCATTCTTCGGTATTGTGACCAATGTGACGATGCTGAACAGCATCAGCATCCTGTCCTCCATCTTCCAGGTGGGCGCTCAGTGCATTGCGAGGGAGAAGAAGCGATTCATAGTGCCCCCACTCATCTCATTAGTCCTCATACTGTCAGGCTACGTGCTCTTCATCCTCAGTTACCTGCTGAAAGAAGATAGGGGGATGAACGTCTGGATCGGATTGGCAATAATGGGGACCATCTTTGTCTCGCTGAACTGGTGGGAGAACTACAGCACCCTCTTCAAAAGCTCCTTACTGAACAGTATATCCGAAGACATAGCGAGGTGCAGGAATGTGGTGAGCATCCTCTCTAGTCTGGTCCGCATTATGGTCACTGCAGCCGTGGTCGGGGCATACATCCCTCTGTCTGGCAGAGTCTGGTCGTCGGTGACATCAGTTCCAGGAGATGTGAGGTTGGTGATCCTGATCTTGGTGGCCGTCCAGATAGTGTCCTCCGCTCTGTGCCACTGGTTCGTGGTGGTGGCTTGCAAAATGCACGCCATGCGGCGAAGCTTCCTGTTACCCATGTACCTGGCCTCGTTAGGTGTTCTGGCAGCGTTCGTCGCTCCTGTCATTATCTTCTTCCAGAATTCAAGTGACTCCAGAGGTGCTAACTACACCATCACAGACTACTGCAATGATATCACATATGGCAGGGGCCTAAGCGGCGATACTTTCTGGTTTGAGAGGCTAGTCAGGGACATCACCCATACCCTCTGTCCCCAGCACATGACCGACCTAACAGAAATGGGCCTCTTGGGAGGCTCTGCACTCTGCTGGTGGTTGGGTTGGATGCTGTGCACAATGCACATCTGGTTCCTCCAGCTTCAGCGCATCGAGAGGACACAGAATCTGTTTGTGCGGAGGATGTACGAGGGGCCCTTTCTGGAGCAGTCCATGCTGCTCAACATGCGTTTTGAGATTCAGAGGAAGAAAACAATGTAAGATTATTGCAAATTCTGTGGAGGGTGGGTAGAGTTTTGTATGCATGTGCATGAGAGAAAGTGTCAAATTACGATTCTAACGTTTCCTCCAGCAACAGGCAAACTGACCCAATCACAGTGTACCTGTGTGCAACAATGTGGCATGAGAGCTATGACGAAATGATGAAAATTATCATCTCAATGTTCAGGTAGAGTCTGACGTTTTTACATGGTTGAGAACGACACAATTGGCAGAGTTAGCAGCTTTGAAATGCAAATGATGTGTTTTTAAAATTTGTTTCTTTACCAGACTGGACAAATACAGGCCAAGGAAAGCCACCAACAATGATGTGAGCTTCGAGTCTCACATTTACTTTGATGATGCTTTTAAAGACGTGAAAGGTAGTAAAGGCCGGCATGTGAACGAATACGCAGAGGACCTGGTGGAGGTTATCCGAGAGGTTTACAAGTAAGCAGTGTAACAAATGTTCACAAATGATGATCCAATGCGCACAAAATTAACTGCATATATACTCCATGTAATATTTAATCTGTAAAGAAATGAATACACAATAAGTATGATGTCATAATATAGATGTACTAGACAGGTCCTTCTGTAGCTCAGTTGGTAGAGCATGGCGCTTGTAACGCCAGGGTAGTGGGTTCGATTCCCGGGACCACCCATACGTAGAATGTATGCACACATGACTGTAAGTCGCTTTGGATAAAAGCGTCTGCTAAATGGCATATATATATAAAAACAAGACATTTATCAATAAGTTTAAAAAAAAATAATTCCTCTGAAAACCACCAGGGGATGCTCTACCCACATTCTCCACCATTTGTACCAAAACGCCATCAATGTCATTATTTGTTAAAGTGTGTGCCTGATAAATAAATACAAATCAGGAGAACTGGAATGATGGCCAAACTAAAGATTTTAATAACTCTTACGCAATCAGGAATGTCATTTTTGTCCAAGTAGAAAACAAACACAGACAGTAGGGAAAAACATGTTTTAAAAAAGGGTCAAAAGTTGAGCCTTAAAGTAAGCATAAAAACCTAATGAGACTTTCCATGTCAATGTCATCAGGGTAAATTGTCACTTCAGGGAACGCACACAGTTGACATCTCCTCTGACAGCAAGACAGGTGCTGGATTGAGGCCAAAGCGCATTTGGTGTAGTGAAAAATACCTGCATGCGTGAAAGCAGCGAGTTTGGTCCCCACTGCTGGGGTGCTCAGTGTGCTAATGAAACTCAATCCCAGCACCGCTAACCCAGTGTACACTGCAGATTTAACAGTACGGGTGAGAATAATAATGTACATAAACTTTCCCTCATTTCATCCTCAGTATCTTCAATGAGAAGGATTCATGCATCTTCAAAGAGAGCCCACCCCTTCCATGCCAGAGGATCCTGCACACCCCTTACGGAGGTCGACTGGAGTACACCCTCCCTAAAGGCAACCTGCTGATGGTGCACTTTAAGGACAAGCTACTGATCCGCCACAAGAAGAGATGGTCTCAGGTGAGACATCGCTGCCAATGTACAGTTTACCACGTGTCTGTGAAAGGTCTAACACTATTTCAATTGTGATTGTACAATCACGACGCTACGATTCCATTGAAAGTGATATACCTGAATTAAAGTCGGATGATGAAGTTGAATTAGACATGAAACCACAGACTTGATTAGTTCACTCACTGTTACAGATTATGTACTTGTACTACATTCTCGGCTGGCGACTCACCAGGAAGTATTTCGAGAAGTTTGAGCAGGGTGAAGATGAGCCCGAGCTGAAGGAAAAGATGATGGTAACAATTATCTTTTATAATTCTAGCGTCCTGACTTGGATAAATTGTTGTTCTATTATTGTTATACTGTATATTACATAAGAAATGGGACTGATACTCTTGTACTTTGTTAGAAAGAGAAGGACAATACCTATCTCCTGGCTTTGGATGGGGACACCGACTTCCAGCCCTATGCTGTAATGCTCCTAATAGATCGGCTGAAACTTTATCCACGTGTGGGTGCGGCATGTGGGAGGATTCACCCGACAGGCACAGGTAGGTAAAGCTTTCGTGTGAATCGCAATAGGAATCAAATGATTGTTCGGGAGATGTCATATCTGATAGACAGCCACAACTGAGCAATGTACCCGGATCATCTTTTTGATTTAATTGTTTATTGGATGTACTCACCAACCAAGACTACTTAAGTTTAAGTTTGAGTGCAATGGTACCTGCTTTTTTCACTATATGTACCCGGGCCTAAATCAATATTGTATGTGAACACTATATGTACAGTTAGGGTATAATATACATCATTTATGGCCCCTATTATACAGATATCTACTCAGGTTCTATGTTTTATTATTTTTATTATTATTATTAGGTTCTATGGTCGAATGGAATAAAATGTGTTTAAAGTACATTCATAACACTTTTTACAATAGAACACTAGACATAAAAGGCAAGAATATACCCTATGGTGTGCTATCCCACGTCGGATCATTCGTTTATATTTCCCCAGGTCCTATGGTATGGTATCAGAAGTTTGAGTATGCGGTGGGCCACTGGCTTCAGAAGACTGCAGAGCACGTGTTTGGTAGCGTGCTCTGCAGCCCCGGCTGCTTCAGTCTGTTCAGGGGCACAGCCCTCATGGACGACAACGTCATGAAGAGATACACCACTAAGGCCACGGAGGCTAGCCACTACGTACAGTACGATCAAGGTAAATCTTTATTCCTGGACAACAGTCACTCGAAGAACAGAGCTACTTGTCTGTGTAGTACTCTCGTCTACAGTACCTCCCTCTGCTCTGTTACAGGTGAAGACCGCTGGCTGTGCACTCTCCTGCTGCAGCAGGGCTGGAGGGTGGAGTACAACGCTGCGTCCGACGCCTACACCAACGCCCCCCAGGACTTCAAGGAGTTCTATAACCAGCGTCGGCGCTGGGGGCCCTCCACCATGGCTAACACCATCGATCTGCTGGGCTCAGGGTCTCTGACCTCCCAGAGGAACAGCTCCATCTCCAAACCCTTCATCCTCTACCAGATTCTCAGCATGGCCGCCTCCATCCTAGGCCCGGCCACAATCTGCCTAATGATCTCAGGTATCCACGGCAACCTGCCTGTCAGGGGCCTCATACAGCTCTAGCTTTGGGGTAGTTTGTTGTTGGAATGTAACAGGATACAAACATTTTGTAAACTGAAGGAAGAGGAATATCGTTCATAATAGTTCTGGTCCTTTCTCTTTTTTTAGGAAGCTTGTCGTTCGTACTAGACATCGATCCCAATGTTGCTTTGGTCCTCGCAACAGTGCCCCCTGTGGTGTACCTGTTGCTGTGCTTCAAGCTGAAATCGGACACACAGATCGCTATAGCAGCCGTCATGAGTGTCTTGTACGCTTTCCTCATGATAGGAACCGCTTTGTCCATTGTAGGTAAATGATGACACTAGACTAGGACTTCATCTCAATCAACATAAAGTAGAACCTCAAGAATACAAACCTCAGCGTTACGGACTGACCGTTCAACGTAATGGGCAAGATCAAACTGGGACATTCATTAAATAAAAAATGTCAATTCTTTGTCATTATGTTAACTATCTCTGTTCATCTCAGGTGCTATGGTTGAGCAGCAAACCATTTGGACTCCTAGCGGCCTGTTTATCATAGGCCTGGTGCTGATGAACATCATCACAGCATTGCTCCACCCCAAGGAGTTCCATCTGGTCGTCTACGGCCTCCTGTACTTCATCTCTATCCCCAGTGGCTACCTCCTGCTGACCATCTACTCCATGGTCAACATGAACAATGTGTCCTGGGGCACTCGGGAGACAGGTGTCCAAGTCGCTGCGCCACCACCAGCCAAGGCCATCACACAGCGCATCTTACAGGCCAAGTGCTGCAAGTTTCTCTGTTGGGACAGTGGAAAAGTGGCAGACCAGAATGGTCAGTTGCCAGAAACAGTTGTGTTGGCTAATGAGCCAAAGGTGAACCCTAATCTGACCTCTCAGGACAATAACAGGTATTTACATTTTGAGTGTCTGGAGTGTTTACATGATTTCTCCACTTCTGTGGAAACCGTATGCATAGTATTTGGATCTGTATTTTTTTCCCGAAGCATAACTCCAATATACTGTACTACGTTCTAAGTAAAATAATTGACAGGTACCAATTCAATGATAAGTCTTATACTCCAAGGCTATATGTGGCATTCCACAAGGCTCCGTTTCGGGAGTCATTCATTATTTGCATACACAATATATTTTCATCTAACGTCTTTAAATCTTTCTCTTAAAGTGTGTATTCTTCATTTTCTCCTATTTTGAGGTGTGTATTGAGAAAGCAGTGTGGAATGCACACCAAATAATGTTTGATTTCTTTCAATCTAGGAATGTGGAATTCTGTTCTCTTCAGTCTACTGAACAAAGTGAGTATATTTTTTAATAAGATCTATTACAATCTTTCCACTGTGTGACTTTAAAGATGAAGACATTATGATATTATCTTACAAACGTGAGAAAGTAACACACACATTTAGACTTCACCTAGTAACCTCTGCTCTGCACACTGTGCTAACTATGTCCCCTCTTCATTGTACTGGTACTGATACTCCCTGTATGTAGCTCAATTTTAGTGTATTTTATTTTGTTTTTCTTGTGGAAGTTACTATTTTATTTTATATATCTTTTTTTAACTGCATCGCTGGGAAAGGTTCATAACCAAGCATTTCTCTGTAAAGTTTACACCAGTTGTATTCGGCGCATGTGACTAATAAAATAACTAAGATTTGATTTGATTCTTTGTATCTACAGACTTTGTAACACAACTGCAGAAGAAGTCCTATGACTTCCCTCTAAATGAAGATTTTCTTGTGAAGGTAGATTTCCTATTCTGTTACCAACATAATATTATGAATGACATAAAAGTTACAAGATTACATATAAAGTTGTCTAACCGCTTCACGTTGTTGGTATGTCACTACATCCAGAATCACATACGTTTCACTATACACTGAAGATATCTGACTTGACTATTTAATAAGTGTCTCTTGGTGTGCTTCAGGAAGAGGAGGACTTTTGGAGAGAGCTCCAGAAGCTCTATTTGGAACCTCTGGCTGAGGATAAAGACAAACAGAAGAAAATCACAAATGACCTAAAAGAACTGAGAAACAAGGTATGCTGTGTATGCATAGCTCCTGTTTTGAGTGGGCGGTGCTGGGGGGGGGGGGTCCCCTTTATGATAAAGCATTGCATGCATCTGTAAATCACATTTGTGTTACGGCATACAGTTTTAGAAGATGCGTTTTTAGGATTTCCACATACAGCTGTATGGGCTTTTTTGTTGTTGTTGCAGGGTCTGGGAAGAAATTGACCTTTTTATAAACAACATTTACATGAAATAAGATTTTAGCATTATCTTTTTTAATACCACACAAATGGCAGAAATGAGTGACTACTCTGACAGTGTCAAACTGACAGCAAGATGCTTTTTGGGAAACTGGGTCTAGATTGCAAACAGTAGCCCAAGCCCAATAAAGAGACACACAGATTGTACAATATCAATAGCAATACAAATAAAAATAGGAAATACCTATAGCAAATGACAGCCCACTGGGAGTTTGCCAAAAGGCACCTAAAGGACTCTCAGAGATTCTCGGGTTTGATTAAACGAAGATTGAATGCCAAGCGTCACGTCTGTAGGTAACCTGTTACTACCCTGCATGAATCTGTAGCTAGAGCCAACCAACTAGGTTCAATGTCAGCCAACTAGCTAACATTGTGCTATAACTAGAAATGCAAATGGCTCTGAGATACAAATAATATTACGACACAGATCATACATCTAACATTAGCTAGCCCTGCCAGCCAGGTAACATAAGCTTTAACTTGCAATGAAAATGATTTTCGGACAAAATTAGAAACGTATAATATCTGAAAATGTTGCTAGCTAGACTCTCTTACCCATATACTCGGATGAATGCTTCTCCCTCTCTGTCACAGATGCCATGGTTGCCCTTGGTTTGAAGATGTAATCCGGAGTCAGATGTTTTATACAACAGCTTTCTGTCTGTTCTCTTTTTGACCCTTATTATTATTCGACCATGCTGGTCATTTATGAACATTTGAACATCTTGGTCATGTTCTGTTATAATCTCTACCCGGCACAGCCAGAAGAGGACTGGCCACCCCACATAGCCCGGTTCCTCTCTAGGTTTCTTCCTAGGTTTTGGCCTTTCTAGGGAGTTTTTCCTAGCCACCGTGCTTTTACACCTGCATTGTTTGCTGTTTGGGGTTTTAGGCTGGATTTCTGTACAGCACTTTGAGATATCAGCTGATGTACGAAGGGCTATATAAATACATTTGATTTGATTTGATTTGACTCCCTCCGCATATTTGCAATCCAACGCCATCATTTTCTTCATCTCCTTAGCTATCATACTCTGCTTCCACTGGGCATTCCACTGATCTCAAAACTGAGTCCTCCAGAAAGTGGAAAGCATTAGAGCTAGACTTTTGCAGTTCTTCATGTTTTTCCAAAAAGGTGGATTAGAAAGGATTACCTACACATACTGAGCAGCTCATGTTATAGACAGAATCTTGCTACATGGCAGACCAATCCGAACTCATCTCTCGGCATGTCCAGCCCATACATTATCTCAGCCAATCACGGCTAGCGGGAAGGTTCCTGACTTTTTCCTTGGCTAAACCAACTAGGCTCGTAATTTAACAACTTTCTTAGTATTTACAAAATGCATACAAGTTTGTTATTAAGGCACATTAAAGTTCATATTCTGCCACAATGCGCAACATGACCTCCTGTGAAGTAATGATGCGCAACATACGCCTTGTTTCCTGAAACAAGTGATTTTTTTATTATAGCTAAATTATTTCAATTTATCAGCGGGTGCTGCAACACTCCTACCTCCCTGCGGCTATGGCTATGGCTGTATGCTGTCTTTTCATTTCAATGTACATTATATTAGCATGAAGTAGAAGGTGTAGTACTTTGTCTGTCTCTGGTATTAAAAATATTGTTTCAATAGCACTAAACTATCACTAGTTGGAGAAATCCACTGTCTGTGCATGTTTGCCTGTCTTGTTCATATCCCTTTAATTGAAACTCATCTCCTCTTCATACAGGTGACTTTTATCTTTTTCATCTGCAATGCCATGTGGCTGGTGGCAACGTTCACTCTTCAGGCCATTGGAACCTCAGTCACCATCAAAATCCCCAAATCCAATCTCAATCTGACTCAGACTAGGGAGTATCTATTTATCGATCCAGTGGGACTGATGTTCCTTTTGGGATTTGCATCCTTACTGCTGATCCAGTTCTTTGCCATGTTCTACCACAGGTGATTATTTAAATTAATTATGTATTTATTTATAGGCAGGATCACCAAATTCTAAACCACATTTTCAAAATACTATTTTCTTAAAGTAATTTAGTTTGCCTTTATATTATGATAAATGAACCCATGAAGTCGTACCCATTTTATAGCTATTGCATGATTATTATTTCATTTTTGTTCCTTTAGAATTTACACTCTGATCCATTTCGTGGCATTTGTGAACACGGAGTCCAAGACTGAGAGAAGACAATCAGACGATGGCATGCAGGTAAATTAACATAATCTTATTGACGATGAAGAGGAAACATCTCGAAGGGCACAAAAGGAACTAACACTTTGTTTTCATGTTATATCATATCAATGGCGTTCCTGTTGGTGGATAACTAAAGATGTGTCTCTGTACCTTCTGACTCCAACTTCACAGATTCCTGACATGCTGGAGACTGAGCTCAAAGACGACAAATACTTTGACACATTTCTGTCTATAGAGAATCCAGCAGCAATCCAGCAACAAGGCCAAGAAACTCCAGTGTGAGGTCTTACTACTGAGTGTCCCTTAGTGGTAGCAGTTGCAGCTCAAATAGTAATAGGAGTCGGATACTGCAGTTTTGCGTTAGATGTTGCACAGTTAGATATAGTAGTATTGAGGGAGAATGTTCCAAATAGTATAGATTATAGAGAGTATTTATTGGATTTGATAGAGTTAACCTTTGTTTAACCAGAAAAAGAGCCGTGATGAACCTCTTTTGCGAGGGCAGTGTGAACGTACAATACAAGAGCAAAGACGGGGACAGAACATTAAAAACAATTGCAGCGGTCAACAACATGTATTATAGCATAACGGAGTATAACAATTGAATGTGAGTTAAATCTCAGGGAAATGTGACATAATGTTCTCATGTTGTGCTATTTCATGTGTGATCAATTGTTGTAGCTTGTAATCTTTGTTTGCTCTTTGTGTGCTTTCTCTTTTTTTAATCAAATGCTTTGTTGTGAATCACTTCCTATTAGTATTTTGGTTAGCAGTTATACTTTTCCCTTTTGAGTGAAGCACTTTATCTGTATATTGCACTGATATATTGGGATTTTTTTAGTGGAGTTATGTGTGCTATGTATTTATTATGTAACTGAATAGAATGTATAATTAGAGTATTTTTTTGTTATTTAAGTAGGCAAGACAGTTAAGAACTAATTCTTATTTACAATTTATAAGCCCTCTCTACCGATAACATTGTGCTTTGTTTCATTCTGGTATCTGTATTCCAATCCATGCGTAATACAACTATATACATACTGTATTACTCTCATAGTTTCTGTGTACGTCTGATTCATGAGGGCGAATAGAATCGGATGCATGCTGGGGAGTAAGAGGATCGCATAAAACCTCTCTGGGATATGTGGGACGGTAGCATCCCACTTGGCCAAAAGCCAGAGAAAATGCAGAGCGCCAAATTCAAATAAATTCCTGTAAAAATCTAACTTTCATGAAATCACACATGTAAGATACCAAATGAAAGATACACATGTTGTGAATCCAGACAACATGTCAGATTTCAAAAAGGTTTTTCGGTGAAAGCAAACGATGCTATTATCTGAGGATAGCACCATAGTAAACAAAAGAGAGAAAACATTTCAACCCTGCAGGCGCAACACAAAATGCAGAAATAAAAATATAAATCATGCCTTACCTTTTTGACAAGCTTCTTTTGTTGGCACTCCAATATGTCCCATAAACATCACAAATGGTCCTTTTGTTTCGATTAATTCCGTCCATATGTATCCAAAATGTCAATTTATTTGGCGCATTTGATCCAGAAAAACACCGGTTCCAACTTGCGCAACGTGACTACAAAATATCTCAAAAGTTACCTGTAAACTTCACCAAAACATTTCAAACTACTTTTGAAAATACAACTTTAGGTATTTTCTAAAGTAAATAATCAATCAAATTGAAGACGGATGATCTGTGTTCAATACAGGAAGAAAACAAACTGAAGCATGCTTTCTGGTCATGAGCCTCTATCAAACAGTACACATGAAGTGACCCCCGTTCAAGATGGCCGTACTTCTTCATTACACAAAGGAATAACCTCAACCAATTTCTAAAGGCAGGTGACATCCAGTGGAAGCGGTAGGAACGGCAAGCAAGTCCCTTAGAAATCTGGATTCCCAATGAAAACCCATTGAAAAGAGGGTGACCTCAAAAAACGGGGTTTCGCCTGCTACATAAGTTCTGTTATACTCACAGACATGATTCAAACAGTTTTAGAAACCTCAGAGTGTTTTCTATCCAAATCTACTAATACTATGCATATCTTATCTTCTGGGGATGAGTAGCAGGCAGTTGAATTTGGGAAAGATTTTCATCCAAAATTCCAAATGCTGCCCCCTATCCTAGAGACGTTTTTAAAGGGGAATTTCACCTGGTGGGATCTGGGCTTTTTTTTACATCATGTCTGAAGCATTTCTTGGACAGTGAGGGGGTGGGGTCTAAAAAATACATGTAGTCCTGCTTTGTGGCATTTCGTGAAGGCTCTATGTTATACTGATCAGACTATACATTTTTAAGGGTGTAGATATGGTTGTCCTTGTTCGATAAAGACATTGTACGTCTTTCAATTATCTTCCTATCACTGGATTCATTGCTAAATATACAAGCAGACACATTGTACCCAGTCTCTGAAACACTACAACTTGGGATGGTCCTTGTTCTCTGTCCCCCAAGGCGGGCTTTTTTGAAAAGGAGGTGGACACTAACAACAATCCTTTGGGCACAACTGAAAGAACTGACCAGACGAAATGGCTTCAAGTGATTCCTCTCATCAACACAACTTAGACGATGGAACGTCTATTAGCTATATGGTGACATCCATGTTTCAATCGGAATATAGCGATGAGGATTCGAAACAAAGAGTTTATATTTAGCTAACGTTAGTAGCTCAGCTACAGCCGATGCCAGCACCAAGAGGGCAGATGACAAATACGGTGCCTAGCTATTTATATAAGTTATTTTTCGTGCAAGCCACCTAGCTAACTTTAGTTTATCTACCAAACCCATATTGTGCACTGCTGGCTAACATACAGTTACAGTGGGGGGAAATCAAATAATTTTACTGTTTGCCAACTTAGCAAACTAGCCTCAAGGTGTGTGTATTTTGGCCAACTTACCTTCACCCTGTGCATGCTGGTGGAATCAGATTCTGTATCACCTACAACCAGGGCTCTAAAATGTTTATAGTCCGTTAAAACATTTTAAAAAATATGTCTGGGACGGTTCAAAACAGACTTTGGGACAGTTGCGAGACAATAGGCCAGAAAAGTGGTTCCATACTAAAATGTTTAACAGTGGTTCCATACTAAAATGTTTAACAGTGGTTCCATACTAAAATGTTTAAACACAAAGATGAGGCTGATAAAACAGATCACAACATTAAGCTTAATAAAATATGAATAATTCCCATTCCAAGCTCAACAATGTGTTCACTTGTCTCGGCCATATGTGTGAACATTCCAAAATGCTATTATGTGAGAACACCATTCTCAAACGCGCATCTGACGAGAGCGTTTTTTATAATGTGACAGTGATGGATATATATGTCTATGGTCAGATTTTGGCTGTACACTATTCATTACTTGATATTTGTTTATTGAACCTTTATTTAACTAGGCAAGTCAAGTTAAGAACAAATTCTTATTTACAATGACGGCCTACCCCGGCCAAACCCTAACCCAGACGATGCTGGGCCAATTGTGCGCTGCCCTATGGGACTGATGGCTAGAAGACTGGTGACGTCGACTGCCGAACGCCGCCCGAACAAGGAGAGGGACTGACTTCGGAAGAAGTCGTGACACGCACAGTGTAAACTGTGCAAAGTATTTCTGCCTTGCGCTTCAACACTGCCTGGCTGGGGACTGTCCCTTACAAAAATGTACCATGGTACTACTATCGTACTTTCACTTATACCATGGTTTTAGCTTTGAAGTATGATGGTACTGCCATGCGCCTAAATAATGCCATGGTATGGTCTCATTTATAACCTGGTATAGATGTGGATCATGGAAATACCATGGTTTTAAACTGCATTATACATTCTACTATGATAATGCATAATTATGATAAATGCAAATGCACAAGGTGAAAACTGACGCTTTAAAGGAGCGGGAGACTAATCCGGATGCTTATAACAAATCCCGCTATGCTCTCAGATGGACCATCAAACAAGCAAAGCGTTATTACAGGATTAAGATTGAATCCTACTACACCGGCTCTGGCGCTCGTCGTATGTGACAGGGCTTGAAAACTATTATGGACTACAAAGGGAAACCCAGATGCGAGCTGCCCAGTGACGCAAGCCTTTTATGCTCGCTTTAAGGCAAGCAACACTGAAGCATGCACGAGAGCACCAGCTGTTCTGGATGACTGTGTGATAACGCTCTCAGTAGCCGATGTGAACAAAACCTTTAAACAGGTCAACATTCACAAAGCCGCTGGGCCAGACGGATAACCAGGACGTGTACTCAAAGCATGTGTGAACTAACTGTCAAGTGTCTTCACTGACATTTTCAACCTCTCCCTGACCGAGTCTGTAATACCTACATGTTTCAAGCAGACCACCATAGTCCTTGTGCCCAAGGAAGCGAAGGTAACCTACCTAAATGATTACCACCCCGTGGCACTCACGTCAGTAGCCATGAAGTGCTTTGAAAGGCTGGTCATGGCTCACATCAACAGCATCCTCCCGGACACCCTAGACCCACGCCAATTCGCAAACCGCCCCAACAGATCCACAGATGGCACAATCTCAATCGCACTCCACACCGCCCTATCTCTCTTGGACAAAAGGAACACTTGTGTGAGAATGCAGTTCATCGACTACAGCTCAGTGTTCAACACCATTGTGCCCACGAAGCTCATCACTAAGCTAAGGACTCTGGGACTAAACACCTCCCTCTGCAACTGGATCCTGGACTTCCTGACGGGCCGCCCCCAGGTGGTAAGAGTAGGCAACAACACGTCTGCCACGCTGATCCTTAACACTGGGGCCTTTCAGAGGTGTGTACTTAGTCCCTTCCTGTATTCCCTGTCACCCACGACTGTGTGGCCAAACACGACTGCAACACCATCATTACGTTTGCTGACGACACAACAGTGGTAGGCCTGATCACAGACAACGATGAGACGGCCTATAGGGAGGAGGTCAGAGAACTGGCAGTGTAGTGCCAGGACAACAACCTCTCCACATCTCCAACAAACTATCATGGTCCAAACATACCAAGACAGTCGTGAAGAGGGCACGACAAAACTGTTTCCCCCTCAGGAGAGAAAAGATTTTGCATGGGTCCCCAGTTCCTCAAAAGGTTCTACAGCTGCACCATCGAGAGCATCTGGTTGCATCACCGCCTGGTATGGCAACTGCTCGGCATCTGACGATTTTTATGAATTGTTCAGCAGTCGAATGAATTGGGGGTAGAAACTGTTGAGGAACCTTTTGGTCCTAGATTTGGCGCTCTGGTACCGATTGCCGTGCGGTAGCAGAGAAAACAGTCTATGACTTGGGTGACTGGAGTCCGGTCAGGATGCTCTCAATGGTGCAGCTGTAGAACCTTTTGAGGAACTGGGGACCCATGACAAATCTTTTCAGTCTCCTGAGGAGGAAAAGTTTTGTCGTGCCCTCTTCACGACTGTCTTGGTATGTTTGGACCATGATAGTTTGTTGGTGATGTGGACACCAAGGAACTTGAAACTCTCGACCCGCTCCACTACAGCCGTCGATGTTAATGGGGGCCTGATCGGACCACCTTTTCCCGTAGTCCACGATCACCTCCTTTGTCTTGCTCACATTGAGGGAGAGGTTGTTGTCTTGGCACCGCACTGACAGTTCTCTGACCTCCCTATAGGCCGTCTCATCGTTGTCTGTGAACAGGCCTACCACTGTTGTGTCGTCAGCAAACGTAATGATGGTGTTGGAGTCATGTTTGGCTACGCAGTCGTGGGTGAACAGGGAATACAGGAGGGGACTAAGTACACACCATTGAGAGACCCCAGTGTTAATATTCCCCATGCAATGTTAATGGGGAACCTGGCTGCATGTTATTAAAGTGTCATGTAAATGCATCATAATGCTCATTACAGACGTTCAGATTTATGGTATTTTTAAAATTACAAAACCTATTCAGACTGTACTGTCTTTGATACAGTAGCTACCGTTACTCAGTCAACCACAGGCAGCAGGGCAGGGGAAGGGAGGACTGACGACGAGGGAAAGTGGGGAGAGAGGAAGAACTCGTGGCCTGCCTGACCTACTACCATATATTTTCATGCGAAGAAACTGCACGATCAAGAACGTTAGTAGCTGGCTATAATTATTGTTGATGCATAGTTTGTGTTAGCATTAACGCTATATCTTACTGTTGGGGAAATGAATAGCTAATATGAATTGTTTCCAAACTGACCAACTAACGTTATCACTTGCGAGTTCTCTCTGGTTGGTTGTTGCACTACGCTAGCCAGCTGTACCAATGATACAAAACGCTCATTCCTTTGGCTGCACTGTCTACAGGCCAATATTTTGTCGACTCGGCGTTTGTAGGAATCTAGTTAGGTAGTAATTGTAGATAGCTAACGTTAGCTAGCTAAGTGGTTTGTTATTGGCTTGTTTTGTTACCCAGTCGGGCTAAGCTAGTTAGCCAGCAAACGATAACGTTATGCTTCTTGGTCAAAATGCACACATACACTAATGAGTATGGGTCCTCGTGGCTCATGTTAGGAAATACTTGGCTGTCAAACGCATGGGTCTGATTACAAATTTAGATATTTGCGGCTGTTATTTCATTATTTTGTTTTGGATTTTTTTCAGCTCTGTTTTTGGTCCCCCAAAACGACTCTGGCCCGGGCCTCACTCAGTCCGCGGTCGTGAGTTGGGTAAGCAGGGTGATTGAAGCACGTCTATCGGTGTCACAGCGCGTCTTTTCCACCAAGGAGGCAGTCATGGGCGACAGCAGAGGTAAGAAGGCCATCGGTATTTTCTAATGAAGTTCGCTAGCTGTCAATCCACGTTTACACTTTGTCTTTATGTTCCAGTGGTTAACTATACTAGTTAGCTAGTGCATTAACGATGCTTGCTAACTATTTGACTTGCCTAGTTAAATAAAACATTGGCTCAAGGCATAACAAGTTACTAAGTTACCTTACTGAATAGCTTCGTTAGCTATAGCTACCAGGGTGCGCTCACAAACTACACAAAAAAATCATATCACCCCAATTGTGTCTGATTATTTAGCATCTAATACACAATTATTGGTATATACTGCTTGAAAATAATGACTGCTAAATTGTGTAAATGTTCCTTTCAAGCCAGAATGTTGAATTAAATATATTTGAATATACCGGTTGTCTGTGGTGTAAGTCCTTCAGATGATCGAGATTTAACAGGAACGTATTGTTTACCCAACTGTTTAGAGTGCCGGTACTGAATGAGAAATGTCTATCAGCTGGCGCATGCACAAAACCATGTAAACACCCGCTGACACAAGTATCAAATCTATTTATGTAGCCCTTCTTACATCAGCTGATATCTCAAAGTGCTGTACAGAAACCCAGCCTAAAACCCCAAACAGCAAGCAATGCAGGTGTAGAAGCATGGTGGCTAGGAAAAACAACCTAGGAAGAAACCTAGAGAAGAACCAGGCTATGAGGGGTGGCCAGTCCTCTTCTGGCTGTGCCGGGTGGAGATTATTACAGAACATGGCCAAGATGTTCAAATGTTCATAAATGACCAGCATGGTCAAATAATAATAATCACAGTGGTTGTCGAGGGTGCAACAGGTCAGCACCTCAGGAGTAAGTGTCAGTTGGCTTTTCATAACCGATCATTGAGAGTATCTCTACTGCTCCTGCTGTCTCTAGAGAGTTGAAAACAGCAGGTCTGGGACAGGTAGCACATCCGGTGAACAGATCAGGGTTCCATCGCCGCAGGCAGAACAGTTGAAACTGGAGCAGCAGCACGGCCAGGTAGACCGGGGACGGCAAGGAGTCATCATGCCAGGTGGTCCTGAGGCATGGTCCTAGGGCTCAGGCCCCCCGAGAGAGGGAAAGAAAGCAAGAGAGAATTCGAGAGAGCACACTTAAATTCACACAGGACACTGGAGAAATACTCCAGATATAACAGACTGACCCTAGCCCCTCGACACATAAACTACTGCAGCATAAATACTGGAGGCTGAGACGGGAGTGGTCAGGAGACACACGTACATAATTGGGACCGTGTTCCCACCCATCCAGGACGTCTACTCAAAACAGTGCCTGAGGAAAGCCATCAGCATCAAGGACCACAGCCCCGAGCTGTTCACTCCCCTACCGTCGGGCAGACAGTATTGGAGTATGTCTGATATCAACGGGCTCCGGGGCAGTTTCTTTCTACAAGCCATGAGACTGCTGAACGGGATGGATCACCTGCACTGACTCTCCGCACACATGCACTCACACACAGATATCCACTCATACATCACAACTGCTGCTACCAGACTCTTATTATGAGTACTAAATACTGCGCAATTTAAACACTTGCCCCCAATCCTCCCTTCCCCTAAACACGTGGAAATATTGGACTATACATTGTGCCTTCCTGTATTAACTATTCTACTGAGCCTTTGACTTTGTATTCTTTTATTTTATTATTTCTTATTGTTGCATTGTCGAGACGGAACCTGCAAGTAAGCGTTTTAGTTGGAATGTGTACGCCTTACCTTACTTACATAAGACCAATACAACTGGACTTCAGTAAGTATGCGGGCTTTGCATGCATGAACTTCCATCTTGTGCACATGCCTTCGGTCATGAGCAAACGTGTGCGCGTGATGCATGCATACAAACTGAAGTCATCAGGTATTTACATGGTTTTGTACGTGCCAGGTGATAATAGAAACTTCACTACCGGCGCTCTTAACAATAAACAATTACTTTCCAGTTGCTATTTTGTGTCGTATTTCGAACATCTGAAGAACCAACACTGCAGACAACTGGTAGATTAAGTTCCAATGTAATTTAATTCAACATTCTGGCTTGTAAGGAACATTTACACGATTTTACAGTCATTACTTTCAGGCTGTATATACCAATTAATTGTTTAAATACTAGATTAATCAAACTACTCTGCTTTATTCAACCTCCATTGGCTTCCTGTTCAATACAGGCCCTCAAGGGTGATGCACCTAAATACAAATGCCAACGTATAGAGAACTATTCTCCTGCACGCTCACTACGATTGTCAGACTCAAACAGGCTGATCACACAGCTACAAGCCTGTGCATTATGGGTGTCCTACACATGTCAAGGAGGCAGCTTCAACTTCTTTTTTTAAAGCACAACTAAAGACCTACCTATTCGAGCTAGCATTTTATGTTTTATGAAGATGTAGGCCATCATTGTAAATAAGAATTTATTCTTAACTGACTTGCCTAGTTAAATAAAGGATACATAAATACATACTAAATTAATTGCTTAATCTCCTGTTTTGTATTAGTAGGCAATGGTTTGATGTATTGTGATTTTCTTTCTGTACATTTTACTGTATTGTTGCTGAATTTAGTTTTCTAACAGTGCCTTCAAAAAGTACCCCACTTCGCCTTGACTTTTTCCACATTGTGTTACAGCCTGAATTTAAAATGTATTACATTTAGATTTTGTCACTGATCTACACATAATACCCTATGTCACAGTGGAATTTTGTTTTTCGAAATGTTTACAAATGAATAAAAAATGAAAAGATGAAATGTCTTGTCAAGTATTCAACCCTTTTATTATGGCAAACCTAAATTAGTTCAGGAGTAGAAATGTGCTTAATAAGTTGCATAGACTCCATCTGTGTACAATAATAGTGTTTAACCTGATTTTTCAATGACTGCCCCATTGCTGTACCCCACACATACTGTACCCCACACATACAATTATCTGTAAGGTCCCTCAGTCGAGCAGTGAATTTCAAGCACCGATTCAACTACAAAGACGAGGGAAGTTTTCCAATGGTTTCCAATGAAGGGCACCTATTGGTAGGTGGGTAAAAAATAGAAGCAGATATTGAATATCCCTTCAAGCATTTATTAATTACATTTTGGACAGTGTGTCACTACAAAGACACAGGCACCCTTCCTAATTCGAGTTACCAAAGAGTGAAAAAACGCTCAGGGATTTTACCATGGTGATTTTAAATCAGAGTTTAATGGCTGTGATAGGAGAAAACTGAGGATGGATCAACAACATTGTAGTTATTCCACAATGCTAAAAGAAATAACAGGGAAAAGGAAGCCTGTACAGAATAAAAATAATCCAAAACATGCATCCTGTTTGCAATAACGCACTAAAGTAAGACTGCAAAAAAGTTGTATTCAGGACAGAAAGTTATGTACGGGGCAAATCAAACACATCACTGAGTACCACTTCATATTTTCAAGCATGGTGGTAGCTGCATCATTTTATAGGTATTGTTGTCACCGGCAAGGACTCAAGAGTTTTTTAGGGTAAAAAGAAATTGAATAAAGCAAAGCACAAGCAAAATCCTAGAGGAAAACCTGGTTCAATCTGTATTCCACCAGACACTTTGAGATACCTTAGTCATGGACTGTTCCCTCTGCTACCGCACGGCAAGTGGTACCGGAGCGCCAAGTCTAGGTCCAAAAGGCTTCTTAACAGCTTCTACCCCCAAGCCATAAGACTCCTGGACAGCTAATCAAAGGGCTACCCAGACCCCTCTTTTACGCTGCTGCTACTCTCTATTATCTATGCATAGTCACTTTAACTCTACCTACATGTACATATTACCTTGAATAACCGGTGCCCCCCGCACATTGACTCTGTACCGGTACCCCTTGTATATAGCCTCGCTATTGTTATTTTACTGCGGTTTAATTTTTTGCTACTTTTATTTGCTATTTATTATCTATTTTTTTAGTTCATTTTTTTTCTTGACTTCTTAAATGCATTGTTGGTTAAGGGCTTGTAAGCAAGCATTTCCCTATAAGGTCTAAACCTATTGTATTCGGAGCATGTGACAAAGTTTGAATTGATTTAAACAATGTTATGTTACTTTCAGCAGAACAATTACCTAAAACACAAGGCCTAATATAGACTGGAGTTACTTACCAAGATGATATTGACTGGTCTTGAGTTGCCTAGATACAGTTTTGACTTAAATCTGCTTGGAAACCTATGGCCAGACTTAAATGGCAGTCTATCAGTGATCAACAATTGACTTGACAGAGCTTGAATATAAAAATAAAAAAATGGTACAATCCAGGTGTGCAAAGATCTTCTATTTAGAAAGACTCACAGCTGTAATAGCTGCCAAAGGTAATTCTATCATGTATTGACTCGGGGTTGAATACTTATCTAATCAAGATATATCAAGATATATTTGTTTTATTTTCCATTGATAAAAAAAAAGTTACTTTTTCTTCAACTTTGACATGACAGAGTATTTTGTGCAGATCGTTGACAAAAAAATGATAATTCAATTCATTTTTATCCCACTTTGTAACACAACACTGTGGAAAATGTCGAGGGGTCTGTATACTCGTTGATGGCACTGTATGTGCAATGAGCGTCGGAAATGCGCTTTACAAAATGTATTATTATTACTAGCTGGGTTTCCATCCAATTTGTGACAGATTTTCATGCAACTATTCTAAAATCTGCATAAAACAATACGTGCATTTTACACGCCAGAGATGTTTCCATTAAACATAGTTTTTGTAGCTCAAAGCCTTTGCATGATGATGTAGTGCACATGAAAATAACTGCCGTCAAATTCCCATGTACAAGTAAAAAGTTAAATTGGTTTCGATCGCATTTTCAACTTATGGTTTTGTCACAAAAACCCTTATATAGCAAATGTGCCCTCTCTGGTCTTGGTACATACGCTCTAGCCAACAGCTCGCAGATACAGTACGGGTAGGCTACCTACATTGAGATTATTATGGATAAGAGTGACATTATTTGTATATATCAAACGGCAGCCAAGCATCGATCATCATGTCATCAGAATAAGACCCTCGATATTTATTCAAAAGGAGCATCAAACTCGTCATCACCTTGCACATTCACCACCTTGTGAATGTATTTCATCTGTAGGCTAATAAACTGCATGCTTTCCCGAGTCGTAGTGGGAAGACCACATTATATCTGCACACAAAAATATCCCACCATGTTAAATGAACAAATTGTCTGTCGGCATTTTACATTTGTAAAAGCATTTCATGTTTCCATCAGCCCGTCATTACCTTTTTCTTGTCAGGTAATTCATCCGCATTAAATGGTTGGATGGAAACGTGGTTGTTGTTATTAATTATTGCTTATACATAATTATTCCCAGAGATATATAAGGCCTAGCTTCATTTCAGCTAAACCTAGGGTATGGCAAAGTGACATGGGGGAGTTGGAGGGGGTTATTATAAAGTTGAAGCTCATTTATTGTATTTCTACACTGTAAAAACTCCAAATGCAAAAAAATATAATAAATTGACTGCAGCCATTATCACATATATATTGGCTGCTGTAACTTCATTCACCTCAGTTGATAGGGAACTTAACATTCTACAACACGTGTCATATAGCAATTAGCTGCTAATTAGCTCAGCACCGGGTTAAAAAACTCTAGATTCATGTCAAGTCAAACAGCAGTTAACTAGCCATCTACTGCCATCTTCACCTCCGCACTGTTTTGAGAGAAGTTGCACTGTTTAATGCAGAGCTGCATCTATGCGCTGTCCTAAAGCCAGCCAGCCGGGCAAACAGCCTTCCTGCCATGCTCTGAGCCATCCACCAGCCAGCTGGGCAAGCAGATTTCCCGCCGTGCTCTGAGTCGTCTGCATGGTCCTGAAGCCAGTCAAAAAGCAAGCCGTGGGCCTCCTGGGTGGCGCAGCGGTCTAAGGCACTGCAGTGCTAGAGGCGTCACTACAGATCCGTGTTTGATCCCGGGCTGTGTCTCAGCCGGCCGCGACTATGAGGCCCAGCGTCGTCCGGGTTAGGGGAGTGTTTGGCCGGCTGGGATGTCCTTGTCCCATCTCGCTCTAGCAACTCCTTGTGGCGGCCTGGTGCATGCACGCTGATTTCGGTCGCCAGCTGTACGGAGGAGACGCATTGGTGCAGCTGGCTTCTGAGTTTTAAATTTTTTTTTAACCTTTATTTAACCAGGCAAGTCAGTTAAGAACAGATTCTTATTTTCAATGACGGCCTGGGAACAGTGGGTTGAACTGCCTGTTCAGGGGCAGAACGACAGAACGACCTTGTCAGCTCAGGGGTTTGAACTCGCAACCTTCCGGTTACTAGTCCAACGCTCTAACCACTAGGCTACGCTGCCGCCCCAAAGTTAAGCAAGCATGTGTCAAGAAGCAGTGCGGCTTGGCGGCGTCGTGTTTCGGAAGACATGGCTTTCGACCTTCGCCTCTCCGGAGTCCGTACAGGAGTTGCAGCGATGGGACAAGACTGTATATTGGATATCACGAAATTGGGGAGAAAAAGGTGTAAAAGTACCAAAAAGAAAAAGCCGTCCGAGATCTATTGCTCAGATTTCTTTCTTTATAAATGTAACATTAACTTAATTTAAAACAGTTCTGTAAGAATGAGGTTTGTGCAGTCTGCCTAATACATTATCACAGCATATTGACTATATACCTGGCCTAATACATTATCACAGCATATTGACTATATACCTGGCCTAATACATTATCGCAGCATATTAACTATATACCTGGCCTAATACATTATCACAGCATATTGACTATATGCCTGGCCTAATACATTATCACAGCATATTGACTATATGCCTGGCCTAATACATTATCACAGCATATTGACTATATGCCTGGCCTAATACATTATCACAGCATATTGACTATATGCCTGGCCTAATACATTATCACAGCATATTGACTATATGCCTGGCCTAATACATTATCACAGCATATTAACTATATACCTGGCCTAATACGTGATATCTGCCTGGCCTGCCACTATTGTCCTTCTCAGACCATATTATATTTCAAAACTCGAGCTTTGATAACAAAATAGATCAGTTGGTGTAGCACCTGTGAGCCACAGTTGAGCATAAATTGAAATGATTCGCAAATAATTAGCTTTTTTATTTTACTGGATTGATGGTACCACTCTTCTGATGGTCATGGTGCTTTCAAGACAACTGACTGAGAACTGGGAACTCGACTGAGAACTGGGAAC
The DNA here is from genome assembly GCF_023373465.1 of Oncorhynchus keta. Classification (NCBI taxonomy): domain Eukaryota; kingdom Metazoa; phylum Chordata; class Actinopteri; order Salmoniformes; family Salmonidae; genus Oncorhynchus; species Oncorhynchus keta. Next base: position 36,737,272 of record NC_068439.1, read on the forward strand.
TTTTTTTCCTGAGTTCCCAGTTGTCTTGAACGCACGGAAGTCTGAGATTTTCGAGTTGCCAGTTGTATTGAACATGGCATTAGTCTCAGCAGAGGAAGGGAGAGAGCAGCAGTCCCTGCTCTCTCCTTTTTTGCGGGGCTCCTATCACATCCGGCCGTGATTGGGAGTCCCATAGGGCGGCACACAATTGGCACAACGTCGTCCAGGTATGTCCGGGGTAGGCCGTCGTTGTAAATAAGAATTTGTTCTTAGCTGACTTGCCTGGTTAAATAAAGGTGAGACTGACCAGAGAGAGGGGATATCATCTTCCACCTAATGGCTAAACTTGAGTCGCACCTCATCTTCCTTCTGCACAAATTCATGTTGTTCCAATGACCAGAGAAAGTGAAATATTTATTAATATTAAAATAGACATACGGGAGCCACTAATAATGATAAAAACGCAGGGTTATTCCTATACTAAAGGGCTGAAGAGAAAACACAGTGCGGAACTGAGTGCCCTTGAATCTGAAATCTCTGAGCTAGAGAGAACCTACCAAAGAGGCCCGACTAAAGATATATATAGGCTTTTGGTAAATAAAAAACTGAAATATAATATTCTGAACACATATCAAGCTGAGAGGGCCATCAATAAATCAAAACAGCATTATTACAAGCTTGGAGAGAAAGCTCACAAAGTATTGGCATGGCAACTGAAAGCAGAGGAAAGTAAGAGGACGATTAATGCTATAGAAACTCTTACTAATGAGATATCTTTCGACCCTACTGAAATTAATAATACTTATTGTATAAAACTTTGCTGTGGCCAGGGTCGTGGAAGCCGTACACGGTGTTGTGAGCTATCCGATTGGCCAGCGCAAAAGACACACTCGATTTAGCCACGGATCTGCCGGCTAGGCAGAGTTAGTCTTTTCAGACAAATGAAATGGTTGGAAATGGGAACACTTTGCCTGCCTGTTGCGCAGGGCTTTTGACCGCCAACACCGCATCACCGCAACAAATACAGAAATGTTTGTTGATTGACTAGGAAGGCATTGAAGATCTACCAGTTGGTGACCACTGCGCTATACTGTATTTGTCTTTAAGTCGGGATTGGAAGTATTTTGGTGGCCTATTTTAAATTGTTTGTGTTGAGCTAGGTTATGGCGACTAACTTCATTGTAGCTAGGAAAACTATCAATAATTATATTTTCTTAAACTTGAGTTGTATGTAGGGTATCGTCACTCTCTGCCATGTAATCCCTGTCATTTTCACCAGATTCCCGCAGCCCAGACAGCTCCTCTGTGTCCTCCCCTCCCTCGGGCCTGCACTCACCCCCCCTGACCCCCACAGCAGCCGCCATGACGTCTCTGCCGCCCTTCACCTCGGACGTCAACAGCCCCACCAGCAGCATGGGCTCGCCCTTCTCTGTCATCAGCTCCTCTTTGGGGTCGCCATGCCTGCCCGGGACACCCTCGGTGGGCTACGGCCCCATTAGCAGCCCCCAGGTGAGCCCTGAGTTCCAGACAGGTAGCTAACACTTCTATTCTACCACTCCTCTCCTTCTGCCTTTATCTTTAATCCATCACCTCTCAGGGCCATTCAGAGATGGGAAGTTAGCATTATGGGTCAATAAATGCTGCTTTACACTAGTGGCCTGTGATAACCAAGTGTGGCTATATAGGCTGCATTCAACATGTGCGTCTCTGCCAGCACTTGCCTTGTTTGGTGATTGGTTGAGAAGAATATCACTTGTTGAGAGCACTTTTATGGTAAATAAACCTTGGCTGCTATTTTATGGCACCCAAACTTTGCTATATACTGTGATTTATGTTGTAGGGCAATGGTGATGGGGGACAAATTGATACAGTTACATATCGGGATATTATTTGTGACGATATATTTTATTGTTTTGGCAATATCGCGATATATTTTTTGTGCACTAGTTGGCTATACCTGCACCAAAACCCCAGTATTCCATATATGTTTTCCGCACTTTTATTCCCATGACTGATCGTATTATCATGGCTCTGTCTTGTCCCTCTGCAGCAGAAATATGCTGAGCAATATGTTTGGAACATTGAATCGCAATCAAAAGTATCTAATTTAAATTCGTATTGAATCGTAAGAATCTCAATACATGTCGTATCGACAGCTTAGCGTCGTGATAATATCGTGAGGTCCCCGGCAATTCCCAGCCCTGTAGATCAAGTGAAATTGCGGAGAACTACCAAAGGCTATCGTGAAACAATACATATCTACACTGAACAAAAATATAAACGCAACATGTATAACAATTTCAATCAGTCCATTGAAATAAATTCATTACTCCCTAATCTATGGATTTCACAAGACTGGGAATACAGATATGCGTCTGTTGGTCACAGATGCCTTTAAAAAAGGTAGGGGCGTATATCAGAAAACCAGTCAGTATCTGGTGTGACCACCATTTGACTCATGCAGCACGACATAGATTTGACCTTCGCATAGATTTGATCAGGCTGTTTGTGGCCTGTGGAATGTTGTCCCACTCCTTCAATGGCTGTTGCGAAGTTGCAGGATATTGGTGGGAACTGGAACAAACTGTCGTACATGTCGATCCAAAACTTCCCAAACATGCTCAATGGGTCTGGTGAGTATTCAGGCCATGGAAAAACTGGGACATTTTCCGCTTCTAGGAATTGTGTACAGATCCTTGCGACATAGGGCCGTGCGACAAGAGAGGCACCACAACTCTACATAAAGAGAGACCTGAGACAACAACAGCATGGCAGCAACACATGACAACACAGCATGGTAGCAACACAACATGACAGCAACATGGTAGAAACACAACATGGTAGCAGCACTAAACACGGTAAAAATGTCATTGGGCACAGACAACAGCACAAAGGGCAAGAAGGTAGAGAACAATTTGACAGTAAAACTCTCATCCAGAGGCGGCGCTCCTACTGGCCGGGGACTTTAATGCAGAAACACTTTAATCTGTTTTACCAAATTTCTATCAGCATGTTACTCCACACACAGAGACGCATACAAAGCTCTCCCTCACCCTCCATTTTGCAAATCTGACTATAATTCTATCCTCCTGATTCCTGCTTACACACAAAAATTAAGGCAGGAAGCACCAGTGACTCGGTCAATAAAAAGTGGTCAAATGATGGCATTGAGGAGTACACCACATCAGTCATTGGCTTCATCAGTAAGTGCATCGATGACGTCCCCACCACAGTGACTGTACGTACATACCATTTACATTTACATTTAAGTCATTTAGCAGACGCTCTTATCCAGAGCGACTTACAAATTGGTGCATTCACCTTATGCCATCCAGTGGAACAGCCACTTTACAATAGTGCATCTAAATCTTTTAGGGGGGGGGTGAGAAGGATTACTTTATCCTATCCTAGGTATTCCTTAAAGAGGTGGGGTTTCAGGTGTCTCCGGAAGGTGGTGATTGACTCCGCTGTCCTGGCGTCGTGGGGGAGTTTGTTCCACCATTGGGGGGCCAGAGCAGCGAACAGTTTTGACTGGGCTGAGCGGGAACTGTACTTCCTCAGTGGTAGGGAGGCGAGCAGGCCAGAGGTGGATGAACGCAGTGCCCTTGTTTGGGTGTAGGGCCTGATCAGAGCCTGGAGGTACTGAGGTGCCGTTCCCCTCACAGCTCCGTAGGCAAGCATACCCAAACCAGAAGCCATGGATTATAGGCAACATCCGCACTGAGCTAAAGGCTAGAGCTTCCGCTTTCAAGAAGCGGGACTCTAACTCGAAAGCTGATAAGAAATCCCGTTATACCCACTGACAAACCATCAAACAGGCAAAGTGTCAATACAGGACTAGGATTGAATCGTACTACACAGGATTGAATCGTACTACACTGGCTCCGACGCTCAATGGATGTTGCAGGGCTTGCAAACCATTACAGACTACGAAGAGAAGCACAGCCGAGAGCTGCCCAGTGACACGAGCCTACCAGACGAGCTAAACTACTTCTATCCTCGCTTCGAGGCAAATAACACTGAAACATGCATGAGAGCACCAGCTGTTCCAGGCAACTGTGTGATTGCGCTCTCCGCAGCCGATGTAAGTAAGATCTTTAAACAAGTCAACATTCACAAGGCCGCAGGGCTAGACGGATTACCAGGACGTGTAATGCGAGCATGCGTTGACCAACTGGCAAGTGTCTTCACTGACATTTTCAACCTCTTCCTGTCCGAGTCTGTAATACCAACATGTTTTAAGCAGACCACCATAGTCCCTGTGCCCAAGAACACTAAGGTAACCTGCCTAAATGACTACCGACCCATAGCACTCACGTCTGTAGCCATGAAGTGCTTTGAAAGGCTGGTCATGGCTCACATCAACACCATTATCCCAGAAACCCTAGACCCACTCCAATTTGCATACCACCCTAACAGCTCCACAGATGATGCAATCTCTATTGCACTCCACACTGCCCTTTCCCACCTGGACAAAAGGAACACCCATGTGAGAATGCTATTCATTGACTACAGCTCAGCATTCAACACCATACCATAGTGTAAGCTCATACCAAAGCTCATCAATAAGATAAGGCCCCTGGGACTAAACACCTTTCTGCAACTGGATCCTGGACTTCCTGACGGGCCACCCCACAGGTGGTAAGGGTAGGTAAAAATCTAGAAGAAAAAGAAACGCACACCTATTTAGGGGAGGTGCTGGCTAGCGTAGTAGAAAATTAAAGAGAGCCGCACACTCTAGGAGCTCAGATGCAAAAATGTAATTACGGACGCTTCGACAGCGAAGACAGCTTAGCTGTTGAAACGTTGGTAATTACATTTTTGCATCTGAGCTCCTAAAGGGTATGTAACAACACATCCGCCACACTGATCCTCAACACAGGGGCCCCTCAGTGGTGCGTGCTCAGTCCCCTCCTGTACTCCCTGTTCACTCATATGACTACACGTCCTGGCACGACTCCAACACCATCATTACATTTGCAGATGACACAACAGTGGTAGGCCTGATCACCGACAACAACGAGACAGCCTATAGGGAGGAGGTCCGAGACCTGGCCGTGTGGTGCCAGGACAACAACCTCTCCCTCAACGTGATCAAGACTAAGGAGATTATTGTGGACTACAGGAAAAGGAGGACCGAGCACGCCCCCATTCTCATCAACGGGGCTGTAGTGGAGCAGGTTGAGAGCTTCAAGTTCCTTGCTGTCCACATCAACAACAAACTAACATGGTCCAAGCACACCAAGACAGTCGTGAAGAGGGCACGACAAAACCTATTCCCCATCAGGAGACTGAAAAGATTTGGCATGGGTCCTCAGATCCTCAAAAGGTTCTACAGCTGCACCATTGAGAGCATCCTGATTGCATCAACGCTTGGTATGGCAACTGCTCAGCCTCCGACCGCATGGTGCTACAGAGGGTAGTGCGTAGAGCCCAGTACATCACTGGGGCCAAGCATCCTGCCATCCAGGACCTCTACCAGGTGGTGTCAAAGAAAGGCCATAAAAATTGTCAGACTCCAGCCACCCTAGTCATAGACTGTTTTCTCTGCTACCGCATGGCAAGCAGTACCGGAGCACCAAGTCTAGTTCCTAGAGGCTTCTAAGCAGCTTCTACCCCCAAGCCATAAGACTCCTGAACATCTAATCAAATGGCTACCCAGACTATTTGCAATTGCCCCCCACCCTCTTTTACGCCGCTGCTAATCTGTTATTATCTATGCATAGTCACTTTAATAACTCTACCAACGTGCACATATTACCTCAATTACCTCGACTAACCAGTGCCCCGCACATTGACTGTAACGGTACCCCTCTATATAGTCTCGCTATTGTTATTTTATTGCTGCTCTTTAACTACTTATTTTTATTTCTTATTCTCATTCATATTTTTTAAACTGCATTGTTGGTTAAGGGCTTGTAAGTAAGCATTTCCCTGTAAGGAATACCTGTTGTATTCGGCTGTGACGAATAAGATTTGATTTGAACAATACATCACGCGAAGCAGCCTCAACTGTCAGTGTGAGTATGCACGGTTGAGTCTTTGAATGAGGAGATGTAGATAAAACTGTCCAGTTTGAGTGTTTGTTGCAGCTCGTTCCAGTCGCTAGCTGCAGCGAACTGAAAAGAGGAGCGATCCAGGGATGTGTGTGCTTTGGGGACATTTAACAGAATGTGACTGGCAGAACGGGTACTGTATGTGGAGGATTGAGGGCTGCAGTAGGCATCTCAGATAGGGGGGAGTGAGGCCTAAGAGGGTTTTACAAATAAGCATCAACCAGTGTGTCTTGCAAAAGGTATATGGAGATGACCAGTTTACAGAGGAGTAGAGAATGCAGTGATGTGTCCTATAAGGAGTATTGGTGGAAAATCTGAGGGCCGAATGGTAAAGACGATTTAGCTTCTCGAGAGCACCCTTTCCTTTCCTATAAATTACATCTCCATAATCTAGCATGGGTATGATGGTCATCTGAATCAGGGTTAGTTTGGCAGCTGGGGTAAAAGAGGAACGATTACGATAGAGGAAACCAAGTCTAGATTTAACCTTCGCCTGCAGCTTTGATATGTGCTGAGGGAAGGACAGTGTACCCTCTAGCCATCCTCCCAAGTATTTCTATGAGGTGACTACGTCAAGCTCTATACCTTCAGAGGTCACACCTGTGGGGAAAGGGGCATTCTTCTTACCAAACCACATGACCTTTGTTTTGGAGGTGTTCAGAACAAGGTTAAGGGCAGAGAAAGCTTGTTGGACACGAAGATGGCTTTGTTGTAGAACGTTTAACACAAAATCCAGGGAGGGGCCAACTGAGTATAAGACTGTATCATCTGCATATAAATGGATGAGAGAGCTTTATACTGCCAGATCTATGTTGTTGATGTAAATTGAGAAGAGTGTGGGGCCTAGGATCGAGCCTTGGAGTACACTCTTGGTGACAGGCAGTGGCTGAGACAGCAGATGTTCTGACTTTATACACTGCACTCTTTGAGAGAGGTAGTTAGCAAACCAGGCCAAAGACCCCTCAGAGACACCAATACTCCTTAGGAATGGAATGCTCAACCGTATCAAAAGCTTTTGCCAAGTCAATAAAAATAGCAGCACAACATTGCTTAGAATCAAGGGCAATGGTGACACATCCATAACCTGAGCAGAAACCAGATTGCATACCAGAGAGAATACTATAGACATCAAGAAAGACAGTCAGTTGATTATTGACAAGTTTTTCCAACGCTTTTGATAAACAGGGCAAAATAGGTGAGCATTTTATTGTCCCCAGCACAAGGTGCACCTGTGTAATGATCATGCTGTTTATCTTGGCAAAGGAGAAACGCTCACTAACAGGTATGTAAACTAATTTATTTCAGCTCATGAAACATGGGACCAACACTTTATATGTTGCATTTGTTTTGTTCAGTATAGATATTGTCATGTCCAGGTAACAATTCAGTTTTTGTCTGCAAAATCAACCATGAAACAGCATTATCTGGATCCTTTTTTAACATGTTGCCCTGCTCTTAAGTGTATGGTAGAAGTAGGCTATTTGTCTTTCGGCCGTACACTTTGAACGTGTTCTGACTTTTAAAACCTCCAAAAATATTAAATGAATTCAGTAACGATTCATTTCTGACATTTTAGATGATGGGTGCCAGTGGATGAATCATTGGTTGCCCTCAAAATCACACATCAAAAGGTCAAACTCTCCCTGTCCTCCCGTGTATGTCTAGAAAATAGAGAACATGTTCTGCAATATTTCAATGAAAGATATACATAAAAAGCATAAATTCACCGTTTTTTTATCTACTTTGAATGTATGTGCATCTGTGAACATTGTCATTTAAATAAATACATTTCATTAAGGGGCTCGCAGTGGGCAACACTGTAGTGAATATGCTCATGCTCTCATGTCAGATGGTCCTTCTCAGTGTTATTTTTCCTCCTTTCCCTCCCTGGCATTTTCGCTTTCATTCTCCTCCCCCCATTTCACTTTTTCCCTCTGATTCTACTTGAACGTCCTCATGATTTAATCAGGCTATGAGGATGCCCTGAGACTTAACCTGCTTAAGCTGGTGTTGGTGAGAAGTGCTCTGTAATCTCTACTGCATTGAGGGAGGCGAGGCCCAGATGCTCCTTTCTCAGCCGATGATGCCTGGAAGGGGAGAACAGGAAATTTAATGTTGCTTTAATACTGATCAATCAGCCCACTCAAAGAGAGAACTAACAGTTTGTATGTCATTGTTAAATGCATGAAGGTAAAAAAAATTTTTTTATGACAACTCTGCATCGATGACTCCAAGTAATTGAACTAATGACTGATGTGCTGCCAGTACGTCACACATAAGTGACTTTTCCTCCCAACCCCCTTCAATTCAGTAGTTCCCCTCTCACTTCTGCCCCTATCCTCCCCCCTTTCTCTCGGCCTCCAGATCAACTCCACAGTGTCCATGTCGGGGCTGCACGCGGTCAGCAGCTCGGACGACGTGAAGCCTCCGTTCGGGCTGGGGGGCCACAGCCCAGGGGGCCCCATGCTCTCCCAGAAGCGCCTGTGTGCCATCTGCGGCGACCGCTCCTCCGGTGAGTCCCAAATTGGCCCCTAGACCCTATGCACTTGTGGTGGAGATCAGAGAGAAATTGAATGGTGTAAGCAATATGGCAAAAAATCCCACCCAGCCTGTGAGAAGACAAGTTGAACTATTTACTCTTCGCTCTTTAGGACAGGCTGGGGTGGGATTTTGATGTGGGATTGAGGGTCTGTCGGAGAGACAAGCACATCTGATGCGATATGCTTGGTTTATTAAAGGATTGTTCTGCCCGAAATTTGACAGGCGTTGAATGAGATTTAGTTAGGTGGTGTGTGTCGACTTTCTTTTCCCATGAATTTGGGATTGACACCCACAGATTTCTGCTGTGCATAGTGGGATCTACACAACAGATGGCATTGGCTACATGGACTTATACCACTTGAGGTATGGAAACATCAGATAACCCTTGATTTTGGGGTGAACTTACTCCTTTCTTCTTCATAGAACATTTTTAAAGAGCTGCATAAAATAAAAATAAAAACAGCAGGGAATTGTTCTTCTTCTCTCCCTTGTCTGTGCGAAGTATTTACTAAAACGGACCGAAACACTTCATGTACTTTCATTGCCATCACACCTGAAGAACTATGTGCTGTAGGCTTTATGCCTGAATTATTGAAAGTGGTTTGTTACTGAAGTTACCTTCCCTCCTTTTTCTATCCCCCTCTTCCCTCTCTTTCTGTCATGTCTTTTTACATTCCTCTTTCTTGTCTTTCTCTTCCTCTTTGTTTCTCTCTCTCTCTCTCTCTCTCTCTCTAGGTAAGCACTACGGAGTGTACAGCTGCGAAGGCTGCAAGGGTTTCTTCAAGCGCACGGTGCGTAAGGACCTGAGCTACACCTGCCGGGACAACAAGGACTGCCTGGTGGACAAGCGCCAGCGCAACCGCTGCCAGTACTGCCGCTACCAGAAGTGCCTGGCCTGTGGCATGAAGAGGGAAGGTAGGGGGGAGGGGGCTGGCAGGCTGCTGTCCTCAACTCGCATTCAATATATCTTATTAAAAGGGCAACGCTATCACCAGGTAGGGTAAAGGCTTGACATGGAGGGAGAGACTGAGAGGGATGCAATGGGAGATCTAAAGAGCGAGACTGAGCAAGGGAGAGGAGAGGCTGATGGAAGAGGGAGGGAGGGCTAGGATTCTTATTGAAATTGGGTTTGACTTGCTACAGTAAGAAAGTATAAAGAAGATTGATGGGACACCTTGTGTGTGGTCAGGTGGACCCTAACCGGAAAACCTCCACTCACCAACCGTCCTGCTGTATTAACATTGTACAAGCTACTTGCTATGAAACTATTTCAAATATCTGTTTTAAATCCACTGGAATCATTTATGTATAATAAAGATGTCTAAGAGCTGTTAAGATTTGATTAGAATATTGTAATATTACATTTCTGATGGGGGAGTATTGATTGCACTCAAAGGGGATGGAAAGAGTGAGAAAAGGAGGTGGAGAGAGGGGGATGGAGAGCCTTGGAAACACTAACCCCTGCCCCCCTCTCTCTCCCCTCTTGTTTCCTCTCGTTTTCTCTCTCCCTCTCCCTTCTTCTGTAGTGGTCCAAGATGAACGACAGAGATGTAAGGAGGAAAGAGGGAGGGAAGGAGTGATGGGGGGAGAGTGTGAGAAACAATATTTGATGTTGTTTTGTTGCGATGGCCCATTTCTGTGTGAGGTACGTTGCAGAATGTATTGTTGGTATGAAACGGGTCTGAAACTCAAATGATCAGGCGCAAAGTAAGCCTTATGGCCCTGCTACACTATAGCCATCAGTCGTCTGGCATTGCCGTCAGCCGTTGAGGAAATGGTTCCTTTTAAATCAATGAAAGCTGCTTCACTGCCCGTGTTGCACTCACGTTGCATCACATCCAATGTCAGCGTCCAAGGTTCAATACTTGCCGTTCACTCTATCTTGTGATTTGGGAGTAATGAGAAATAAAGTTGATTTTGGTTGCATATGGCCTCGACTATACACCACTGGTTATTGTACAATGATTTATGAAGTCAAGAGGCTAATAAACTCAGCAAAAAAAGAAACCTCCCTTTTGCAGGACCCTGTCTTTCAAAGATAATTCGTAAAAATGCAAATAACTTTACAGATCTTCATTGTAAAGCGTTTAAACACTTTCCCATGCTTGTTCAATGAACCATAAACCTGTGGAACGGTCGTTAAGACACTAACAGCTTACAGACAGTATGCAATTAAGGTCACAGTTATGAAAACTTAGGACAATAAAGAGGCCTTTCTACTGACTCTGAAAAACGCCAAAAGTAAGATGCCCAGGGTCCCTGCTCATCTGTGTGAACGTGCCATAGGCATGCTGCAAGAAGGCATGAGGACTGCAGATATGGCCAGGGCAATAAATTGCATTGTCGGTACTGTGAGACGCCTAAGACAGCACTACAGGGAGACAGGACGGACAGCTGATCATCCTGGCAGTGGCAGACCATGTGTAACAACACCTGCACAGGATCGGTACATCTGAACATCACACCTGCGGGACAGGTACCGGATGGCAACAACAACTGCCCGAGTTACACCAGGAACGCACAATCCCTCAATCAGTGCTCAGACTGTCCACATTAGGCTGAGAGAGGCAGACTGAGGGCTTGTAGGCCTGTTGTAAGGCAGGTCCTCACCAGACATCACTGGCAACAACGTCGCCTATGGGCACAAACCCACCGTTGCTGGACCAGACAGGACTGGCAAAAAGTGCTCTTCACTGACGAGTCGCGGTTTTGTCTCACCAGGGGTGATGGTCGGATTCGCGTTTATCGTTGAAGGAATGAGCGTTACACCGAGGCCTGTACTCTGGAGCAGGGTCGATTTGGAGGTGGAGGGTCCGTCATGGTCTGGGGCGGTGTGTCACAGCATTATCGGACTGAGCTTGTTGTCACTGCAGGCAATCTCAACACTGTGCGTTACAGGGAAGACATCCTATTCCCTCAAGTGGTACCCTTCCTGCAGGCTCATCCTGACATGACCCTCCAGCATGACAATGCCACCAGCCATACTGCTCGTTCTGTGCGTGATTTCCTGCAAGACAGGAATGTCAGTGTTCTGCCATGGCCAGCGAAGAGCCCGGATCTCAATCATATTGAGCACATCTGGGACCTGTTGGATCGGAGGGTGAGGACTAGGGCCATTCCCCCCAGAAATGTCTGGGTACTTGCAGGTGCCTTGGTGGAAGAGTGGGGTGACATCTCACAGCAAGAACTGGCAAATCTGGTGCAGTTCATGAGGATGAGATGCACTGCAGTACTTAATACAGCTGGTGGCCACACCAGATACTTTTGATTTTTATTATTCCATTTCTGTTAGTCACATGTCTGTGGAACTTGTTCAGTTTATGTCTCAGTTGTAGAATCTTGTTTTGTTCATACAAATATTTACACATGTTAAGTTGGCTGAAAATAAATGCAGTTGACAGTGAGAGGACGTTTCTTTTTTTGCTGAGATTAGCTAGCTAACTACATTGACCAGCTGGGTTCACAAGTTTTAAAAAAGCAACTTGTGTAATTACACAATAATTTAGTACAACCACTGGCAACAATGTGCTTGTAGCAGGAACAACATCACATTGACACAACACTAATGGCAAAGCAGTGCAACGCTTCTAGTGGAGCGGAAGTGTTAAGTGTTTTCAGTATTACTGACATTGTGGTCTGGGGTGACTCCAAAGATATATAACTTGTAATGTGCCATAGGAAGAAACCTTTTTGTGGGTTGATTCTAATTGGAAAATCCTCTTGAGGGCTGATGGAAATCAGATATCAGTTTTGGGGCCATAAGAAAGCAGCTTGCGAGCCTGATGTGGCCCCCAAGCCTTGAGTTTGAGACCCCTGGTGTGAAAGGTGAAGAAAGCATTGTTGTTTGAACTAACTAGGAAATGTACATATCTGTGTATCTCGCTCTCTCTTTTTGACAACCTGTCATTCTTTATTCTCTGCTTTACTTACCTTCCCCTCTTTCTCCACTTTTTTTCTTGGTCTCTTTATTTTTTCCCTATTTCCCCTCTCTTTTTATTTCCCCTCCCTTATCTCTCACCTTTCTCTTTTTTTATTCACTTTGCTTCCCATTTGCTCTCTCCCCCTCTCTCCATCACTCTGCCTTTTCCTGCCCTTTCTTCTTCTTTTCACCATCCGTCCTACTCCCTCCCTCTCTTTCCCCTCTCACCCTCCATCCCCTCCTGTGCTTTTCTCCTCCTCGCTCCGCCGAATCTCTTCCTCTCCTTCCCTCGGCCCTTCCTGTGCCCCTGTAGCCGTGCAGGAAGAGCGCCAGAGGAACAAGGAGCGGGAGAGTGAGGCGGAGTCGACCAGCGCCGTCAACGAGGAGATGCCCGTGGAAAAGATCCTGGAGGCCGAGATGGCCGTAGAGCAGAAGACCGAGGTGCATGCCGACGGGACCTCCGAGGGCAGCTCGGTAAATGCGTGTGTGTGTTTCTGTGTGTGACCCACCATCTGGCCCTGCGATGCACACATACCAATTTCTCTTACTTCGTTCCTCACACTGTCTATTTCTAGACATGGGATTGTGCGACTGCACCAACAATTTATTGTGATACAGTAGATTCTGAGACCACAGACCCACTTTAAAAAAATGTGATCCAAAGGCCTGTAGTCTCTATTTTGTACCCTATGTTGAAGCCAGTCTCTCTCCCTCTGTTTCTCTCTCCAGCCCAACGACCCGGTCACCAACATTTGCCAGGCTGCAGACAAGCAGCTGTTTACCCTGGTGGAGTGGGCCAAGAGGGTCCCCCACTTCTCTGAGCTGGCCCTGGACGACCAGGTCATCCTGCTACGCGCTGGTACGTTCAAAAAGCCTTCGCCTTTCAAGTTCATTGCCACCAAATGGAAGAAAGCCAATGTAAGCAGGGAGGAATACCTGGACAAATCCAATAAAAAGTTTGTTTTCCATTTAAAAAGTTTATTTCCTGCACCCTAATGAGCACGGCCCTGTTCAGCTTTGACCTCATTAAAACACAGCCGTACATGGATAGGCTGATAGCCCACGAGGAGAGAGACAGGGTTATCTTTTATAATACAGTAGCCTCACATTTTGACCAGATACAATTCTATTTTACAGTAAACAAATTGACAACAGACTTTCAGCACACTTATAGGGAAGGACGACACATGCACGGCACTTACACAAATGACTGATGATTGGCTGAGAAAAAAATGTAAAAAAATGGTGGGGGCTGTTTTGCTAGACTTCAGTGCAGCTTTTGACATTATTGATCATAGTTTGCTGCTGGATAAACATATGTGTTCTGGCTTTGCACCCCCTGCTATATTGTGGATAAAGAGTTACCTGTCTAACAGAACAGAGGGTGCTCTTTAATGGAAGCCTCTCCAACATAATCCAGGCAGAATCAGGAATTCCCCATGGCAGCTGTCTAGGCCCGTTACTGGCCTTGAGTAAGGTTAGTGTCTATGTATGCGGATGACTCAACACTATACACGTCAGCTACTACAGTGAGGGAAATTACTGCAACACTTAACAAAGTGCTTCAGTCAGTTTCAGAATGGGTGGCAAGAAATAAGTCAGTCCTAAATATTTCAAAAACTAAAAGCGTTGTATTTGGGACAAAACATTCACTAAACCAATCAACTAAATCGTCTAATTAATAATGTCGAAATTGAGCAAGTTGAGGTGACTAAACTGCTTGGAATAACCCTGGATTATAAACTCATGGTCAAAACATGTTGATGCAACAGTAGCTAAGATGGGGAGAAGTCTGTCCATGATAAAGTGCTACTCTGCCTTCTTAACAACGCTATAAACAAGGCAGGTCCTCAGTGTTGTGAACTCAGTCACATGACTTGGACTCGAGTCTGATTTGATGAGACTCAACCTGATAGAAAATAAAATAACTTGAGACTTGACTTGGAGCCTCAAGACTCGGGACTCAACTTTGACTGATGACTTGATATTATCTGGCCAGGTTTTGTAATGTTTTGTCACTCATTTTGTGACACAGAGTCTCCGTGGATTAGTCACGCAGCCAGAGACAGTAGTCGCCGCATCGCCCTTGTAAAAAAAAAAACATGTCAGTTGCAACAGATTGTTTAGTGAAACGCAAACTCTGCACTCTGATTACACCAGCATACTGTCAATCAACACAGTTCGGATGAGCTGGCGAGCAGATTGCTGATTTGCTGTAAACGTCAAATTATAGGGAGAGAGAATTGCCATAATAAATAAATATGCAACTTCAAAAATGTTTTGCCATCGAAAATATTAACTGTTTACTTTGCAAGCTCCCCAGCAATGGGGCAACAATTACGAGCATAGCCCTATTGGTCTTTTAGTATGTGGGCCTAACAATTGCTTGAAGTTGATCATTTACTTATGAAGCGTGCATTTGGAATTGGATGTTAAAATGTATTATTACTGTGGCGAAGACTCTTCACTTGCACAGAGTGGCTTTTCTCTTGTTGAAATGTTTCCTGTTGCTTTCACACTTTTAAATGCATAGGCCCTATGTGGTCAATGTACAGTGCCTTCGGAAATAATTCAACACATGTTTAACACATGTTACGGCCTTATTCTAATATATTTAAAAAAATATTTTTAAATGACCCTCATCAATTTACACACAATACCCCATAATGTCTAAGAGAACACTTTTTTTGTTTGTTGCTAAAATGTAAATAAATAAAAAACGGAAATATAATATACTTTGTTGAAGCACCTTTGGCAGCGATTACAGCATAAAGTCTTCTTAGGTATGATGCTACAAGCTTGGCACACCTGTTTTTGGGGAGTTTCTCCCATTCTTCTCTGCAGATCCTCTTAAGCTTGGTTGGATGGGAAGCGTTGCTGTCCAGTTATTTTCAGGTCTCTCCAGAGATGTTCAAGTCCGGCTCATGCTGGGCCACTCAAGGACATTCAGAGACTTGCATTGTTTTGGCTGTGTGCTTAGGGTCGTTGTCCTGTTGGAAGGTGAACCTTTGTGCCCAGTCTGAGGTCCTGAGCACTCTGGAGTAGGTTTTCATCAAGAATCTCTCTGTACTTTTCTCTGTTCATCTTTCCCTCAATCCTGACTAGTCTCCCAGTCCCTGCTGCTGAAAAACCTCCCCACAGCATGATGCTGCCACCACCATGCTTCCTGATTGCTCGGTTTGGCCGGGCGGCCAGTTCTAGGAAGAGTCTTCTTGGTGGTTCCAAACTTCTTCCATTTAAGAATGATGGAGACCGCTGTGTGTTTGGGGACCTTAAATGCAGTAGACATTTGTTGGTACCCTTCCCCAGATCTGTGCCTCACGACTATCCTGTCTCGGAGTTCTACGGACAATTCTTTTGACCGCATCCCTTGGTTTTTGCTCTGACATGCACTGTCAACTCTGGGACCTTATATAGACAGGTGTGTGCCTTTCCAAATCATGTCCAATCAATTGAATTTACCACAGGTGAACTCCAATCAAGTTGTAGAAACATATCAAGGATGATCAATGGAAAACAGGATGCACCTGAGCTCAATTTCGGGTCTCATATCAAAGGGTCTGAATACTTATGTAAATAAGGTATTTCTTTATTTTTAAAAATAAAAACCCGTTTTCGCTTTGTCATTATGGGGTATTGTGTGTAGATTGCCAAGTTTTTATTTTGTATTTAATCCATTTTAGAATAAGGCTGTAACGTTTCAAAATGTGGAAAAGGTCTGAATACTTTTCGAAGGCGCTGTATATTCCATTTAATAGTAAAGTCATTAATAGCGTTTCATCATTCCGTCCCATTTCTTGCAACACGTTGACATTTCTGTTTCATGTTTGATTGGCCTACAACACATTTTCATTTAGCCAACCATTTCTTACCCTGCTCTGAGCAGGCAGTGCACTTTATAGTGCGCATATGAACGTTCGCAAGACTCATGAGGTAGAAGTTCTGTTTACTTAATTAAATATATGGTTTCCTTTGTTCATATTTTTCCTGGTCATGTCAGAGTTCGGTGTGTCTGTGTCCCATATTTCTGTCATTTCTGTTGTGCGTAATTGGAGCGCACGCGCCTCGGAGCGCATTGGAACGCTTTGGAGTAGAATAAGAGAACATGATTGTTCCATGTATGCGTGGGTTTGAAATATTATTAAATCTGATTAAGACGATTGTAACAATTGATGTGGAAATGGCCTTTTACATTGTAGAATCAGTTGATTGGTTGTAATTGCCAGCTGGGTAATTGTATGGTCCTGGGAGCCAAGTTCATATATAAATGTAGGCCTACCTGTTTGAGCTCCTGTTAGACAGATTACATTTGGTTTCTCCAGGAGAGGCTGCACAGTCTTGCCCTCTACCTGTGTCTGTTAATATAGAGCAGGTTAAGCCTGATACAGGGTCCGAGGCTATTTCTTTTGGGCTATTGCCCGTGTATATTTGGTAAATCTACTTGTATATTTGGTATGATATGGAGCTTTCACCATTAGATCACCAAGACCTGTAAATAAATGTACACTCTGAGCACCTCAACCTGCGTTGCCTTCTGCTGATTTCATGCCTGCTACAAGGTCCCTATTTTACAATTACATAGTCAAAATGTGTTGTAGACAAAATAATGAAAATGGCTGTCTGGTAGCCTCAATAAATAGACAAATTTGTTGCTTGTATATAGAGTGGGGAGAACAAGTATTTGATACACTGCCGATTTTGCAGGTTTTCCTACTTACAAAGCATGTAGAGGTCTGTAATTTTTATCAGAGGTACACTTCAACTGTGAGAGACGGAATCTAAAACAAAAATTCATAAAATCACATTGTATGATTTTTAAGTAATTCAGTTGCATTTTATTGCATGACATAAGTATTTGATACATCAGAAAAGCAGAAGTTAATATGTGGTACAGAAACCTTTGTTTGCAATTACAGAGATCATACGTTTCCTGTAGTTCTTGACCAGGTTTGCACACACTGCAGCAGGGATTTTGGCCCACTCCTCCATACAGACCTTCTCCAGATCCTTCAGGTTTCGGGGCTGCCGCTGGGCAATACGGACTTTCAGCTCCCTCCAAAGATTTTCTATTGGGTTCAGGTCTGGAGACTGGCTAGGCCACTCCAGGACCTTGAGATGCTTCTTACGGAGCCACTCCTTAGTTGCCCTGGCTGTGTGTTTCGGGTCGTTGTCATGCTGGAAGACCCAGCCACGACCCATCTTCAATGCTCTTACTGAGGGAAGAGGTTGTTGGCCAAGATCTCGCAATACATGGCCCCATCCATCCTCCCCTCAATAAGGTGCAGTCATCCTGTCCCCTTTGCAGAAAAGCATCCCCAAAGAATGATGTTTCCACCTCCATGTTTCACGGTTGGGATAGTGTTCTTGGGGTTGTACTCATCCTTCTTTGTCCAAACATGGCGAGTGTAGTTTAGACCAAAAAGCTCTATTTTTGTCTCATCAGACCACATGACCTTCTCCCATTCCTCCTCTGGATCATCCAGATGGTCATTGGCAAACTTCAGACGGGCCTGGACATGCGCTGGCTTGAGCAGGGGGACCTTGCGTGCGCTGCAGGATTTTAATCTATGACGGCGTAGTGTGTTACGGATGGTTTTCTTTGAGACTGTCGTCCCAGCTCTCTTCAGGTCATTGACCAGGTCCTGCCGTGTAGTTCTGGGCTGATCCCTCACCTAACTCATGATCATTGATGTCCCACGAAGTGAGATCTTGCATGGAGCCCCAGACCGAGGGTGTTTGACCGTCATCTTGAACTTCTTCCATTTTCTAATAATTGCGCCAACAGTTGTTGCCTTCTCACAAAGCTGCTTGCCTATTGTCCTGTAGCCCATCCCAGCCTTGTGCAGGTCTACAATTTAACCCTGATGTCCTTACACAGCTCTCTGGTCATGGCCATTGTGGAGAGGTTGGAGTCTGTTTGATTGAGTGTGTGGACAGGTGTCTTTTATATAGGTAACGAGTTCAAACGGGTGCAGTTAATACAGGTAATGAGTGGAGAACAGGAGGGCTTCTTAAAGAAAAACTAACAGGTCTGTGAGAGCCGGAATTCTTACTGGTTGGTAGGTGATCAAATACTTATGTCATGCAATAAAATGCAAATTAATTACTTAAAAATCATACAATGTGATTTTATGGATTTTTGTTTTGTCTCTCACAGTTAAAGTGTACCTTGATCAATATTACAGACCTCACATGCTTTGTAAGTAGGAAAACCTGCAAAATCGGCAGTGTATCAAATACTTGTTCTCCCCACTGTATTTTTATTGTTTTACTTGACTTAAAAAACATGACTCAACTTGATATGCTCTTAGAATGCACGACTTGAACTTGACTCGAGTCTTGACTTGAGACTCGGACCTTGTGACTTGAGACTTGCTCGGGACTCGAATAATAGTGACTTGTTCCCAACTCTGCAGGTCCTACGGGCCCTGGTTTTGTCGCACCTGGACTTACTGTCCAGTCGTGTGGTCAGGTGCCACTTGTTATGAAATGCAAAGTCATGTAATATTTGTAATTGTATATAACTGCCTTGATGTTGCTGGACCCCAGGAAGAGTAGCTGCTCCCTTGGCAGCAGCTTATGGGGATCCTTAACAAATACATGGATGACCCGGTCTCTCTCTTCTCTCCAGGTTGGAACGAGCTGCTGATTGCCTCCTTCTCTCACCGCTCCATCAGCGTGAAAGATGGCATCCTACTGGCCACCGGCCTGCATGTGCACAGGAACAGCGCCCACAGCGCTGGCGTTGGAGCCATCTTCGACAGGTAACAGGCACACACACACACACACACACACGTGCGATGGACCTCAGTGAAGGACATAGAAGCAACCTTTTGCATGTTCATTTTCAAAGAGAAGGTCATAAACTTCAGGGAGAAAGATTGAAAAAAAAAGTGCCTCTGAATGATTAAAGCGTTCTTAATTGGTTTAAACAATAAATGTCTAGTGTTTTTGTAATGGCCGTTTGTTTTATTTGATCATACACGCCGTCATATATTCACTTTACCATACATGTGTTTGTAAAACATAACTTCCAGTCATAGGAATTCATTGAAGCATTGAAATGGTGTCCAATTATGCCTGTTGCAGTTTACTGTTCATTAAATGTCCGTTTCTCTTTGGAGTCCAGATGCTTTGTTGAAATGAGCTGAATTAAGGGAGAATGGAGAATGGAGAACGTTGCACTTTTTTCCCCAGGGTTCTGCTGGCTGCGTGTCTGGCTCTAGAATGACACAGCGTGCCAGGACGCTGACGACTAAATGCTTCATGTAGACGTCGCCCTTGATTTCACTAGGACACCCCCACCCCCCACCCCAATCACAGCCACACATTCATCTATTCTCTTTTACATTGGCAGATGTCAGTATTTTATTCAGTAGCATGGCACCTGTCTTGAGTAAAATCCTGCGCTCATCGCAGCTCTCAAGGAACAGGCGTGCCCTCCCCAACTCAGTAGAGTAGCCACATCACATGGTGTGAATTCATTGTTTATTACACAGTAACCTACATTTTTATGAATAGTTCATCAGCTGCAAGACTCCCAATTCCCGCAGGAATTTAAGCATATCTTGGATTAACCGGTTGCAGGCTTTTGTTTCAGATTCATCGCAATCTAGACCTCCTTGTGGTCCAGTGAATGTTATTTTATTTTATTTTTGTTGACCTTTCTCAATTCTCATGTTTTTATCCTCACTTCTCTTTTTTTTGTTTGATTCATTACAATATTATTTTCTTTGCATTATTTTATGATTTATGCTAAATCAATTGAATTAACATGATTAAACTGCCCTGATCATATTACTGCATTGTTCCTTTGATGCCTATTTATTACGCTCCTCTATTTTCCTATTCTTCTGCTCTACTGTCATTGGCTCATGCTAATACACATAACCATTTTTGTGCTGATTTGGATAAACCAGTTGCATTTAGAATTTTTTAAATGATGCGTACTTACCCAGGAAGTTGTATATGACAATTATCGATGGTACAAGGAAGTATGCCTTAAACACTACAGTAGTTAAGTTAAGCAGAGGTCTTGGGTAATACTGCATAGAACTATTTATCTTGTTTCAATCTGAACCAACAGGAACGTTTTCTCCTCGAGATCTTGTCTCTGCTCAAACGTCTCAGATCTATTTGTTGCTGTGTTACATTGTCATATCTTTGTATTTTTGTCATTCCTCAAGCTTTACTTCCTGTAGTTTTAGTGCTTTACTTCCTGTAGTTTTAGTGCCATCTTAAACCTTTTCATCAGGTCAAGTCTCCATCAACAAGAGCCTGTAGCCTGTTACTCCCAGAAGTGGAACCGGGCACCAAAATGCACTGCAGAGTCTAACTTACCTGTTTCTCTGGGCCCAAACCAATGCAGGGGGGACAATGTAATAACAATGTAACTGTGTAATAACATTGTAATAACACATTGTAATTGCATACACAGGGAGAGTGCGCACAATGCAGAGGTTGGGGCCATATTTGACAGGTAATGACATCACTACACACCCACCTTCCCCTATCAACAACAAATAAAACAAATAACGCCACCCCCCCCCCCCACACAATTTTTTTTTTTTTTTTTTTTAAATCTTGGCCCAGTTGTTGAGAATGAGTGAATCTGGCAAAGAAAGTGCTGTAATATGCCCAGGTAAAAGAGCAGGTTGTGTGTATCTTGTCCGCACGTGTTTCCAGTGAGTGTTGTGTTCTGTTTCTCCTCTTTTCTGTCGGACCTTAGGCTCGACTGGTCACTGGCGCAGCGTCGACAAAACCAGGCTGCTTTACTTTCCTCCCGTTGTGTTCCTTCTCTCCTTATTGAACTATTACACTACCCAACATTATTGCGATGTGCCGTAGTCTATAAATACGTGGTGGTTTGCACTATTGCTTTGTTGCAATTTCTATCATTCACAAGGTTACGTGTGGATTGTGTGTAAAGTGTAAATACAACATGTAAAGAGGATGTTAGACTTGTATCCCAGTCCCCCTGCCCTTGTTAGTTTCTCTATTGGACTGCTGCATCGTTGAGTGGAACTGTGGTGAACCCTAGAGGAGATGCTAACCCATCTCCTCCCGCTCTCTCGTCCCTCTTCCACACCACCTTCTCCTCGACCCCGGTTGTAGAGTTCTCACTGAGCTAGTCAGTAAGATGAGAGACATGCAGATGGACAAGACCGAGCTCGGGTGCCTCCGAGCCATCATCCTCTTCAACCCGGGTAATGATGTGAGACAAGATAAGCCATTTCATCCCAGATATAGCATGATGTCAGGAAGAATCACACGTTAATTCATCTCAGTGCTATAATGCCGGTGTTTGTTCCTGCGTTCAGATGCCAAGGGCCTGTCCAGCTCCAGTGAAGTGGAATTGCTGAGGGAGAAGGTGTACGCATCGCTGGAGTCCTATTGTAAACAGAGATACCCCGACCAGCAGGGCAGGTACAAGAAAAACACACAGACATACTATAGCACTTATCCACACAATACTCCCACATCACCGTCATGATTGACCTCACTCGTTCTCCCCCATTGCCCCCAGGTTCGCTAAGCTCCTCCTCCGGCTGCCAGCGCTACGCTCCATTGGCCTGAAGTGCCTGGAGCACCTGTTCTTCTTCAAGCTGATTGGTGACACCCCTATCGACACATTCCTCATGGAGATGCTGGAGGCGCCCCACCAGCTGACCTAGGAACCAGGTTCTGCTCTGGTCCATCAGGGATTCCCGTTCTGGCACCCTGATTCTGGGACTTCACCATGTCTGCTGGTTTTGACGTCCCACTCACACAAACCCCACAACCCCTTCTTCACTCATTAAATCCCCCCCAAGCTGATACAGCTCTCCAAAAGACCATATGCTGTCAAAAACAAACACTTTTTCCAACACGCACACAGAAACACATACTTTTTTTCACAGTAGGTTAAGACACATGGAAATATCTCATTTTTAACCACAAGTTTTCTCATGAGTTAGCCTTCAGTTTGTAGCCTTCAGCTTTGTGTGTAAACGCTTCTGCGATATCCGGTAGACCTCTTAGCTTCTTGTGGGGTTCGTAGGTTATTCAGATACATTGCTGTATGCATAGATATGACGAGTGGCTTACACCCCCTTTGGTTTTACTCTTGGGTTTACCCTAAACCCATCGTAATCAGGTGTGTAATATTTCAATCAAGTCTCCCAACTTTTCCAGCTTCTATTGGTCGGAACACAACCAACGGAGGCAGACGCACCCCTCTCAGTTCACCAATCCGAATGTGATTTGAATACTATGCTTTATTCACACAGAAATGCGCTGAATTTGTACTGTACTCATAAAATGAGACCTTTTTTAAGGCATTGAAATCCAAGGGGGGGGGGCACTTTGTTTGGCCCTTCTTAAAGCTCACACCAGGCTTTCAAAGAAAGAAAGTGACTTATAGGATGTTTTCTTTTGTTTCTTTGTGGTGTTTGGTCTTCAAGGGCCATTGGAGACACAAAGTGCAACCTTGTTCAAGAACACTGCGTTCATTGGTGCTGTTGTAGATCGTTCTTTTGTTTCATGCCCTATCCTTGCTAATGGTAATTTTTGCACTCTGAAACGTTACTGTGTAAGTAAACATTTAGCAGAAATCCTTCTGCCCATCTTTAAGAAACTGGGGCCGATCACAACACACACGTCATCGAACGAACCGCTCCCCATCTTTCATCATATGTCTTCTTAAGAACCGATATGTTAATGGGGGTGCTTCATTCTGTGAAATGGCCGTCAAGAAAGCCAGGATATCATTGGATAACTTGTTCTATTGGCCTACAATACCCCTACAAACCCCCCTTCTGAATCCTCTGCTTGTTTCATTCAGTGCTTGCAGCCTCTTTCCGCTAACTTTTTACAATCTGTAAATAAGATGACACATCTACTCCTTCACTAGAGTACGATTGGGCGATCCCAGTCGATGCATACAGTAGGGAAGACACAGGCGTTAGCGAGCATATTAATACCCACACACAACAAAAAGTATGCACCGATAGCACTAGCTACAGTATGAACAGCTATTGTACACATTCAACATGTACTGTAAAAAAACATTTAAGGGTTTTACCAATAGACTGGATTTTAAGCTTGAAAAACCCACCTAATTGTCACTGACTAGAAGGTTGCTAGTAGTTGTACTAGTAGTTGTGATGGTATTCTTTCGGGCAACTGTCGGCAGTGTCACGGGCAGGGTGATAGACCCCGCCCCCTTAGGCTGACCAGCCTCAGACGATACTTCCTGTTTAGCGTGGAGCTGATTGGCAGGCTTCAGCGGATGTAATGTGTGGTCTGCTTACACAAAGCTATGCACCAGGGGCTGATTCAGCTCCCCATAACAGAAATGGATGTCAACACATTAGATACAAACAAAGCATCATTACACACAACATAAGCAATATCGGTGGATGCATAAAGAATGAGACCATATACAGTGGCTTTGCGAAAGTATTCATCCCCCTTGGCATTTTTCCTATTTTGTTGCCTTACAACCTGGAATTAAAGTAGATTTTTGGGGGGTTTGTATCATTTGATTTACTTACACAACATGCCTACCACTTTGAAGATGCACATTTCTTCTTGTGAAACAAACAAGAAATAAGACAAAAAAAACAGAAAGCTTGAGCGTGCATAACTATTCACCCCCCAAAGTCAATACTTTGTAAAGCCACCTTTTGCAGCAATTACAGCTGCAAGTCTCTTGGGGTATGTCTCTATAAGCTTGGCACATCTAGCCCCTGGGATTTTTGCCCATTCTTCAAGGCAAAACTGCTCCAGCTCCTTCAAGTTGGATGGGTTCCACTGGTGTACAGCAATATTTAAGTCATACCACAGATTCTCAATTGGACTGAGGTCTGAGCTTTGACTAGGCCATTCCAATACATTTAAATGTTTCCCCTTAAACCACTCAAGTGTTGCTTTAGCAGTATGCTTAGGGTCATTGCCCTGCTGGAAGGTGAACCTCTGAAACAGGTTTCCCTCAAGAATTTCCCTTTTTTTAGCACCACCCATCATTCCTTCACTTCTGACCAGTTTCCCAGTCCCTGCTGATGAAAAACATCCCCACAGCATGATGCTGCCACCAGCATGCATCACTGTGGGGATGTTGTTCTCGGGGTGATGAGAGGTGTTGGGTTTGCGCCAGACGTAGCGTTTTCCTTGATGGCCAAAAAGCTCAATTTTAGTCTCATCTGACCAGAGTACCCTCTTCCATATGTTTGGGGGGTTTCCCACCTGCCTTTTCGAGAACACCAAACGTGTTTTCTTATTTTTTTTCTTTAAGCAAATGGCTTTTTTATGGTCACTCCGTAAAGCCCAGCTCTGTGGAGTGTACGGCTTAAAGTGGTCCTATGGACAGATACTCCAATCTCCGCTGTGGAGCTTTGCAGCTCCTTCAGGGTTGTCTTTGGTCTCTTTGTTTCCTCTCTGGTTAATGCCCTCCTTGCCTGGTCCATGGGTTTTGGTGGGCGGCCCTCTCTTGGCAGGTTTGTTGTAGTGCCATATTCTTTCAATTTTTTAATAATGGAGTTAATGGTGCTCAGTGGAATGTTCAAAGTTTCAGATATGTTTTTATAACCCAACCTTGATCTGTACTTCTCCACAACTTTGTCCCTGACCTGTTTGGAGAGTTCCTTGGTCTTCATGGTACTGCTTGCTTGGTGGTGCCCCTTGCTTAGTGGTGTTGCAGACTCTGGGGCCTTTCAGAACAGGTGTATATATATTGAGATCATGTGACAGATCATGTGACACTTAGATTGCACACAGATGGACTTTATTTAACTAATTATGTGACTTCTGAAGGTATTTGGTTGCACCAGATCTTATTTAGGGACTTCATAGCAAAGGGGGTGAATACATATGCACCCACCACTTTTTCGTTTAGATTTTTTTATTTTATTTTTTTAAACAAGTAATTTTTTTAAATTTCACTTCACCAATTTGGACTATTTTGTGTATGTCCATTACATGAAATCCAAATAAAATCCATTTAAATTACAGGTTGTAATGCAATAAAATAGGAAAAACGCTAAGGGGGATGAATACTTTTGCAAGGCACTGTAGGTATCCCTTTCCATATTGTGGCCATAAAAAATGTAGATGGGTGATTTCTGGAGTATATTTAGAAATTGGTATTATTTACTATTCAGAAATTATGATGAAGAATAGAGGTTGCTGTATCTATCACCTTACTGGACAGAAGTTCAGCTGTCCTAAACTGGGTGCTACACGACTCATATGGTCTTACAATTATAGACATTCTTGTTTACACCAGAGGAGGCTGGTGGGAGGAGCTATAGGAGGATGGGCTCATTGTAATGGCTGGTACGGAATCAATGGAACAGAGTCAAGCATACTTAGTACCATTCCATGAATTCCATTCCAGCCATTACAATGAGCCTGTCCTCCTATAGCACCTCCCACCAGCCTCCTCTTGTTTACACCAACGCAGACACAGTACACACACAAACACAAGGCTAAGAGTGTGCAAGTACACACACACACACACCCTCCACCGTTTTCCGTCTTGAAACCGAGGTCTACTTAAAATTGGATTCCCACTCAGCTGTCCTCTTTTCAGCCGATCCCCTAGATTGACTTGCTGTCAGCCCTTTCTGGCGAGAGGAACACCTCCCCCATGTAATATATGGATATGGAGGATTATACCTGTGTGTCCTACTCCAAGCCTGTGAACAGGCAATAGGAGCACTGTAGACTATTGACATACCTGCTGGTTTATGTATGTCTATACATGTGAAAATGCTCTGTTCCTCAGTGTCCAGATTGTGGATGTACAGAGAAGAGGTGCGGTTGCTTGTTGTCGCATCACGGTTTCAGAGTGGCACCTCAGGGTAGACTATCTTATGTGTGCATCCCCAGTGTGAACCATGATCTTGTCACACCTCCACGATGCTGGCAACAGCCCCCTTTCTGCAATTCCCTCATGGTTTTTTGGAGCTTCCTTAGTTGAATGTGAATGCCTTGTATCTCCCATTTCATTAACATTAGAAAATCCTGGCCTCAGAGGGACCAAACGAGTCCATTTTGACTCCCAACACTCTTAAGTCTAACAAGTACATTTCAGCTAGGCTATCGAATAAATAATATTTTGGTTGTGTTTATGGATGTCTTGGGTAACATTAGAATACGAAAAAATATATAATTTCAAAGAACAAAATAGAATTTGTATTCGTTTATGTTACTTGTAGGCTATCTGTTGCCTAATGTTCAAGTGTGGAGCTCACGGAACAGTGGTTCTTATAGGGAACAGTGATATTTTGAAATGGAGCTAATTCTGGATACTATATCGAAATAAAAACGTCTTACCTGCATGTGACTCTGTAGGAGGATTTGAAAAAGTCACTTTTTGGCACTCTGAAAAAGACATGTCCTCTTAAAACTGCTTATAACACTCATTCTGTTTGTGATATCGAAATGATAAAATAAGTGTGTTCAACAGACTTATTTAGGAAAAGTCAAGGACAGACTTTACAAATGGCAGAGATATTTCAATTTAAAATTCATATTAAGTCAAAAGGGCTCACTTGCCTCTTCTAGTGCTAAAACAGTGAATTTAAAGTGAATCCCTTGCTGTGCTGTGTCTTGTCCCATAAAATGCCATTTTGCTATGAGCAGGGATGTATTTAGTACAGTACCATATACGTATAACAGCTCTATGCAAATTCTACAGGTTTTATAAGCTAAGCATTTTCAAGTTGTTCAGGCAGACAGTTTATCAGAAGATGGTCGGTCCCAAGTAATTTTTTTTTTTTCAATAATTTTAAAACATGTATTTTGATATGTCACTGTGTTGATAAGTCGCGATGTTTATATGTCACGATGTTGACTGCGTACAATGAAGCCTTGTTCTGGTTATACCAGCAGGCTCGGGTCTGCTGCAGCATGGAGAGAGGTTTTCAACAAAACAACGAGATGCACAGAATAGCAAGGCGCACGCGAAGGGGGTGAAAATTGGCAAACACGTTTCCTGGCCCCTTCCTCTTCCCTTGCCAACGGAGTGCAATGGTCATTTGGTATTACTTGATGGCAGTGCGGCGGTGGTCATCGCCCTTGGAGACAGACCGCCGGCGTGCGGCCCAAAGATGCGTGTCCTTCGTGACCGCGTGCACTCAAGGCAGACGCCTGGACCTTTGATTACGTTCAGTATCTCCAACTTTTGAAATCACTTGCTTTAAATCAAATTAAAACGCTTCTTTATTAAAACTGGGGCTGTGAAGCTGTCATGTATTGGTATGTAGATTTTAGACTTATTTTACATAGGCACCCTGGAGCAAAGGCCCTCTGCGATGATCTAAACACCCCATGCGGTTGGCAGGTTTGCACCACCCATGTGATGATACAACACTGCCAAACGGGTGCGAAGTCCAGCGTTGATGCTGTGTCATGCTGAGGGGTGTGCTTTGTCACAAAAAGGCCCCTTATAAGAAGGATGTCACAGCAAGGGGGAGGGCCAGTGGCCCCTATGGTGCTAATGCTGTACATTGGTGCTTTTTTTTAAAGGGCCGACCTTGCTTTGATTGCCAAGAGGGCAGAGTTACAAGCTAGGAACGTGCACAGATCATTCGGCTATTTGGATCACGGTTCTATCTTCCGTGTCCAGCGCAAACAGGAGTGTTTACGTTGAAAAATATGCGTTGGGACACTGCAGCAAACCTTGGCTTCGGGCCGAAGAAAAAAAAAGAGGAGTCAATGCATGGACTCCAAACGCCTCTGGATAGTGTCCCATTACATGGAATGAACTTGAGGGGAGGGCCAACTCAACATGGTAGACGCCACTCTTTATAGGAGGGAGGTCGTGCTCTCCAGTTGAAAGAATGCTTTCAGAGTTGAAGTGCTTAGGGTGGGGCATAGGGTGGGACACTTTGACTTGATCCGATGATGGTTTATTGGTCAAGAAAAGCTGTTTTTCTTTTGAATTAGATCTAGAGATGTCCTGTCATTGACTCCCACCACAATACACTGCTTCTTTGCCTGTGTTTGACTCTTTCCCATGACCAGGCTGTTCATCTTTCTGTATTCAGGAGTATTAAACAAATGCAAAAACGTATTCACGTGGGTTTCCTTTTTCTCATGTTAATTCTTTGTCTAGTTTTTATCTCTGACTCCAGCATATACATGTGCAAATTATATACTCTTTTGTGTGTTTTGGGGAAGGAAAGCAACAACAAGAAATTGTCATTTGGAATCTGCTTCTGTTTGTTGTATCATTTCTAAGTAAAGTTTTAATACTGGACCATTCCTGTCTTGGTGGATTTAGTCTTTCTCCATGGTTTTCAGTGCATGTTTCAAAAGAAGCATTCAAAGAACAATGTGGAACATTTGACTTGTTGGAAACTTGACAACCATTTACTATTGGACTAAAAAAAAGGTGTATTTAGATAAATTATACATTCTGATCTTCTGAGTTGATGTAAATCAGTGGAAGCATTTTCCCCAACCTTCATACATAAAACAACTTGTTGTCCAATAAATGTAATGTCCCGATTGGCCTTTGTAGTCCCCCATCCCAATAAATCGGATGGTATGGTCCCCAGTCCAGCAGGACCCCCGGGCCTCGAGTGACCAGTGGCGCTGTAGTTTAGTGATGAACCCAGCAGAGGGAGCGCCGACCTATGTCCGCCCATTAATTCAACTATATGGTGTCCTTTCTACCCCGGCCTGTAACCAACTGCCCAGCCGCGGAGTGTCTGTCAGTCGCTCTTCGCTGTTTGGCTATGACCGCTTCTCTTTACAGGTTTATTTTTTGTTCTCTCCCCCCGTCCCTGTCTCCTCCCTCAATTTTGACTCATTGGTTTAAATTTCTTCTCGGTCAACAATGGTTTGCCTTTCCCCTCAAAATTACAAAATAGTTCTAGAACGCTATGCACAATTAACCCGAGGATTTGGGCCCATTGACAGTACATTTCGACGCCTATAAAATTCCGAACATAAATCACAGGCCACGTTAATAGCCTAAATAGCAGACTATACAATATAATTGAAAACAAGTCCTCGGACTACACAACTTTCTATAAAACATTTTGGTCCCCATTTATTGAGGCTACAGTCCCTCAGATTTATCTACCGTGTTACAATTGAATTCCCCATTATTTTGAAATAGTTTCAAAAATGTCTTGTTCAAAGTAACGTTTTGCAGGTTTGGTCCGCGTTAAAGTAGCCTAATGGTATAAATGGCGATATGCTAGTCTAAACGTCTTAGGTCAATAACTGTCACGCAGCAGCTTTGACTGAAATTGAAAAGGCTTTTTGCTATGTACTCGAGTTATTTCGGCACCATACCGAGTCAAACGTTACGTTACACACGCAATACAAATTTCCAACTTTATTGTGATTCGGTGGAATTTGACTGAAGAGGATGGAGCCTGTCCTCATTTGGTAGTAGGTCGACTCAGGAAGCTGCGTCTGTTGTTTCAATTGTGTCCGGCAGAGGGAGCACGTACAATAAATAACCTCTGACACAGAGACATGATGAGCTTGATGTCGAGCAGTGGTTCAATTGTATTCTAGGCCTATGTGTGGACCCCCAAGTACAGTTGAAGTCGGACGTTTACGTACACTTAGGTTGGAGTCATTAAGACGTTTTTCAAACACTCCACAAATTTCTTGTTGACAAACTATAGTTTTGGCAAGTGGGTTAGGACATTACTTTGTGCATGACAAGTAATTTTTCCAACAATTGTTTACAGACAGATTATTTTACTTATAATTCACTGTATCACAATTCCAGTGGGCCAGAAGTTTACATACACTAAGTTGACTGTGCCTTTTAACAGCTCGGAAAATTCCATAAAATTATGTCATGGCTTTAGAAGCTTCTGGTAGGCTAATTGACATAATTTAAGTCAATATGAGGTGTACCTGTGGATGTATTTCAAGGCCTACGTTCAAACTCAGTGCCTCTTTGGGAAAATCTAAAGAAATCAACCAAGACCAAAGAAAAACATTGTAGACCTCCACAAGTCTGGTTCATCCTTGGGAGCAATTTCCAAACGGCTGAAGGTACCACATTCATCTGTACAAACAATAGTACGCAAGTATAAACACCATGGGACCACGCAGCCGTCATACCGCTCAGGAAGGAGACGCGTTCTGTATCCTAGAAATGAGCGTACTTTGGTGCAAAAGGTGCAAGTCAATCCCATAACAACAGCAAAGGACCTTGTGAATATGCTGGAGGAAACAAGTACAAAATGATCTATATCCACAGTAAAACGAGTCCTGTATCGACATAACCTGAAAGGCCGCTCAGCAAGGAGGGAGCCACCACTCCAAAACCGCCATAAAAAAATCCCGACTACGGTTTGCAACTGCACATGGGGACAAAGATCATACTTTCTAGAGAAATGTCCTCTGGTCTGATGAAACAAAAATAGAACTGTTTGGCCATAATGACCATCATTATGTTTGGAGGAAAAGGGGAGGCTTGCAAGCCGAAGAACACCAACCCACCCGTGAAGCACAGGGATGGCAGCATCATGTTGTGGGGGTGCTTTGCTGCAGGAGGGACTGGTGCACTTCACCAAATAGATGGCATCATGAGGTAGGAAAATTATGTGGATATATTGAAGCAACATCTCAAGACATCAGTCAGGAAGTTAAAACTTGGTCGCAAATG
This sequence comes from Oncorhynchus keta, assembly GCF_023373465.1. Lineage (NCBI taxonomy): Eukaryota > Metazoa > Chordata > Actinopteri > Salmoniformes > Salmonidae > Oncorhynchus > Oncorhynchus keta. The sequence continues at coordinate 36,768,392 of NC_068439.1, forward strand.
GGTCTTCCAAATGGACAATGACCCCAAGCATACTTCCAAAGTTGTGGCAAAATGGCTTATGGACAACAAAGTCAAGGTATTGGAGTGGCCATCACAATGCCCTGATTTCAATCCTATAGAAAAGTTGTGGCCAGAACTGAAAAAATGTGTGTGAACAAGGAGGCCTACAAACCGGACTCAGTTAGACCAGCTCTGTCAGGAGCAATGGGCCAAAATTCACCCAACTTATTGTGGGAAGCTTGTGGAAGGATACCCGAAACATTTGACCCAAGTTAAACCATTTGAAGGAAATGCTATCAAATACTAATTGAGTGTACGTAAACCCACTGGGAATGTGATGAAAGAAATAAAAGCTGAAATAAATCATTCTCTCTACTATTATTTTGACATTTCACATTCTTAAAATAAAGTGGTGATCCTAACTGACCTCAAACAGGGATTTTTTACTAGGATTAAATGTCAGGAACTGAGTTTACATGTATTTGGCTAAGGTGTATGTAAACTTCCAACTTCAACTGTATCTTTGAGCCATATTTAGTAACGTTTTGAATGCATCGGCTGAAATTCTTGAATTAAGGGAATATATACAACGCTGTTAAGGCCAGTGAATCATTATTCAGAATCTGCAGTGGCTGGTTTTTCACAATACCTTGCTCTCAGCTGCACACACTGTGGAGGCCTCTCTTACAAATGGCTTCTTCGCCTCTCTCAGGTTATTTTTAACACTTTGCCTTTCCATCTCCCAGTCCCTCCCCAATCCTGTTCATCTCCTCCCACCCCTGTCCCTCGTCTCCTCCTTGTCCATTTCCCTATGTGTTAAGGGTGGCATAATGGGGCCTTCATGGAGGGACGGAATTCCTCATTCTTTTTAAACTCTCATGCCTGTATGATTACTTTAAATTCATATTATTGCTGAGTTTTGAGAACTAAGCAATTTGTATGAAGTCATATGCCAGCATTTTGGTGGGCAATGCGTGGTTAAGGAACTCCCACACCTAGCTGCATGCAGTCATAACTTTATTGAACCTGTGTACTGATCACTTAGTCCCAGCAAATATTCACATATGGAAAGGCTTGAGGTTTCTGTACTGTTTAAATGCTTTAATCACAGTTCAATTTAAGAAACACTATACTCACATTTGAGATATTGAAGCATGTATTTGCATGTTATACACACTATCACTGAAGAACTTGGTTCGAAGGTCATGCTCTAATATCTATTTTAATCAGCGTGGCTGTGTCTCTTAAATCTCATTTCTTTCTGTTATCCCCCCCGTGTTGCTTTCTGTCTAAATCATCTGATTTAGGACACTGGCTTCGTTCCTCTCTCAGTATTAACCCTGCCTTCATTCTATCCCATTATCGCTCACAAAGCCTACATGTTTTTTCTTCTTTCGGCCCCATCCTGTTTCTTTCTATGACTATAAGGTCAAAAGTGAAAGATCCATGTAGACTTGAGGAAGGTACGGTGCCTTCCCAAAAGTATACCCCTTGACCTATTCCACATTTTGTTGTTACAGCCTGAAAATGGAAATTAAAACAAAAAATGTCACCCATCAACACACAATACCGCATACTGACAAAGTAAAAACAGGTTTTTTAGACATTTACGCAAAATCTATTTAAAATGAAATACAGAAATATCTCATTTAAATAAGTATACACACCCCTGAGTCAATACATAGAATTACATTTGGGAGCATTTACAGCTTTGAGGCTTTCTGGGTAAGTCTGTAAGAGCTTTGCACACCTGGATTGTACAAGCTCTGTCAAATTGGTTGTTGATCATTGCTAGACAGCCATTTTCAAGTCTCGCTATAGATTTTCAAGTCGATTTAAGTCAAAACTGTAACTAGCCACTCAGCGACATTCAATGTTGTCTTGGTAAGGAACTACACTGCAGATTTGACCTTGTTTTAAGTTATTGTCCTGCTGAAAAGTGAACTAGTTTCCCAGTGTCCGTTGGAAAGCAGACAACCAGGTTTTGCTATAGGATTTTGCCTGTGCTTATAGCTAGCTGTATTCCGTTCTTTTTATCCCAAAACATTCCCTAGTCCTTGGCGATGCCAAGCATACCCATAACATGATGCAGCCACCATCATGCTTTAAAATATGAAGAGTGGTACTCAGTGATGTGTTGTTAGACTTGCCCCAAACATAATGCTTTGTATTCAGGACAAAAAGTGAATTTCTTTGGCACATTTTTTGTGCCTTGTTGCAAACAGGATGCATGTTTTGGAATATTTTTATTCTGTACAGGCTTCCTTAATTTCATGCTGTGTCATGTATGCTCCCTGGCCGGCCTCTAGGTCATCAGGCTGCTGATTATCCCGCACACCTGTCACCATCGTCTTGCGCACCGGTGCCTCATGACACTCACCTGGACTCCTTCACCTCCTTGATTATCTTCTCTATATCTGTCACTCCCCTTGGTTTTTTCCTCGGGTGTTATTGACTTTGTTTTCATGTCGGTGTGTTGTTTGTGGCTCGTATTCATTGTTTCTTTTACTTATTAAAACACTCACTCCCTGAACTTTCTTCCCGACTCTCAGGGCACTCGTTACATGCTGTCATTTAGGTTTGTATTGTGGAGTAACTACAATGTTGTTGATCAATCCTCAGTTCTATAATATTACGACAATTAAACTCAGTAACTGTTTTAAAATCACTATTGGCCTCATGGTGAAATCCGTGAGCAGTTTCCTTCCTCTTCGGCAACTGAGTTAGAAAGGACGCCTGTATCTTTGTAGTGAATGGGTGTATTGATAAGCCATCCAAAGTGTAATTAATAACTTCACCATGCTCAAAGGGATATCCAGTGTCTGCTTTTGTACATTTTTACACATCTACCAATTGGTGCCCTTCTTTCCTAGGCACTGAAAAACACTGGTCTTTGTAGTGGAATATGTGCTTGAAATTCAGATAATTGTATGTGTGAGGTACAAAGATGGGGTTGTTTTTTTAATCATGTCAACCACTATTATTGAACATGGAATGAGTCCATGCAACTTATTATAATTTTTGTTAAACATTTTTACTGCTAAACTTATTTAGGCTTGCTATAACAAAGGGGTTGCATACTAATTGACTCAAGACATTTCAGCCGTGGATTTACATTTTTTTATTTTATTTTAATCTACCAACTGTATTCCACTTTGACATTATTGAGTATTGTCTGTAGATCAGTGGCACAAAATCTTAATTTAATCAATGAATAAATGAATTCAGGCTCCAACACAACTCTTGACAAGGCATGTGAAGGCACTGTGGGCCAAATGTACTCAGATGTACATTTACTGGACATCGAGGGCCTCTAAGAATAGCTTAAAGAGGGCAATAATGAGAATGGAACACAGCCCATAGGGTATATTTCTAGATCTGAGAGAATTCCGTTCTGCTCCAAAAAGAAAAGTACACACATCACAAAGCCAGCAGTATTTAGAGGCCCAATGTGATGAAGTTGCATAAATGAGCAGAATGTAAATGTGAAACCAGAAAACAACAGAGACCCACATATATTTTGTCCCATTATGCAAAATAACAATGAGATTCTAGTGTAGACTAAAATGTGGACAAAACATTTACGGGGAAAAAAACATTGTTTTGCAATCTATGCCAATCATTCACTGCAATGAAAACGAGAGTATTAGTAGTGGGGTCCTTGCCAGGAGTGAACGTGAGAAGGGTGAAATGGGTAAAGGAAGGGAAGAGTACAGACAGGAAGGAAGAAAGGGAGGGATTATTATTCTGTATCATCATAGTTATTTCTTCTTCTAACTGGCTCTCTGTGTGTTAGCATAGGCCGGATGTGACCAATCAAAAATCAGAGATCAAACAAGGAACCGCTTTGATGACTTTCCAAAGGCAGACATTTCTGACCTCAAACATTCCTTTCATTTTGGGATTGTTTTTATTGTGCTCTCTGCCATGATTAACATTTTTTATTTATTTAACTCGGCAAGTCAGTTAGGAACAAATTCTTATTTACAATGACGGCCTACTGGGGAATAGTGGGTTAACTGCCTTGTTTGGGCAGAAAAACAGATTATTTACCTTGTCAGCTCGGGGTTTTGATCCAGCAACCTTTCGGTTACTGGCACAACGCTCTAACCACTAGGCTACCTGCCACCCCCCACTAGGCTACCTGCCGCCCCAAACTATACCCAATCTCTATTTCTTGTTATTATAGATTTCACCACTGTGGATCACTGAGGAGATATTTTATAGGCCAATCATTTGCATGCTATTTGGTAACTTTAATGAATAAGCGCTCATAAAATACATATAGTGTACATACTATTAGTAAATGAGTGATTATGAATGTCTATATTTTTTTATACTCTTTCTAGGTTGTAAGATTGGATCACTGTCACGGCCATCTTCCTGGAAGGAATAAGTGGACCAAAGCGCAGTGTGGTGAGCGTACATTTTCCTTTTATTATAGTAAATGTCGCCAACAAAACAAGAAAACAAAGAAACGACCGTGAAGCTTAACAGGGCATTAGTGCCACTAACAAAGATAACCTCCCACAAACACAACAGGGAAAAAGGCTGCCTAAGTATGATTCCCAATCAGAGACAATGATAGACAGCTGTCCCTGATTGAGAACCATACCTGGCCAAAACATAGAAATAACAAAACATAGAAAACAGAACATAGAATGCCCACCCAAATCACACCCTGAACAAACCAAAATATAGACATAAAAAGGCTCTCTCGGGTCAGGGTGCGACAATCACTGTAGATAGCTTTACTTTGATGCAAACTGCAAGCGGGAGTCAGAACTTGTCAGGAACAGACGGTCAGCAGCTGGATTAGCTTCAAAGGTAAGATGGGTTTTGTTAGTTATCCAATCGTAAGGAGCTGATGTTCGCGCCCTGGTTGGGTCAGGGATGTGACCTAATCTGTTACTGTGGTGCCATGACTAAAATCTGCCTGGTTGCTGAGGTTTAACATGTGCTTATCATTGGTGATTCTTTTGTTTGATTCATTGATGAGGTGATTGTAGGAATCCAAACAAAGAACAGCAAGGAACCAAGCACTGAGCCCTGGAGGACTCCAATCTTCAAAATGCATTGATTGTGAGAAACAATTCCTGCCCTTGGCCACCTATTAGGAGGTAGATAAGACCCGGTCCAAAAACAACCCATAGCCTCTATGCACTTCATGTAGATAGAAATAATTGTATAGGTAAGCTATGAGAAATATGGTAGTTGCTCCACCTTGCCCTCTCAATATTGCTTACACCTAACCAATTCTAACCAAGGTGTCACGATGGTCATTTTGAGGAGACCAAGGCGCAGCGTGATTGGAATACATTCTTCTTTTATTAAAACGAAGAACACTTAAACAAACTAACAAAACATGAAGCTATAAACAACTAGTGCTGACATGCAACTACACATAGACAATAACCCACAAAACCAAAAGGGAAAATGTCAACCTAAATAGGATCCCCAATCAGAGACAACGATAAACAGCTGCCTCTGATTGGGAACCATTTCAGGCCACCATAGACCTACATTTACCTAGACATACCAAAACCCCATAGATATACAAAAACCCTAGACAGGGAACACCTATACAATACAAAAACTAAACCAACCACCCATGTCACACCCTGACCTAACCAAAATAATAAAGAAAACTAAGATAACTAAGGACAGGGCGTGACACAAGATCTGGGAGTTGTTTCTAGAGCATGATCACTGGGCCCGTCTCTGCTGCTTCTTATTATAACTAATTAATGAATTATATCATCAGATGATGGTTTAATTTGTCCAATTCTGCCAACGGGCCTTGCAGGATCAAAACTGAAAGGGGAGGTGGAATCTCATGTAGACTGGAATGGAGTGTTGATACCAATGGACTTTGGCTGCTTGTGGTGCTGAGTACATTTGCTTTCTTCTGTGGGAATTGCACCCGGTCTCCTCATGGAAACGTGTTTATTTTGTCTGGGTTTTATTTACTATCTCAGCCGTTGCTCACAGTGGCTTATTTGTCATTGTTTCGCCAATGTTTAGAATCCTGGTTTGCCTGTATAGCCTCAAATCTTGTGTGAAGGGGGAATTATAGACTTTCTAACATTTGTGCCGCTTTTTCCCAACCCCATCCGGCAGCTTGGGAAACTATGAAGTGGTAGACTTTTGGTACAATAGCCCTTAAAGTTAATTATTGTGCCTACAGTATATGTTGTTTGCCTGAATAATCATTATTAACACTTCCACTGTAGAGCTGGTCTTGGATACGGCTGTGTGGGATGAAGCCTCCACAGTTCTCGTCTCTCTCCTCCTTCTCCTCCACGCTCACCCTCCTCCGAAGCTCTGCTGTACCTCTGGCCCTGTCTATGCTGCGTCCTGTCTCACAAAAGGCCCTTCTGTTTCCCCTGCCACCCCACCCCCTCCCTCAACACCCCAGTGGTACATTCCCTCTCCTTCCCCTATTGCATTCCATATTGACCAGTCCCATTGTGGAGTACCTCGTTCACCTCAGTGAGAACAGAACCATAGAGGTCCACTGTTGAGCATAGTGGACGTTTAGAGTGCCTCAGGCAGACTGAACACAGGCCTAGTACCTTTCCTGTAAACTGTGGCCCTCAGTTGTTTCCTTGATTATTGTCCCGACATACTCGCATCAAATCAAAAATGTATTCGTCACGTGCTTCGTAAACAACAGGTGTGGACTAACAGTGAAATGCTTACTCATGGGTCCTTCCCAACAATGCAGAGAGAAAGAAAATCGAGAAATAATAGAAAAGTAAAACACGTAATGAAAGTAATAATAGATACACCTAGAGTAACGATAACTTGCCTACAGACAAGGTGTACCAGTACCGAGTCGATATGCAGGGGTACACGGTAATTGAGGTAGATATGTACTAGGCAATGGATAGATAATAAACAGTAACAGCAGCGTGTGTGATGAGTCAAAAAATGTTAGTGCAAAAAGGTTAAATGCAGATAGTCCGGGTAGCTGTTTGGTTACTGGAGTTAGGGCCTAATTCTGAGTCATTTATGTTCATGCCTGGGTGTAGCCTTTCATAGCTATGTTGTTACGTTGCTTTTGTCATTTGTGTTATCATTGGGGTAGACTTGCGTTTTGTTTTCGACTTTAATTGAGCATTTTAGAATGAAATGATGCCCTACTGAAAAACAATCCCGTCGTGGGGGTTTCCATTGTGAAGGTTGACAGATGACATGCAGCGAGTATTGCGAGGTATGGAAGCTATGCCATTTGTTGCTGGTTGTGAGGGTATGAAACAGCAGCCAGGCCGGAAACTTCAGCTGGCCTCTGTGGATAGAGGGAAAGTCATGGGGGTCATTTTGAATTTAGCATGACACTGTGCTCTACCTGCCCCTGCTGACCATCAGACTGTGGAGCAGGGGTCACCGGCAGAGTTCCTTCAGGGACACGTGAATTACTCAATGTCTGCATTATTATTTGTATATTGTGTGACAGTGGATAGGTTTTATTTGGCCGTTGTTAACATTAGATAAATGGCGGAGCACATTCATACTTATGCTATGACTAAAACAAACAATTGTTAGCTGCTTATGTAGCTAGCTTATCAGCCCAGTAAAGCCCTAATGAAATCAGTTGCCTAAATAATGTGACAGGTTGACCTTAATTAGTTAGGGAAGAGCCCTTTTCAAGCTTTGATAAATCACATGTACCATCACATGACTAAGAGGCAACCTTCACTTCTATAGCGAGACAAACAATTTGGATATATAGCTTTAGTGCTGGTTGGTTGCAGTCTTGTGCTGGAAACTTCCAAAGAAAAAGACAAATCTGGTGATTAATTTAATAAACAAAGTTATGCAACACCCAATGCCCCTGTGTGAAAAAGTAATTGCCCCCTTACACTCAATAGCTGGTTGTGCCACTTTTACAGTAGCTGCAACGGCAACCAAACATTTGCTGAAGTTGTTGGTCTGTCTTTCACATCGATGTGGAGGTCATTTAGGCCCGACTCTTCCATGCAGAACTGCTTTAACTCAGCGACATTTGTGTGTTTTCAAGCATTTATTTCTAGTTTTTGGTCCTGCCCTATCTCAATCAGGTTTAGGTCTGGACTTTGACTAGGCCATTCCAAAACTTTTCAGCCATTCTGATGTAAACTTGATTGTGTGTTGTTGAGCTCATGGACAGATGGCCTGACATTCTCCTGTAGAATTCTCTGGTTTCTTCAACGATGGCAAGTCGTCCTGGTCCTAAGGTAGTAGTGCTGTGTGATTAGTGCTGTTTGTGGTCTGCTCGGTTTCGGTTTGATTATTTTTTTTTAAATATCACTGTTTTCCATTTCGGTTTCGATTAATTTTTTATATATATATTTTTTTTAACATTAAATGCACTATGCATTATGTGGGTTGAAGGCTAGATTACATCACATAATATAACAATTATTAAAAGTCTGTAGTGACTGTGTCACGACTTCTGCCGAAGTTGGTCCCTCTCCTTGTTCGGGCGGCGTTCGGTGGTCGACGTCACCGACCTTCTAGCCATCGCGATCCATTTTTCATTTTCCATTGGTTTTGTCTTGTCTTCCATCACACCTGGTTCCAATTCCATCAATTACATGTTGTGTATTTAACCCTCTGTTTCCCCCCCATGTCCTTGTCCGTAATTGTTTGTTGTAGTGCGTGTGCACGGTAGGCTGGTATTGACCGGGTTTTGTTTGACCCATTTAATTTATTATTCTGTTGACGCTGGTTTATGGTTATTAAACACAACCGTTGTCAATTAGTTTCCGCTCTCCTGCGCCTGACTTCTCTGCCGCCAGTAGCATCACATTACAGACTGCCCATTACTGCTTATCACTCATTAACCATTTATATGCATTACTTTAATTCAATATTTAAATTGTTGTGTATATTACATTTGTTTTATTTGATGACTTTATTATTTCATTCCAAGTCACCAGCTCATCACTGGAGCTGCTGCTCATTTTGGTTAATCGCTCAGCACTACGAGGCAGCAAAGCATCCCCAAAGCATCACACTACCACCACCATGCTTGACCGTTGGTATCAGGTTCTTACTGTGGAATGCAGTGTTTGGTTTTCAACAGACATAACGGGACCCATGTCTTCCAAAAAGTTATAGCTACCAGTAAATAGATACCAGCATATAGCTCTTCATCAGAGAGACTGTAGAGTCAACCACACGTTGACAGTAAGGCTGGTTTCATCTGTAAAATGGCTACCAGTATATATCTCTTCATCAGAGAGACTGTAGAGTCAACCACACGTTGACAGTAAGGCTGGTTTCATCTGTAAAATGGCTACCAGTATATATCTCTTCATCAGAGAGACTGTAGAGTCAACCACACGTTGACAGTAAGGCTGGTTTCATCGGTAAAATGGCTACCAGTATATATCTCTTCATCAGAGAGACTGTAGAGTCAACCACACGTTGACAGTAAAGGCTGGTTTCATCTGTCCATAGAACATTCTTCCAGGAATTTTGACAATCATCCAGGTCATTCCAGGTGCTTTTTGGCAAACTTGAATCAACTTTTTGGATGAAACGGGTCCCATTATGTATGGCGAAAAACCAAACACTGCATTCTTTCTGAAACAGTGTCACTACCGCAACAAAATACAATAGACTTTTTGGGGTATGACAATTTAGACTTATTTTTCACTTTTACCAATCACTGTTGCTAATATAAGGATATTATGGACTTGATCATGTGCTCACCTGAGTGTATGTCTATTGTATGTCTACTTTGCTCTCACAAGGTCGGCTCAGCGGGACTGGAAATATTGTCTGGACTCCCACAATCTCTGTGGTTGCCGGGTGTTCTCCTCCTCTGCTGCCAGTTTCTGGGAGCAAACGCTTTGCTGAGAAAGGATGCACTTGGCTATCTTTGTGTAACCCGTAGCGATAGTATTCGCTGAGGGGGAAATACCTCGTCAGAGCTTCTGACTAACCTACACAAAAGAAGTGCTTGTTTGTCTGTCTCCGCTGGCGTGAATAAACATAAATACATTTAAGCTTGCCTTTGGGGTCCTTTAGTGGTAATTTCCACGACAAAAGCTATAATCCTTTCTGTGACTAAATGACAGACCGCAACAAGACGCAATACTATTTGTTTCTAAGGATGGCTGCTGTAATGTCTGTCGATCAATGATCAGAAGTCGAACACTTCACTGTCCGTCTCCGCCTTGCGTGTTCTGTTGTTGTTTTGTTTTCCACACCAACCGGTCAAAGCCAGTTTTACCATCACTTCTGAGTGGGTCATTGGGCATTCGCCGCCAGGCCCCTAAATTTGAAATGAAGTGCAAACACTTGTAACACTCATTGCAACACTCTTGCACCTATATTATCAAGAAATACTGCACGATAGACCAATCACTGTAAAGCCATAATGTAGGGCGATGCTACCTAATGACCTAATTCTTCCTCATTCCGCGAGGGTGTGGTTGATGGTATATTTAATCTGGAACCTTTTAATGCTTGTGTTTCGGGTCTGGACAAAAAAAAGTGAACTGTCCCTTTAACAGTGAGGTGACTGAAGGAATCCATTGTAATCATTATTCCAACATGAAACCATTGTAGGTTTACTGATTCAGAAATATACTGTTTAGTCATGTTGTTTAGTCATTCTCTCTCTTAAACACACTCACTCTCCACCTGTCTACCTCAATCCACCCCCCCCAACTCTCTCTCTCTTACCTCTCTCTATCAGTTTCCCCAAAGTTCCACCCTATTCCCTAGTCAGTAGGTCAGTTGAAGTGAACCCCCCCGGTTGCCTGCCTCTCCCCTCCCGCCTCAATTTTTTCTGGAATCTCCCTGTGTAAATACTGTTTGATCCTTCTCTCTCTCTCTCTCTCTCTCGCTTCGTCAATGGCCCTCATTCATTCCCCCTCACCGTCTGCATGCCTCTGTACCCCCTTCCCTCCTTCACTATTCATTCCTATGATTTTTCTTGCCTGTACCTTTCCATGGCTTTCCCTTCTCCTCCCAGCTCACTCACTCACTCACTCACTCACTCACTCACTCACTTACCCCCCTTAAATTGCCTCATATCGCTTACCTCCATCTTTTGGCTCTCTATACATTTAGATGTATGCTTATGTGGGTCTTCTACTAAAGCATTATGCACATTTTATTTTAAATAGGGGTTTTGTTGATGCGAAACCCATTGAAGCTGCTATAGACACATATAACCCAGTATATTGGTAGGCTCCATATCATAATGAGTTCATGTAGTTGGACCACTCTCTCTCTCCATGTTACATCAGTGGCTCTGTGAGTATTGCTAATGGCCAAATGATCTTTAATAGTGATTGTGCTAAATGATCCGAATCAGTGTTTAACTTGCTAAATTTATCACTGGGGATTGGGGATCATGCTGCACCTACACACACGCACCCAGAAATGTTAAGGCCTGGTGTATTTGAACATACGTATAACCATTTATAAAGACATGCCTATAGAGGCAATCACACTCAGTAAAAAAAATTATGTTTTATTGTCACAGACACCATATGCAGACATCATACGCAGACATCATATGCAGACATCAAACACAGACACCATACACAGACAGCATACGCAGACACCATACGCAGACACCATACACAGACACCATACACAGACAGCATACGCAGACACCATACGCAGACAGCATACACAGACACCATACGCAGACAGCATACACAGACACCATACACAGACACCATACACAGACAGCATACGCAGACACCATACGCAGACAGCATACGCAGACACCATACACAGACATCATATACAGACATCATATACAGACACCATACACAGACACCATACGCAGACACCATACACAGACATCATATACAGACACCATACACAGACACCATACACAGACACCATACGCAGACACCATACAGACATCATATACAGACACCATACGCAGACACCATACACAGGGTGGCATACAAACTTCACTCACCCCACACATAAACACACCCACCTATGCATTCCCTCTCTCTGTGTAGGCCTCTCTCTCTACCTGTCTCGCTCTCTTTCTCTCGCTCTCTCTCTCTCTTTCTCTCTCTCTCTCTCTCTCTCTCTCTCTCTCTCTCTCTCCCCTCTCTCTCTCCTCTCTCTACCCCTCTCTCTCTCCTCCTCTCTCTCTCTCTCTCTCTCTCTCCTCTCTCTCTCTCTCTCTCTCTCTCTCTCTCTCTCTCTCTCTCTCTCTCTCTCTCTCTCTCTCTCTCTCTCTCTCTCTCTCTCACTCTCTCTCTCTCACTCTGAATGCCTGTGGTTAGTGCATGCATGTATGTGGTTAGATGGGTGTGTTCACGGTCATCAGTGACCCATTCTATCGTTCATTTCCTTCTTTACCTGCATCACCTCTATCAGTGTGCCCAGGCCATGCATGTGTCAAACACACATACACTCCATGCTAACGTCCTACATTTACCCCCCCCCCCGATCTATTTCTGTGTCATGTGGCGAGTAGGGTGTGTGTGCTCGGTTTGCAGCCCTGCCCAGTAAAATACAGACTTTTCAAGGAAGTCAGCAATAGAATATGGTCGCTTTATTGTAATTACAAGGTTCCAGTTTTGGAAATAGCCAGGCTACCCACAAGCACTTGCTGTGTCTGTCTCTACAGCACTCGTTGCTTTTCTTTTGCACCCCCCTCAACTCCCCTGGCCAGCTCTCTTTTGGTTTATTATTATTTGGCACACAAACTCAGAATCCCATTGGTAGATAAAGCACAGCCTTTGACATCATCATAGTCAATCAAATGTAATTAGTTTTCATTAGCTGAGTGTTAAATCTGGCACGTGGGACGTCAACCCTGGCCACGATGAACCACAGAGCCTTGCGGTCTTTGTCCTAACCCTAAAAAGACTGCACACAAATTAGTAGGCTTTATTAATTTAAAGAGGCTGACATTCAAGGTGAATTCAGTAATTGGTGGTTCAGACTGTACCCTAAAACCTGCTGCCCAGATTTAGTCTCTGAAGAGCATCTGCTTTTGTCAGCAGATTTTACACTGTAATAATGTTTTTACAGTCAAAACTCATGGTAAAATGTCTTCTTCACATTGTGCCAAAAACTTATTCTGGGTGTGTGAAGTCAGTCATTTTGCCCATTTTGGTACATCCATAAGCTGTGGTACATTCATAGAGTGATATTCACCCGATTGTGCTTATGACTACTGTTGCTATGGGTGTGTGAATGCCCAGTGTAATTCTCTCCAATGTTAGGCAACTTCTTTTTGTTGTTCATAATTAAAGATATTCTAAGATATTCTTGCTTAGCCGATGACCACACAACACATAATTCCCCATTCACTATTTCATCCAATTCTCATTCTTATCTGTCCTTTTCTGCCCACCCCTCTCCTTTCCCCGCCACTGTGTATTTGGGAACCACTTGGTTCAACAAAAGCTGTGATTATAGCAATTTTAAAGGCCCAATGCAGCCATTTTTGTATCAATATCAAATCATTTCTGGGTAACAGTGAAGTACCTTACTGTAATAGATTTCCATTCAAATGGGCAAAAATAGCTTTTTAGCAACAACAACAAATTCTCAAGCAAGAATTTTGCTAGGATTTTCTCTGGGCGTAGTCTGAGTGGGCAGGGGAAAAAGGAAAACTAGCTGTTATTGGCAAAGAAGTTTGGAACTCTCTTTGTTATTGGTCTAGTGACCAATTTAATGCATGGTGATGTCACCATGGAAAGCCGGAACTCCCGCCCATGCAAACCTGCTGATTAGAAGGTCTTGTGTACATTGTATTTTCAACTATCCGGAAATAACACTGACCAAATGATTTCACACTTTTACAGTCTTCGTTTCATCAGCTACTGTGCAATGTGGTTTAAAACACAGGAAAATCTGCATTTTGGGGCCTTTAATATGGAAACAACCTTTAGCCTACAGTGTACCAGCAGAGCATGGCACAAACACATACCAAGGCTCTCTCTATAGGGTGTCTCTTTTCACAGCTCGCGGCATCCACACTCCGGCTTTAGGGGGCAAAAACACTTGGACCACAGAGCATCCAATGTGCTCTACAGTCCAAAATAAAACCATAACATTGTCACGGAGAGATTTTTGATTGTGTTTACCCCATTGCATGAGGAATTGTGTTCCGTTCAGTTGTCCAAGAACAGAGATGCTCTAAGCTTTTTTTTCAAGCCACATATGAGTTCTGGTTGTCCCTTTTTTAGGTTTTCCAATAGTAGTCTTGCTGGTCGCTATGAATATTGTCTGAGCGCTGTTGCCATATGATCCCTGATTCATAATTGGTGGATGCAATAGTTGATGGTTGGTGACTATTGAGCAGTGTATTAACATTGGCTGATGAATTATTCTTTTCATTGTATTTTTTTCAATACTTTTCCCTATCGTTTCTTATAACGGGGAGCATGATTTTCATAAGAGGCCTTTCATGCAAAAACCTGGACAGTGCCAGTGTGCAGATCCCTAAAAAAAGACCTTAGTCCTTTCTACTTCTAAATGATCCCTTACTTAGTCCTCGGAATTGCAGACTAGCATCCAGTCGAGACACGAGTGATTGGGACTGAGAGGTGGGATGGTCAAAATACCACAAAATATAAACTTTTTTGCCTTCAGAGATTCAAAGTAAAAAATAGGGGAGAAATGAGAGGGAGGGAGTGAGAAAGAGGCAAAGAACTTCAAAGGATGATTATATTTCATTATTGGCCTCTGGCTCTGCGTTCAAGGATATGTACTAAACACAGGTTTTGCCGTACAGCAATTTACAAAGCATAAAGCCAGACCGGTATATCTGTTCTTATGATAACTTTGAAATAGGGAATAATATGGACGTTTAAGTTTACGATAAACAGGGAGAAGTATTAGCAGCCCTTTGAAACAACCTTGTATGAAAGGTTATTCCTCATTCAAATAAAACTATTAGAGGCAAGATGCAATTAACGGAACATCTTACGGTTGAGATGTATTATAACAGTATATTTGATTGGCTTTTTCTTTAGTGCTGGGCCGCAGACTTCGCCAGTTTTGACAAACTACGTTTGTTAAAGACGTGCAGATGTGACACTTTGGGGGGGAAAAAAGAATACCTCTTCAGCAATACCGTTTCTCTTGTTGTCAGATTGAAATCAAATGTAAAACATCTCAATACACTTAACTGTAAAAATGAGAATAAAAAAAACAAACAACATAAGAAACGAGAAATATACATTACTACAAAATAAAGTATACAGAACTGGAAATAATAAACCACGATCCAGGACCCCAGACTATGAATAACTGTCTTCAGGTCACAGGGGAGGTGATTGAGGCAGCCAGTGATCTCTAACTCTGCTACACTATACATATACAAAAGTGTGTGGACACGCCCTGCCACACTCACTACCGAGTTCTGATAGTATACCTGTAGTTCCAAACGGCCTCTGGTATCAAAATCAGCACAATAACTGTTCGTCGGGAGCTTCATGAAATGGGTTTCCATGGCCGAGCAGCTGCACACAAGCCTAAGATCACCATGCGCAATGCTAAGCATTGGCTGGAGTGGTGTTAAGCTCGCCGCCATTGGACTCTGGAGCAGTGGTAACATGTTCTCTGGAGTGATGAATCACGCTTCACTGGCAGTCTGACGGACTAATCTGGGTTCGGCAGATGCCAGGAGAACGCTACCTGCCCCAATGCATAGTGCCAACTGTAAAGTTTGGTGGAGGAGGAATAATGGTCTGGGGCTGTTTTTTATTGTTTGGGCTAGGCCCCTTAGTTCCAGTGAAGGGAAATCTTGAAGCTACAGCATACATTAACATTCGAGACGATTCTGTGCTTAAAACTTTCTGACAACAGTTTGGGGAATGCCCTTTCCTGTTTCAGCATGACAATACCCATGTGCACAAAGCGAGGTCCATACAGAAATTTTTGGTTGAGATTGGTGTGGAAGAACTTGACTGGCCTGCACAGAGCCCTGACCTCAACCCCATCGAACACATTTGGAATGAATTGGGACGCCGACTGCGAGCCAGGCCTAATTTCCCAACATCAGTGACCGACCTCACTAATGCTCTTGTGGCTTAATGGAAGCAAGTCCCAGCAGCAATGTTCCAATAACTAGTGGAAAGCCTTCCCAGAAGATTGGAGGCTGTTATAACAGCAAAGGTGGGACCAACTCCATATTAATGCCCCTGATTTTGGAATGAGATGTTCGACGAGCAGGTGTCCACATACTTTTGGGCATTGGTTCTATATCATCAGTTCTAGGCAATGCAGATTTCCAGCTCTAACCATTTGTAATGGACTTACGATGGAATACTTGACCATTTCCATCAATGACTAGCACAACATACTTCCCATTGTAGCCGTCAATCCATCTGACGATCAATGGATATTGATAGAAAATGTTGTTGTTGGCAGCCCTATATTTTGATTGTCTTCGGGGCCCACTGCCCTGCCTAAGAAGAAATATGGGAACACTAACATCAGTGGCAATCAGAAAATGACATTAAAAGGTATATAATAATAATATTGGTTAAACTTTACTTAAAGCATCCAGCTAGCTTTATAACTTGTTATAATCATGCATAAGCATTTATAATGTCTTATAGCAAGGCTTTTAATGTTTTATGTATTTCTATGCATATCATTTTCAACCGTCTCAAACGTCTGTTATTTAGTCTAGATCATTATGAGATTATTATAAGACATTATAAAGGTGCCATACATGCATCATGACATACCTGTCGGCTGCAAGTGGTCAATTCAGCGGATGGATTGATATTCAATGTATGTTTTTAATAAAAAAAGGAACTGACCCCAACTCTAAACCCGAACCCTGTTATATCTAGCCTACTCATGTATACCCCCAGTGTCATAAAACAGCTGTGGGAATGGAAATGGACAAGTTCAAGTCTCAGTTGGTAGAGCATGGCGCTTGTAACGCCAGGGAAGTGGGTTCAATCCCCGGGACCACCCATACGTAGAATGTATGCACACATGACTGTAAGTCGCTTTGGATAAAAGCGTCTGCTAAATGGCATTATTATTATTATTATTATTATTATTATGATCATGAGAAATGTGCCTGCTCTGCAATAAACGTTCTCACTGTCGCACCTGGGTTAGCCGCTGACGCCACGTTGGACTGACCAATCAGGCTTTACAGGAGCACGGGAAGCTCGAAGGCATCTTAATATGGGCGTGGACTACATTCGTGTGCGAGTTCGGACAGCGAAATGATTGGCTGCGCCAATTCCTACACTGTTTTTGCAGACCCATCCGGCCTACAAGGTTCGGCTATTTTATCGGGATATACCGGGACTGTAAAAAATCTGTTTGACCGACTGACAGACAGACAGACGAAAGCTCGTAATTGAACAAATCTAGCATATGCCTGGAGAGAGCGCAGCACAGTGCAAAGGATACTAAAACAAGGATGAAAAGTAGGAAATAGAAGGCGCGACAGCAATTTGGCCCTAATAAGAAGGCAAAGGTTTACGTAACCTACGTGTGCCGCGCGCGTTATTACGCACAATCTCTCACTCCCTCCTTCCCCACTGCCACTCAGTCATTCTCTCTCTCCGCACGCACACACACGCTCCCTCACTTTTCGTGGGAGAAAGTAGGAAGGGGGAAAGAGAAAGGAGAGAGAGTGGTTTCAGGTCTCTTTGCTCTCTCCGTGGTGGGTACTCATATCCACTCCGCTGACTCAATGGAGTTTTAGCACTAGGGATATAAAATCAATATTTATTGCCCGTACCCCTTTTACTATTTAAATTTGTACATAGCATATGTAGATACAGGTCACTTATTAAAGAAGCGTTAAGGAGAGGTAAAACACGTCTCCAGAGGCGAGCCCTTTTCTTCTTCTTTTTGCCTCACAGGAGGTCCAGTCGAAACTCTCTTCGACTGACTTTCTGTGAGAGAGGATATCTCATTTGAACATATCCTACTTTATAGTCCAGCGTCAAACAACTAAAAAACTATGGATATTCGAGATTGCCCCTTTCGGAAGAAGCGGAGACCATGGCGCTTGGACTTTTCCTCTTTTGTCTTGGTAACCCTGGTGCTCGCGCTGTGCCAACTACCCGTGGCTCGGGCAGGTAAGATGGCTTTTATTTTTGTGCGTTCCAGTGAGACTTTGTAGCTAAATATTTGTCTGAAATGCCATGCATATTGTACCACATCTCAGAATTGTCAAGCACTGACTGCCTGTACCTTGCTATTTGCTTTCTGATGTGTGTGATGCTCTTTGGCATGATTTCTAGCTTAGATTTACAGGTGACCTGTGGTAGTTTAGCCTACTGCTAGCCAACATTACCCCAAAACAGTACATTCTGAACAGGGTTTATAACTCATTTAATGTTATTCTCAAACAATATTTTGAGGCTTTTTTCTTTGTCTTCTTCAATTGGCCGTAGTGAAACGCGCTGCGCTGACAGGTGTCAGTCAGTGCCCTATTGCAGTTAGCCCAACGGCTCAACCGTTTCGGATATTTAGACGCTTTTTGTAGTTGTTGTGAATGTAATGTTTTATTCTAGATTTGCCAATAGCTTTAAACGCAAAAGGTTTTTCAGGAGGAATTAAGTTCCTCATGCGCCCATTGCGCATCGATGCGCTTGTCATTCCACACGGGGCCATAGGATAGGACGGTGCGTTCAGCACCCGACATTATACTGAGATAGGCTACTTTGGAGTTGACGACTGATGTATCGTTCTCTTCACTACTGGATGTAGGTATGTGGATATACAGTAGCAACGTCAAAAAGTAACGACTGTGGACATTGTATGGTGACTTGATAAGATATTTATCAGTTCACCCCGCCCCTCCCCATCACCATCGCCTCTCATCACTCTTATTATACAGTGTATGTACTGTGACAATGGAAGGCTGTTTTGTGTTCCATCCTGTCTTTAGGCCTGCTTGTGATAGCCCATAACGTACGTTGTTTAACATTGGTCACCTCTATTGTTTTGTTTTTTTTCGGTTTCTAAAAATAGTTACCATTGTTTTTATTAAGTTACTGTATCATGATTGAATCATATTATTGATTTATGTGATCCTTTTGAACAATAAGCAGTTTAAAGCGAACAACAACTTATGCTTAACAATACCCTAATCGACAATTGCCGATCAATACTTTTAATTAGGTCTACTAATAATGTAGCTTTTTTAATCAGTTATCGTTATGATTATAATACTTTTAATTATACACGGATAACTATTTATTTTACGATTCAACAGCGTCAATGTTTTTTCGAAGAATTTGGTGTCAAAGAATGTCTTCTAGGCAGGACGGTAATTCCGTGATTGACCACTACATTATAACATGCGCATTTGGATGTTTCCGTCATGTTTAATTAACACAGAGGTACCATTCATTCCCACAACTCTACTAGTTATGCTCTTAGTAAAATGTTACTTCCGTAGAATTGAACTTTTATCAATTATTTATTTATTCATTTGGACATAGGTAACTAATAATAGGCCTACAATTGAACCATTAAAGGTGACACCTTATTATGCTAATATAATAGGCACTCGTATAATTATATTATAGCATAACAATAATATCCTACAGTTTTATATTGCAATTGCATATTGAGCTTTATCCCAAATGTATGTAAAAAGAGCACTGCAGGTGGTGCCTGCATGGGAAACGTCTTGGAAGATATTGGCAATGTAATATATTAATATAGCCAACATTTTCAAAACACATAGCTGTTCTCTTCAGGTGCGAAATTGAATGAATGCGACTTTATTCTTCAGTTTTGGTTAATTACGCTCTAATGCCCTAGGCGTTTTAAGTGGGAATAGATGCTGGTGTGTACGGATGGGGGTTTGTAGCATAATGTGTGCACTCTTCTGTTTTCCTTGGCTCGAGTACGAATTTCAGATTGCCGAGCCGATTGCATTTTCCCGTCGTCCGACTGCTGTGTGTATTTTGGAGGAGGAAGTCTGAACATTTTTGCTTTTTATGAATAGGTTATTATACGGGAGTGTGCGCTTCTGCGAGAACGAGTCGGGGAGTGAGAAGTATGGAGAGAGAAAGCGTATGTGTCTCGGAGTGTATGTTCGCTTTGTACAGTTGTCTTTTTTTATACGTCTGTGAACCCTATGGATTTTTTTTTACATTTCGGGTGATGAAGTGCCCCTTTCAAATGAATGTGCACCACTGTGTCTCTGATACCTTGGACTGTTTTTCTCACGTTATGAACTATATGGATGGAGTGTGCTTGCAGAAATGCATAAGATAATTTACAAGTTCAGAAGTGCTTTCTCTTTATGATAATTACTCAACGAACAGAATATTCGATGGATTGGTATAATCTTCTTTCCATAGTTAGGCACACTTGTGCGGAAGTGTCCTTGCGCACGTTTGTAAGACAAGGCCGTATCTAAACATTCATTCAAACTCCTGCTACTACCCATGCTACTGCGTGATAGCTTCTTGGTTTATGATGTTCACAAATGGCATGTGGATATAGGCTAAACACTAAAACAGGTCCCCACCCAGGCAATGAAAACCCGAATTAGAGATGGTCTGTGCTGTGGCTCCCTCCAGAAGGTCTGGCTCTACTGTTTATTCCCTTCCATCTGGGGTATACAAAAAAAGTGCGCATATATAGCACGACAGACACAGAGGGTACAAGGAATGAAAGCAGGGTTTTGTAAATGAACAAAATATGTGGGCAATATTTTCTTAACATGGATGTTCCTCAACCTAATTTCAAAGCAATCATTCTCAAAGAACGGTCTGTCTCACATATTCCAAACAAAACACCTTCCCTCACTGACACCCTCTTTCCCCTGCGCTCTCGCACTCTTCCTCCCCCTAGCAGTCACATAGGTAGTGAATAGAGCCACTGTGGGGCCGATTAGTAGGGCCCTGGCTATTTGTTCTCAGCCTATGCCACAGGCATGCTTGTGGGTGTACATATGTCTGAGTATTCATCTATGTGTACTCTGCAACTGGATGCCTGTCTCCTTTATTGTCCTTTTGTCTTGTCGTTTTTCCCCATGTGGGACATATTCTTCACATATTTCTTGTTCTCTCTCTCTCAATTCAATTCAATTCAATTCAATTCAATTCAAGGGCTTTATTGGCATGGGAAACATGTGTTAACATTGCCAAAGCAAGTGAGGTAGACAACATACAAAGTGAATATATAAAGTGAAAAACAACAAAAATTAACAGTAACAGTCTCTCTCTCTCTCTCTCTCTCTCTCTCTCTCTCTCTCTCTCTCTCTCTCTCTCTCTTCCCCTCTCCCTCTTTCTCTCCTTGCCTTGGCATATGCTTGTTGCTTTTGTCCAGTTGCATGTTGTCCCTGAAGTTGAGCAGTACCGTAGCCGCGTTTAGCTGCCTCCAACAGGAAGCAGCGGTGGTGGGGATCTCGTCAGACCACCACACTACCTAGGAGAAACTGTACAAGGGCCTAGTGTTAGTGTACCATGAGAGGTGTCCGTCTCCTCCGTTCACTTATCATTGGAGTTGATGAGGGGTTCAGGGTTGGTCAAGAGCCCACAAAGAAAAACCAAAGGGGCATCAAGTCATCCACGATGTGTCATGAACCCACAACCCACCCAGTTGCCCACATCCCACTCCGCACACCAAGACGTAGACTTAGGGCTTGGCCCAGACCGAGGCCATACTGTAGATGTTAAACGTGCACGACCTAAGGCCCTAACTGCGTATCAACCATGTAAAGCTGTAAATCCGAAATCTTGCAGTGTCAAAAAAGGGCCTACCCACTTCACGTGCCGCCCACCATAAATGTCAGACTAACCGCAGTAGCCCATCAGACTAGACCCCGTCAGACTAGACCCCGTCAGACTAGACCCCGTCAGACTAGAGGCACTTTCCACGCTCTGCTTTTGAGGAGATGATTTGGGTTTTGCGAGACAGATAGTTAGACATCTTTCCTTCAAGGGTTTTCTGAAAATTGACTTGCCAAAGTGTGCCAAAGCGTAATCATACAGTGTCAGTCTAGACCTACTGTTCCTGGTAGACTAATCACTGTCATTTCCCTGGTTGTAGGAAGTGTGTTGGAGTGTCTGGGAACTCAGATGGGTAATTTTGCATGTAGATTTGTATCAATTATTTCAGACTGGCAATATTTTATATATGTTTGAAGGCCTCAGCTGTCCATTAGTGGGACATGCATGAGATGTAACAATAGAAATGACAGATCATGCATTCTGCTATTGTACAGTCTAATCCGTAAGTGTAGTTTGAATTTATGGACCTAGTCATCTAGAATTCTCTTGCTATATTAGTGTTGTTTTTGATCACGATAAGTGTTTTAGAGACCTATGATTTTCACAATGTATGGTTGCTTTTGTGGACAATTCACCGGGAATCCAGACAGTTTCTGTGTTTAAATGGCTGCTTGTACGGACTATATCACCCCTGACCCCCTTCATATAACATAGTGGGCCATTTAGAGATGAAAAATCATAGCCTGCCATCGTCTCCCACCTCACATAATGTTCGAATTCGAGACAATGTTCACCGATAAACATGTCAAAATGCTAGGTGATTTTACTGAAGGGAATTCACCAATTCGGATTGGCTGTTTCCAAGGGTCTCCATAAACGATGATGATACCTTATTGTTCTGTAATCTGCATAGTTCCACAGCACTATTTCACAAGGCTGACTTTATCACCATTCCTAGTCTCAGTGGTAAATTAGGTTTAAGCTCTTTGGTATACTTTGTTAAAGTCTGGTTTGATTTCACTGTTTTCTATTTTTTTTTAAATCAAGAGAGACTCTGTGTATAAACTCTCAGTAATTTATTGGGTAAAACACTGGTTACAAGTTAGACTCATGGTTATGGCAGCTATGTAACATTACAAAGTGACAACAGTTTATGTTGTATATCTATAAAAGGCATTGCGTTTGGACTTACATGTAAAACAGAGTTGTGGATCCCCTGGTTAGGATGTGGGACAAGTTCAGCCATGTGTTTAACATGGAAAGGCACTAAGTTGTTACTCCCTGAGTTGGGATTCTTGCTCGTGCTTCTGTTGGATCCTAGGCCTAACTGTCAAGAAGACGTGCAGTATCTTAGCCTTCCAACTTTGCTTCAGTTCTTTATTTGGCAGCGGCTGTCTTGGGCTTGTATGTTTTAGTAGGCCACCAAGGCCTATCATATTGTGGTCCGGGTATCCTCCCTTAAGGGCTAATCCTGTCCTAGGCCCAACTGAGTCACTGGCTGAACTGAACTGGCGGAACATTCGTCACGGTCCACGTTGGCACTCTGCGGTAGAACTGCCGGGTCGGGGGGGTAGCGCTACTTTTTGTAGCGTAGGGCAATGGTTAGGTTCCTAGCCTGGTTAAACCAGACTGAACGCTGCGTTCGAAGTAAAACATCAGTGAACGTAGCACTCAAGTCTGTTTTAACCAGGCTATAGCTAGTCCACCTCCTCACTAGCTTCATATTAAACAGAACGAGCTGCGATTCACCACTGTCCACCATGCTGTCCTGCTTGTCTTCCCCTGCCATTCACCCGGAGTTGCTTGAGGGTACGATCCCATACGCAGAAGAATTGAGGGCTTTCCTATGTAAAGTTTTGTGGCGTTTGACTTGTGATCCTCTTTATAGCACCTATTGTGATTTTCAACTCTACTGAATGTTTTTTTTCTCCAGAGGCTGCAGGCCTCAGACAAAAGGAAGTGCAGCCGTTACTAGGTTAGACCTAAGCTGTAGTCAGGGGCTTACAACAGATTGTCTGATAATGTGATCTCCTGTCTAGTAACGTCTCTGTCGAATGAAACGTGTTTGGAGACACCCATGACCATATTAGGAGCAGACATGGAGGTGTGTTAGCTAGGCTGTTTGAAACGCTGATCGTGCCCAACACTGCATGTACATGACAGACGACAGGTGGTTTCTTTAATTGTATGACACGGCAACGTTTCATCAGTGGTTTTGGGGAATGGTTTGACGGCTAGACGTCGTTAGAAGTTTCTCAACTTGCGGTTGAGTTCGTCAATCTTCAGTCGTCTCTAACACTTTAACCCCAGGCAACTCTTCCAAAGATTTTACCTCACTTTGAAATCTCTACCGCAGTGACAAGTTGTGCTGTCTTTCATATTAAATCGGAATTGTATATAAATATATGTGTATCATATGTCTCAATAACTCCTTTTTATAGTGCGGGTGGTTATAATGGATTTTCTGTCTGTGTACATGGATGATTATAAATACATTATAACTATAGAGAATGATACAAATTATAGGCCTAACCTCCAGTCTGAGCTGAACACACATGCCTAACTGTTGTGGTTGGCTGGAGAGAACGATAGAGTGAGAGTTCAAAGCGAGGAAATCGAGGACCAACTTGGATTTGGTCTGGGTCCTTTTTCGAAGGCAAGAATCGTCTTCCGTGTCATCTATGTTTTATATCTCTTTTCTTATCCTATTTTTGTCTCCTTCTCATTCCATCCTGTCTGCAACTATTTTCTGTTGTCTCTCTCTCTCTCTCTTTGTTTTTCTCACTGTCTCTCTCTCTAACAATGTCTGTTTGGTGTGGCAGTAAAGGTCAGGGGTCAATGTGTCAGGCTGCGGGTCTGTCTGGTATTTGGAGCCTTGCGAGGAGGCCCCAGAAGAAAGAGTGAAAGGAGCGGGGGTGGAGGTGGGAAACAAGAGGTTACCCACGGGGTGAGGCGAAGAACGCTCCTCAGTCCTGGTTCTCACCCTCCTTGTTTAACGTTGGACAGTGTTACAAAAGTCTAGAGGGTCATCTGGAGTGTGACTGATCTGGTCTGCAGTGGTTTCAAAGGGCTCTGTTCAGCGTGTGTATTGTCATGTCTCCTAGTCTCCTTCAATAGTGTCTGTTCCCAGTCTCTGTGTTTGGACAGTTGGTGTTTGGGTCAGTTAGCTGTTTTATGGTCAAAGTTGTATTGGCCTGGATGTATGGACTCAGTGTTTAAACTGTGATCAGTTATGAACACTGTTGAATGGTTTTATTGGTGTGTGTGTGTGCCTTAGTGTGTGTGCTGTACAGTGTGCATTCTGTCACGAATACAATGAAACAGTAGGCTATATCCATCAGTGTTTTATGCCATCCTATCAAGGCATAGATTGCTTTTCACCCCCAATATATTGTTTGTATTTTAACGTTAATTATACCTTTGGAAATAATTGAGGGTGAAATAAGACATGCAACTGCAGATAGAAATGTAATGAATAGAGCTAACAGGAGTCCTTATTCTACCTGACAGACAATTACGTCTGCTCTACACAGTACTTTTCTATCTGAGCGTTCTGTCACGTTTCACCCTCCTTTCTGACAGCTGTCAGGAGAATTCTGTGTCTGACCTAGCCCCATCTAGTGGTCAATTAAGTTAATTACATTAATAAAGCATCCGCCCAGCTCCTGTTTCAAATCAATCAAATCAAATCATATTTCTTTACCTGCACTTCATTACGTTGCACTATATCTCCCAATTGTCTTACATTTAGAATAGTTTTGATTGGGCATAATGCTATATGTGAATCATTTTTCTTCATAATTAGGCCTGCATATAAAAGACACCATGAACAATTTCTAACATTCTGGTTTATCAGGGATGGAGCATACTACTGTACATATATGTAGGCTATTTCCATGAAAGAAAATGGATAGGCTAGTTCAATAACTGTGCGATTGGGCAATGTGATTCCATAATCACTGTAGCTCACTATCCGGCGTATGTGACAATAACACATCGCGTTTTGTTTTACTATTTTGCTGTGAATAAAGCAACGTGAAGGACAACAGAATGGTTCTCAATTACAGCACCGGGTGTTAACTCCCTTGACACACCCGGCACTCCCATTTAGTGACGCTGTGTACAGGGTGGTCTCTACACTGTGACCATACGTGAGTGGTTAAAGGGGAGGGCGAGAGAATAAAGAAAGCAGGCAAAGAGAAAGCGGGGGTTTTCCTGCGTGCCTGCCTTGTCTAACCCCGTCTGGCTCCATATTTTCCGCTCCTTGTCCCGTGTTTTTTTTTTTTTTTTGGGGGGGGTTGTGTATTTCTGAAGTTATATTTTGGTTCGTTCCCCTCTCCCAAGGCCTACTGACAGGAAGGGCCCATTGAGCAGAGCAGCGGTGAGCGGACCGAGACAGAGGTGTTCATTGTGTGCGTGATCCTGCGGTGGAGTCTGACACAGGCCGTGGTATCGCGGTTTCTCTCCTCCCCTCTCTCTCGTCCCCTTTCGCTCTCGTCCCTCTCTCACGGTCGCTCTCATCCTCTCTCTTTCTCCTTCCTTCGCTCTCTCCCTCTTTCTACCACCTTCTCTCTCTTTCTCTCCCTCTCTCCCCCACGGCTCGTTATCCCAGTTCCTGTTTTGGAGAGTTAATGGGGCATTACAGTATCACTCTCCCACTCTCTCTGTCTGTAGAGAATTCCCCCTCTGCTACACCGTTGATCCCTCCGTTTCCCTCTCTCTCTCTAAGTTAGTGTGCTGCTAACAGACGGTGGGCCCGATTCTCTGAGTCAATATTAACGCACCATTTGAGAGTTCACCATAAATATTGTCATCTGAGGCCTTCAAACATGTTGCTAGCAGGGTGTGACCTAAACACAATTAGCCTGGATTGGATCATTGTGATGAAAATGATATAATACCATATGGTCCAGTTCATTTTACATTGAGACTCCAATACAGAGTACAGACTGGCTTATGGGAATAAGAGAATCATATCATTACATATGAATGTGCTTTGTTTGGGGGCATTTTTCAATGATCAAAAGATACATTCCTATTCCAGGCTAGGATTGCTTTTCTCTTTCGTTTCAAAGTGCTTATTCGTCGAAGTGGTGGCTTACTGTTTTTATTTTATTTTTTATGTAATGGCAACATTAAAGGTCTGTGGTAATTCAGACATTCCAATACCTCCTGCCTGTAAAATGCTTGACTGGCATCATAAGGATATTAGGACTAGTGTCACTGCAGGGTGCGCTACAAATGAAACGTTGCTGCCCACTAACGGTATAGAAGAAATGGACCTAGCGTCTCGAACACAGACAGGGCAGCCAAGACCAACTCTTGACTGCAATAATACAACCTTGAGAAAAGTCCCTCCACTGAAACATAGTGAAGAAAGATGGGGAGTACCTTATCTTGTTTAGGCTGTACACACTGCTCTCTTGTTGGAGTGTCTAGGAACTTAGTCACATTCCGGAACCAACCAAGTGCCCCATTCCAGCTAAATTGGTAACTGGGTGGAGTCTAAACGATTTATCCTGCTAGGTAATAGAGCATGCTGGAAGTAATACGTGCTTTGTTGAGTACATGAATTCAAGCATGCCTTCTTGCATATCCAACCAATTCTTACTTGGGCAGAATAGACAGGTTCAACGTGGCACATTGAATGAGGGCCAGTTTCCCAGATTAAGCCTAGTCTTAGCTAAAGAGTATGCTAAATGGAGAATCCCTATTGAAAGTGCTTTTTAGTCCAGATGTAGGCTTAATGTAGACCTGGGAACCTGGCCCTGAGGAGTCAGCCCATTGGTTTAGGCCTGGGAAACTGGCCCTGAGGAGTCACCCATTGGTTCCGCCAAGCAAAGTATGGGTGACAGACAGTCATACCTGGTATGGAGGCAGGATGTGAGATTGGTGGTGATGTCTGCGGTCGGTTTATTCTGATTGCACAGACTTCCATGACTCAGCACTATCCCATTTATGGTACTTGTTATATTTGCTTGACAGACACTGGTTGAATAGAGGAGCCTGTTCCTCAGGTTAGATAGATTGTGGACTAGACTTGGGGACCTTCTATTGCCGTAAAAACGTTTTGCATGTATTTTTCTTACAGAAATAATTATGTCTATGATACTTTGACCTCTGGATGAGTGTAGGTGTAGGATATAGGCCTAATATTGAATCTACAAATCTTACTGGAATGGTTGTTGTCTGTGGTGGTGGGTCTCAGACCACAACCTATAAAGAAACATATTATTATATGTAAGGTGATTCTAGTCAATTGGTTTCAATGTCAAAGCTATATCATGATAGAGTCCATTCATGAAGATGTAACAAAGGATCACGACCATAACTCCATGCAGTTTTGTCTATTAACCCTTTCTCTCTCTCTCTCCGTCTCTTCTCAGATCCAGTGGATGTGTTGCGGATGCTGCAGCTGCCCTCTCTCCCCGAAGGGGTGCGGAAGGTTCCAGGCTTCTGCACCTCCCGCCGTGCCGGCTCCGCTGACCACGCCTACCGCATCACCAAGAAGGCCCAGATCTCTGCCCCCACCAATCAGCTCTTCTCAGGTACAGTACCTCTATATTCATGTCTAACTAGGGTCCTGTTCGGAAGAAAACGGATTCAAACAGGGAGGGACTACATGGACTTTCCTAATAAGAAATGTTCATTTTTGTTTTCCGTTGCAAAGCGCTTTAAAATGCCTTCCGTTGGGTGCCCTAATGAACACGACCCAGGCCTCAACTGGACTGAAGCCTCAACATACCTCATCTCTCAGGTTGACTTGGAAAGATGTGGTCGACATTACCTGTAAATGGGATGGATTGCTGAAATAATGGACACAGACGGGGGCATACAATTTATGCCACGTGCATTCTGTGAATTTATTTTTGTAATGTGTCATGATTGCTATTTTTGTCTCTTTTGGTGGTTCTTATCATTGTTGTTCGGTTTTAGAGTTTATTTTCATCCTACAATTACCATAAGGAGGTTAGTTGGGCCATAACTTTAGTGCTAGATTGCTTTTGCGTTAGGCATATAATTATTTTGTGCAAGAGCATGTGAAATGTAAATGCCTTTGGAAGAGCCTAAACAAATGAAGGGCCCACTAACTATCGTCTGAGACCCTGAAGCGCGCTAGGATTGTAAGTAGCACTTATGTGGTTGAAAGATATCCTGAAAAGTCAGAAGCTCATTTTCCTAGTCTGGGTTTTATATTTTTTCGGCACCCACCTCTTATGTCTGTTCACACTTCAATCCTTCAAACCCTCACCTTTAAGATCCAATAAAATGTGCATCTGTCTACACTTAGACACCCCTAACTCTAATTTGTCATCAGTCGTCTACCCCTCTCCTGTGTCTAATGTCCTTCTTCCATGCCTCCCTCTCCCCTCTTCTTTCATTCCTCCATTCCTCTTTCTCTTCTTTTCCTCCCTTCATGCCCCCCCACCCTTCAGGTCGTTTCCCGGAGAACTTCTCCATCATGGCCCTGGTCAAGGCCCATGCGGGCCTCCAGGCCTTCCTGTTGTCCATCTACAGTGAGCAGGGTGTCCAGCAGCTGGGTGTGGAGCTGGGACGCTCCCCCGTCTTCCTGTACGAGGACCAGACCGGCAAGCCCGCCCCCGAGGACTACCCCCTCTTCAGTGGCGTCAACCTGGCCGACGGCAAGTCAGTAACAACGCGTCCCGCGGCTCTGTGTGTGTGTGTGTGTGTGTGTGCCTGTGTCAGTATTTGCATGTGTACTGGGTTTGTTTGATGGACTACGGTTTTCAGTGTTTGCATGCATGCTTGTTTTTGTTTTATGCAACTGCGTTACATCATATGGATATCTTGTTGATAAGTCAGATCTTGCAGGGTTGTCATGAGATTTGACCCATTTTGCCTCAGTGTCCCAGAACAGTGGTTTTTAAACCTCTCCTCAAGGACCCTCAGAAGTTTCACAATTTTGTTGTAGCCCTGAACTAAGTCGCCGATCCAACTTATCAAGGGCTTGATAATTAGTTGACAAGTTGAATCTGGTGTGCTAGCTCTGGAACAGTTTAAGTACGTGGAACGGCTGGGGGTCCCATAAGTTTTTCACACGCACACACACACACACACACACACACACACACACACACACACACACACACACACACACGTACAACTTACACTGTACATATTGGGGTTTCCATTAATTAAGCAACCCCCTCCAGCACATTACACAGTTGTGCTTTACCTCCTCCCTGCCTGTAGGTGGCACCGCATCGCTATCTCTGTGTCGAAGAAGAACGTCACCCTGCTCCTGGACTGTAAGAAGCGCATGACCAGGGCCCTGCCTCGCAGCAACAGCCCCGTGGTGGATACCAAGGGCATCACCGTGTTCGGAGCACGCCTGCTGGACGATGAGGTCTTCCAGGTCAGAGGTCACACAGTTAGTCACTAGTGCCATAGAGATATGAATGACACTAGTGCCATAGAGATATAAATTACACTAGTACCATAGAGACATACATGACACTAGTACCATAGAGACATACATGACACTAGTACCATAGAGACATACATGACACTAGTACCATAGAGACATACATGACACTAGTACCATAGAGACATACATGACACTAGTACCATAGAGACATACATGACACTAGTACCATAGAGACATACATGACACTAGTACCATAGAGACATACATGACACTAGTGCCATAGAGACATACATGACACTAGTGCCATAGAGACATACATGACACTAGTGCCATAGAGACATACATGACACTAGTGACACTAGTGCCATACCATAGAGACATACATGACACTAGTACCATAGAGACATACATGACACTAGTGCCATAGAGACATACATGACACTAGTACCATAGAGACATACATTACACTAGTACCATAGAGACATACATGACACCAGTACCATAGAGACATACATGACACTAGTACCATAGAGACATACATTACACTAGTACCATAGAGACATACATGACACTAGTACCATAGAGACATACATGACACTAGTACCATAGAGACATACATGACACTAGTACCATAGAGATATACATGATACTAGTACCATAGAGACATACATGACACTAGTACCATAGAGACATACATGACACTAGTACCATAGAGACATACATGACACTAGTACCATAGAGACATACATGACACTAGTACCATAGAGACATACATGACACTAGTACCATAGAGACATACATGACACTAGTACCATAGAGACATACATGACACTAGTACCATAGAGACATACATGACACTAGTACCATAGAGACATACATGACACTAGTACCATAGAGACATACATGACACTAGTACCATAGAGACATACATGACACTAGTACCATAGAGACATACATGACACTAGTACCATAGAGACATACATGACACTAGTACCATAGAGACATACATGACACTAGTACCATAGAGACATACATGACACTAGTACCATAGAGACATACATGACACTAGTACCATAGAGACATACATGACACTAGTACCATAGAGACATACATGACACTAGTACCATAGAGACATACATGACACTAGTACCATAGAGACATACATGACACTAGTACCATAGAGACATACATGACACTAG